>NC_000084.6:59313750-59686875 GCF_000001635.26 Mus musculus
CGCCATCTTTGGTTCTCTGTGCAGCTGTCTTTTAAACCTGAAGACTATGAAATAAGCGAGCTCTCAATTTCAAGTTCTTAATCTTTGTCTTTACTTTTTACCTCTCTCTAGAGCTATGTCACATGATAGAGTCTTAAGGATACTGCACTTGACCAATGAATCCATTCTTTGTTCAGTAAGTTGAGGCACAAGCATTTGCTTTCACTGTACCATGAACTCAATCTATGTGTGGCCAGAGCTTCTCAATGGTCTTCTTGCTTCAACACTCCTGGTTCTGTCCATCATTAGCAATGTGCCTGAGCTTAGGCCACCTCCTATCCATGGACAATAAGGATATTTAAGTGTAAGAGCTGAGGCTGGAGAGATGGCTCACTGGTTAAGAGCACTGACTGCTCTTCCAGAGGTCCTGAATTCAATTCCCAGCAACCACATGGTGGCTCACAACCATCTGTAATGGAATAAAATGCCCTCTTCTGGTGTGTCTGAAGAAAGCAAAAGTGAACCCATATACCTAAAATAAATAAATAAATCTTTAAAAAATGACTTCCTGGTTGCTGTGGGTAGTCAGATGAAGTCCACTAGAATTTTTTTTCTTCCCACAGTGTATTTCTGTAAAACAGGTGTTTTATAATAAACATGTTATTTTTGTTCATAATATTTTGACCTTTTTCTTAGAATAAAATGATAATATCTAGAAGTTGGAATGCAATTATCTAATTCCTTAATATAAACCTTGGTAAATAACCAAATCAGAAAGTCATGGCATGCTAACCTTAGCATGTTTGCTTCTCTTTTTATAACCACTGATGAGCATTTATCATCCCCAGTGAAGGTGTATCGAATTATTATGATGGAGAATTCCAATTAAAACCCCCCAAAACTTTAGAACAGATTGACGACCTTTTACTCATGTGTTCTATAAAAAGAACTCTGAATGAAGAATAGCGACTTACTGATAATTGCATGGAATTCATAGCTTTTCAAAAGCAGGCATTCTATATAGAAGATTTATATAAGGGAGTCTCGATAATGACAAGTTTGAGAAAAAAGTTTCTACTTTTTTCTTACAGTCAAGAAATTCAAGTCACAGCATGTAATTCATTTCAAATGATGTATTTGAACTAATAAAATATTTTTTCTTAGTGCTTTATCATGCTTTCCCTTATTGTTATAAAAGCTTATCTGTATAAATTCCATTAGTGCTAATCCCTTGGCTTGAAAAAAAAAATCAATGAGGGAGTTACAGAGATGGCTAAATCAGTAAAGCAAAGTGAATGCGGCCCAAGTATGACCTCTTGAGTGTAAATCTCCATCCCTTACGTAAAAGCCTAGAGAGGCAGCTAGCCTATAATCCTATCAGTGAAGAAGCAAGAGGTGGGAGGCAGCTCCCTGAGGCTTGCTGCCCAGCTAACTAGCTGAATCAAGACCAGTAAGAGACCTTTTCTAAGAAAATAAAGTAGACAGTAATAGATAACTGACATGGACGACTAGCCTGCACACCTTGCCAAAATCTTTGCCTGGTGGGCTTTTTAAATGACTCTTTCCCCATTAAACGTGTCATTTTTTTCATCACCAAAAATCACATATGGCTGAATGGACATGGGATAAGTTAAGCAGGCAGCTAGCCCCATGGTTGATTATATTTCTTGTATTTATTAAAAATTATTTCAGGGAATACATGCTAAGCATTTTCTCAGTTAAAGGAATAGGTGTATGTAGTTACTCACACATGCCTCTGCAATAAGACTTCTCCAGAGGTACTGAAGAATTTTTCCAAAGGTAAATTGTGTTAAGATAGAAACAGAGGTGACAGCAATGCTGTAAGTCCCCACTGAATGCTCTGACAGATGTAGTAAGATCCTGCTGACTGCCATATAAAAACGTACAAGTGACTTCTGTGACTCAAAATTACTACGTGGTTTCCTTTGGATTATTTTATTTTTACCTCTGAGAGGTACATATTTAATCAGCTGTAAAGCTAACTCGGTTTTTAGTCTGTGGAGGTCAGAGGACAGCTTGTAGCAGTCAGTTCTCTCCATCCACCATGTCCTCTTCAGAGGTCAGGCCATCAACCTTAGTGGCAAGTCCCTTCACCTACTCGACTGTCTTGTAGGCTCCTCCTCTATAATTTAAAAATATACCTCTGCTCCATTAACCTTTTATGGAAATGTATGCATAAGAAAACACGCTCTATCTTTCCTCTTTCTAAAAACTCATTTCCACTGCCCCAAGGCCAACAGTCTGATTTCATAAGGAAGTTTTATTACTGAGGCATGAATATGACAAATGAAATGTTAAAGCCAATTTGAGTCACCACATGTGATAACATGTAATATACCTGCCATTATTAAAGAAATAATGAAAATGACTATTTTCAAAAAAATTATAATCAATAGTTAATTTCTCTATATGCATTTTCATCTTAGCAATTTTTCCCAATGCATCTTTCTAAAATGCATTTATATTTCTATGAATTATTGGAACATACAATCCTAAATTCCAGGAAAATGTAATATGGTTCAAGGTCATTATAATAAAATTGTCTGAGAGTTTTGTTATTGTTTATTTGATTTTTTTCCCATCTGGAAATAGCCCACACATCTTTAAATATGTATTTTTGACCTTTTCATAAGCAGATTTATGTTAATATTCTTTATATTTCTTGCTTCATTACTTTTTTGTTTATGTGTGGGAAGTGACATGACAGGAATTTTTCTCCTTCTAAATGGAAGTGAACATTAATGTTAGTAAGTAGCCCTTCTGCCCAACCCAGGGTATCTCTTTCTTTGATTTTCTGTAGCTGTACAATTAATATTAAACTAGTCAATGTAATCTATCTTAAAAAGCCTGTCTGAGTTCAGAAGCATATTATGTTGTTGTCTTAAGAGACTTGATGTTATGCTTAGAATGTCCTCAATTAGGCAAGCTGTAGAGTTTGTAACTTTGTTTTTAACACCCTAAAATACAGAAAATTAACTGTCTCCAACAGATGAGAAAATACTTATTACTAACTTTTAAGTACAGGCAAAGATTTGGAATATTTCAAACTAGCTTAGAGATTTCAGAATGAAAATGTTTGAGGTGAAAAAATATGCTAGTGTACGTTTTCTGCAGTCCCCAATATATACATGTATTAGAACATTCTATCAATTGTTTGTCAAGATTGTAAGACTTTTAAAAATGTTTGAATAGAAAAGTATGAAACATACTGTTTTTACCAACACATAGACATTTTAATTTTTGTAGCTTTGAAAATATAACAGAAAGGTGAAAATTAATTAAATTGATGTCAGAACGAAACAGTCCATGATTATGAAGGCTTCTAAAAATTAGAATATTTCCCCTTGGTTGACATGGAGTTATTTTGATCAACAACAAAACCTCATTTTTAATGGATTAAATATAAAGTGGTCAGCAGAGAAAATAATGACGTTTAAGTGGGATTTACTAATCAGTAGTCTTAATTTCTAAATGACACAAAAATATATCCGTTTGTTTAATTCTGAGGTAGACGTTCGCCATTTGGTGTGGTTGTGATGGGGAAGGCAGGCTCACCTGACAGATTCAACAGAGCAGCTGTAAGGTTAACAGGTTTGACCTGACCTTCATGTCATTTTACATGTTAGTGTACAGAAACTAAGATTCCCTTTGGTTATGTGTGTGAATTGTATGCCTTTCTCTTTGTGTGGATATATGGAGACTGACAAGGAAGTGAAACGTACAGCCCTGTAAATTGGTACTGATGAAGTCCTGATGACAAGGGAAATAGAAGCTTACTCCTGCCGGCATGTGCCCAGGTAACATGGGGACTGATGAAGCCATTCAACCAGTATTTACACTTCAATGTGAAAATACAGTTGTAAGTGATTTATTGAACCTCCTGAACATAACAGCTCTCTCTCTCTCTCTCTCTCTCTCTCTCTCTCTCTCTCTCTCTCTCTCTCTCTCTCTCTCTCTCTCTCCCTCTCTCTCTCTCTCTCTCTCTCTCTCTCTCTCTCTCTCTCTCACACACACACACACACACACACACATACACACACACACACACACACACACACACACACACACACACACACACACACATTTTTTTAATCTTTTCATTCCATTATCTAGTCTTTGTGCTTCTGGCTAAAATCTATTAAATTCTCAGGACTTCCATCTACACTCCAAGTGTTACATATCGACGTTTTCAGTGTCTTGTTAAATGGAAAGTTCTGTCTTCTGCTTAGGGCAGCCCTGGCTTTTTGCCCTGTCTCCTCTTCTCCCACGTTGCTTCTGCTTTGGAGGCTCTGCAGAGCCAAAACGAGGAAACAGGAATGCGTTGCCCTGTGGTGGTCTTGGTGCTTTCTGAGAGCTGGCCATCCCAGTCGATTGTCTTTCTGCTGTGAGATTTTGCTGTTGTTGTTATTGTTGTTGTTCTGGGAGAAACCCTGTGCTGTGGTTCCAGGCTCTTCAACCCTCTCACACTGGAGGCACATCAACTAAACACCATATAATACACTCTCTGGAAGTGCCAGCTCCCCAACAGTCTCTGTTGATGTCATTTAATGGATGCGGTCACACTTAGGAAAGCAAAACTGATTTCACCCCTCAAGGGTCCCCATCCAGTCCCTTCCCTCTAACCCCATTTTTGTTCCCTTACCCTGCAGAACTTTGCGTAGCTCTGGAGTCTTTCAACACTTATAGCCATGAGACAACACCGGTCTGCACGTTCTTTAAACTCCGGAGGATGTGGAAAGAACTATATATTACTCTCTCCCCATTCTCCTTTGAGTTGTTATAGTCAACATGTGTAGACTTCATTGAAGTTTTTATGAGATATTTTCTTCATTTATATTTCAAATGCTATCTCGAAAGTCTGTTTATTCAAACACACAGAGTGCTAAGTTGTCCCTGTTTAAGTGTCGCACTCTTGAGTGTGAGTGCAATGATGGAGTGGAGGAAGAGATCATGTAATGAGAAAGCAGTTCCCCCTTTCCAGGGGTGCTGAGACTCTTTGAGGTGGACTTACATTCATTGTCTTATGCAACAAGGGAGCAGATAGGCTATTTATAGCCTTCTGTTGGCACAGCACACTAAATACTATCTGTCTGACACATGGGAACTTCCTTGCCGTTCAGATCTGCCTAACTTTCTTACTTTATCATTGGAGATGTTCTGTTTGTGAAGTGTTTGTCATCCCTATTTACCAGAACTGTGTCTGGACTGGTGCCACCTGCTGCAGATTGGCTCTTTCCGAACTTTAAAAACATTTCTTGCTTTTCTTATGTTTAAATATAGGGTTTTGCTTTTCTCCTGTCAGACCATGATTCAGTGCTTTTTAGCATATAATTATCCCAATGTCCTCTGTTTGAAAGAAATGAATATCTATATTTTTGTCCCAAAGTAGCATCTTGTTTTCAGTTGTGCTTTGGAGATACTAAGTATAAACAAATGAAATTGAACTCCTGCTTAGTAAAGAAAATTAATCTTGAAATAAAGGGAGAAACTGGGCAGAATTTAAAGCATCCATTGCCTTATCTGCAAAATAGCTGTGAATAGCTTACACGTTGGGTAGCAAGATCAGGCCAAATAAGATATTTTTAGGCCTTCGTACTATTGTGTAAAATAAGAACATGGGCATAAATTGCTGGGGGAGAAAAAAAAAACCACAATACTCAAACAAACAGTGCTTGTTAAGTTTCCATGTTCATTTGTAGAGTTAAGGATGACAATTTAATTCAAAGGTTCATAAGATTATTATATGATAAAATAGTCCCTGATACAGGAACCATGATAAATGAGTATCCTTTCTAATGATAAGTATTTAAGTATGGGGAGATAGCATTTTAAAAAATTTTAAAGGATATTTGTGAAAAGGGGTATTATGAGTATTTTCATTAAAACTTTCCATTGGCAGTAGCCTATTTTTTTGAATTAGCTGGGACATCTAGACCTCATATATCACGTGGTTAACTAGCCTTGAATTTAAAATGAGCTCACATTATGGTGAAAGTTCCTATTTTACTAACTCTTTCTCTTGTCAACTAATAGAAAAGGCAATTGGTACTCTCTAGATAGGAATCCTAAGCAGTTGTTCTACTGAAGAGCCCCAGGCAGTGACTGGTTCTGGTCCATCAATTTTATACTCTGGTCTATCAGCACTGATGGAAATCTATCACTGAACCACATGGAGACCCACAGTGTTTTCTCTCATGTCTCTGGCCACTCTGTAGCTGTGCTCAGACCCTCAACACACTGAAACCACACCTCATTCCTCTGGGTGATCCAAAGGAATGGTTACCTTCTACCCTACCTGATTTTGTCACACTATAAAAGCAGTAGTTTGGGAGACAAATCTAGCATAACGGGTCGGCAGGCCTGTCCTAGTACTGAGCCCTAGATGAAGAAATTCACTAAGCCCCACTGTTGCCTCAACATTTACCTGACCTGAGACCCCAACTATAGTGATGTCTAATATCCCACCTGATATGACAGGCCTAGAACGACAGACTAAAGGGAACCACTCATGATTCAGTTATTCCTAAAATCCAGTGTTCTGATGCCTCAAAGGACTGAAATGTAGACATATTCCTTTTGTTTCAGGTTATGGCATTCAAGGTATACCGAAAATAAGATAGGCTATTGTTGGCAACCCCTTTTCTGTCTGAGAACTTGAAGGTTAAGATACCACTGCTGAAAACACCGTATTCTTTAGACACAGGACTAGCAGGGATGGAGTTGGATCCACCTGGAAACCTGAGGAGTGGCTCTCACAGTATCAGAATAGTATGCAAACTGCCAAGGGGAGAAAAGAAATCAATGGTCCAATTCATCTGGATAATGACAGTCACAAGAACATATCACCAAATGGTGCAACAGTGACTCTTGATATAATCTTGATAATGGCTTGGTAAAATGGTAGTAATAAGCTCTCCACTAGGGTGAATGAGCTCAGAAGCCATGTACAGTTATCTATATATACAGGAAGAGGCATGAACACTCTTCCTTTAGCTCAATTAGACTGTTGTTGGTTACCCTCAGTACATGACTACCACTATTGTGACTTCCAGAATGTCTTGCCATTCCAGTCATTGTCACTCATAGGCATCAAAGCTGCATAGGGATATTGATTGCCTTCCCCTTGGAAGCTGCCCTATCTCCTTCTGGTTATTTTCTCTGGTTTAGTTCTCAGAAATGAATCTCCCAAGCTGGTTCCAACTCTACTTTTCTATGTCCTTTGTCCAGAGTGTGTACTGTCTTCAGCAATAAGATTTTGCCTTCAGTTTCTTGGAGGCAACCAAGGGCAGAAATATCAGCTTATACTTTGGGGGAAGGTGTCTTTTGGACTCCCCTGACCAACAAAATAAAGGGAGATTTTTCTATATATAGCATTGTGGTTTTAAGTAACACTGACTATTTATGAAAAATTCACACATAATTCACAGAAAACCACACAACTTTGTTTCCTTACAATGACACATATGTAAGTATATATAAAAAGTAAACAGTATTGAGGAAGACATAAGTAAGCGTTGTGAAAACTTCCAGAGCCTCTAAGTATCAGACACAGAGAAAAAATGTAGATGCACCAGCAGTTTGTGAACCAATAACTGTTTCGTCTACCTGACTCTTTTTTTGTTTGTTTGTTTTGTTTTGTTTTTCGAGACAGGGTTTCTCTGTGTAGCCCTGGCTGTCCTGGAACTCACTCTGTAGACAAGGCTGACCTGGAACTCAGAAATCCACCTGCCTCTGCCTCCGGAGTGCTGGCTGGGATTAAAGGCGTGCGCCATCATGCCTACCTGACTCTTCTTATCACACTGTACTTTTTGAAGTGATGGCTATTTTTAATCATGATTATCAATATTAAAACTATGACTTCTGTCAAAGCAGAGTTTTCTTACCAACCAAGAGAGTCTGTGTAAGCATAATAATAGCTCTAGTGACCACTGCAAACTTATTTATCTTAAATGCTTCCTAGCTCCCTACATTTGAAATCTATTAGAGCAACTTTGATTGCTATCCATTATGTGGCCTATTTCACATAGAAAGGAATTCATGAGAGATATAGTAGGTTGAATAGAATTGCCCAGTAACTGACCCAACAGGATAATAAAGTCTACCTTTGAGCAATACTTTCTCTGGTTGGCTGTTCTTTAAGTAGAGAGCATGTTCTCCAAGAGGAAGTTTATATTCGCCTCTGCTTTTGCAACCCTGGCGGTACTCCAGAAACACACTCTTGGGAATTATTATTTTGACACAGAAAAATCCAATATGCCTCTGTGACAATTGCAAATTATTTTAATGTTTTACTACCTATTTTCCTACATATTATCTCTTCTGTTTCTTTAATGTGATGATAACCATTGCCTTCCACCTCACGCTGGACTGTCACTATTATTTTTCTAATGATAAAAACTGGCATGCCACATATAAAAATGCAATTTTCCTCTGCATGAGCCCTTCGGACTGCACATCCAGTAAGGCCCTTGTAGGGTGCATAGTGGCAGGCCTTTTGTTGGTCTTTGGCAAGTTTCCAATACACTGTCCAAGGGGGAACTGATCTCTTGCACCACGAAGGAGAGTAGAAGAAAGGACAGGTGTTTCCTTTACTTCTCCTTAAATAGGTGACCCTTAGTCCACTTAAGAAATTATAATTTCATGTGTTTGGCAAGTTGTATCTTATATCTTGGGTATCCTAAGTTTCTGGGCTAATATCCACTTATCAGTGAGTACATATTGTGCAAGTTCCTTTGTGATTGGGTTACCTCACTCAGGATGATACCCTCCAGGTCCATCCATTTGCCTAGGAATTTCATAAATTCATTTTTTTAATAGCTGAGTAGTATTCCATTGTGTAAATATACCACATTTTCTGTATCCATTCCTCTATTGAGGGGCATCTGGGTTCTTTCCAGCTTCTGGCTATTATAAACCAAACGCATGAAATTCAAGAAGAACGAAGACCAAAGTGTGGACACTTTACCCTTTCTTAGAAATGGGAACAAAACACCCATGGAAGGAGTTACAGAGACAAAATTTGGAGCTGTGACGAAAGGATGGACCATCTAGTGATTGCCATATGCAGGGATCCATCCCATAATCAGCTTCCAAATGCTGACACCATTGCATACACTAGCAAGATTTTGCTGAAAGGACCCTGATATAGCTCTCTCTTGTGAGACTATGCCGGGGCCTAGCAAACACAGAAGTGGATGATCACAGTCACACGGCCCCCAATGGAGGAGCTAGAGAAATTACCCAAGGAGCTAATGGGAACTGCAACCCTATAGGTGGAACAACAATATGAACTAACCAGTACCCGGGAGCTCTTGTCTCTAGCTGCATATGTATCAAAAGATGACCTAGTCGGCCATCACTGGAAAGAGCGGCCCATTGGACTTGCAAACTTTATATGCCCCAGTACAGGGGAACGCCAGGGCCAAAAAGGGGGAGTGGGTGGGTAGGGGATTCGGGGGGTAGGTATGGGGGACCTTTGGGATAGCATTGAAAATGTAAGCGAGGAAAATACCTAATTAAAAAAAATAAATGGACCACCAAAAAAAAAAGAAATTATAATTTCAAACATTCTAAGAAAAAAATAACTCTCTAAAGAAAAATATGTGCTGTGTAATTGGAATAGAATTTAGCTAAAAGTATTTTTAAAAGCAGAGTCTGAAAACTAATACAGTTAAATAAAAAAGAGTATCCACGTATAAGCTGTACTGTTGTTTTCACTATACTGACTTCCAGGCACATTGTTACTGTAACATGACTAAAAAAACGCCCTTTGTGTTAGCCTCTAAGTACTATTCTGCGATGAATAAAATTAGGGGCTGAGGTCATGGAATCCACGTGTTCTTGTGATTTTATAAAAGGAGGGGGGAGAAACCAAGAGGACAGCAGTGATTTGGAGTATGTTCTGCATGCACACTGCATTGGAACAAGGTTGTGACAGACACATGTGTTGCCTTCCTGTCTTCTCCTGTGCCTCGGCTTGAGTGTGCCACCACAGCTGTGGCACATCTTCAGAGCCATCTGTCTGCTTCAACACTCAGGAGAACTGCCATTCTTCTGCTTTGGTGGGACAGGCCAGGTACAAAGCTAGCAAGGATTAGCATCACTGGGTATTTTACTTTATCTGTGACCTTGGACAGACTAGACTTCCTGAAGTTCCCCCCTAACCCCCAAAAAGGAGAGCGAGAAATAGTGATGCATACCCTCAGAGTGCTTCAGGCAGAACTAATGAGATGGGTTAAGTCTATTAGGCAGCAGGATATCTGGTACATGCCGCCACCTGAAGATGCTGTTATAGGACTCAGGACTGGAGAAGGCTGGAGCTCCAAATTCCTAACTCAACCCTATCAGGAAATAAAAACATCACATTCATACAAGGTTTTTTCACCAAAATAATTAATTGCCTGTTGCAATATTCTAGAAGTATAAAATCAAAATTCAAATTAGAAAGCATCCATTGTCCATATTTTAAGTGAGTAAGAATAGCGAAAAATGAACATTTGGCGTTCATTTAACTCTCATTGGATGGTAAAAAATGCCTTCCTGATACTGTGTGGGCATGTCTGGCAACACAGGCCTCAAGACTCACTCGAGCAGGTTTGAAACCACGCTGTATGAGCTCTGCAGATCCCCAGAGCCTCGGGTCAAAGCCACGTCTGTAATTGATAGAACATATTGTCAAATTAACACATTTATTTTCCTCACACAGCCATATGCATCTAAAATAAACCAAGTGCTGTCTCCTGTAAACCAGTTTGAAGATTAACAAATGATGTTTGTGTGACAGTTGGTAAGAATGGACTAATTATGTTGCGTTTGTTTTTCTTTCTGGCATTTATAATGCTCCTTTCCAAACAGATCTTAGAGAGAACGTGTGGGAGGCACTGCTTCTACTTCTCCACATCACCTTTATGTGCTGGCAGTGATGTGGAGGCAAGAGGATGTGTTCACTGTTCGTGATGTTTTCTTTTACCAAAGCTGGGGCACATTTTAACATAGATGTAGTGGCTGTGTGAAGTCTCAACCAAGTCTCCAAAGTATTTGATTTAAAAGGAAAGTAATTAGAATCCTCCTTGTCCTTGTAAGCGCCTTAATTCACTTGTTTATATACAAATGCATGAAAATGGCTCTATTTTGTAGCCAACTTATTTTCTATGTTTAAAAGTCTTTCCTTACAAAGGTGACAATATGAATTCTACTTCTTCATTTATGTCACACCTGTGTGAAGAGGCATCAACTCTGAGGATTACATTTTTTTGAGCCCAGAATTGAGACAAAAGCAAGAAATGATATGTTTCTAAAGATAATAATTTACAAAGACCTTTGAGTGAAAAATCACAAAGTTAGCTGTCATAGTCCCTCTGAGGAGACACCGCCAAGCCTCGGGGTTGGTGGAAAGTTGCTTCAGAATCTCCAGTGAGCTGATTCAAATTCAGTTTGTCCTAAACAGAGGGAGCCAACTGTAATGAGTGGGCCCCACCCATAATGGGTTCTGGGCATCTGCTATTTATTATCTGTTTGAATTGTGATACAAGAAATAAAGTTCCACACAGAGATTTAAAAAATACACATTGTATTTGAAAACACCAAAGATTGCTGACAGAAGTTTTTACAAGAACAAAATAGGAACAATTCAAGATACAGAGAAGGAAAGTCTCTTTCTTTTGTAAATGTAAATTGCCTTCCATTTTAGAATCTAGACTTCTAATGCATTTTGTATGTTTCAGTAACCACTAATTATGGAAAACATTGATTTTTTTTGTATTTAAGTAGTGTGGCTGTTTTGTTTGTTTGTTTTTCAAAAAATGTTAGTTATATATTTTCAAAAATTGTACTCCATAGCTACTACAAAAGTCATCTTTGCCTATTCTTAACTTTCTGTTTGGCTTATTAGAGATAAATTGAATTGGATATCTATAGAAAATTCAAGGAAGAAAGTCAACATTCCAACAGCAAGATAGTGTTGTGGCTATTAATTTTCAACACTAAAAACCATGTAGCTATGTGGTAATCATCTGTTGATTATTTACAGGTTTTATTTTCATGGTTAATATCTAATACTATTGTATTTAAGATTTAAATGCCCATGATGTAGTCACTGTGTAATTTGAAATCTTTACTGAGATTAACTATTTAGAAAAATATTCTTTTACTTTTCTTACAACTCTCCTCCTACACAATAACTAAGTAGATAGATAGATAGATGATAGATAGATAGATAGATAGATAGATAGATGATAGATAGATAGATAGATAGATAGATAGACAGATAATCAACTCCCACCTACTGAGCAGTAGTTGCATCTGTTTTAGTAGCCAACATGGCTGTGAAGTAGTCCAGAGCAGTAGCACAAAGAAAATCACTTTCAGATGGGCTTAGTGACTCTGTTTCAAGCACGTTCAAGCATGTGCTAATATTTCATCTGATAGATATGCGATCATGTGACTAATCGAGTATAAAAATATGTGATGATCAGCCATAGTCCTCATAACAAAGCCCAAAGTTATAATGCGTTTTAGCTGGCATTCAAGCTTTTGAATATTGGCTGATTTGTGAAGAACACGGGGATGTCTGCAAGGAAAATTGTAGCACCTGCTATTTTTTTCCATTAATTAATTTATTCACTTTACACCCTAATCACAACCCCCCTCCTCCCAGTCCCCCTCACATATCTCCTCCTGTTATTCACCCTCCCCTTCTTCTCTGGGAAGGGAGGTGCCCCCCAGTGTACTGATCCTGGCACATCAAGTCACTACAGGACTAGGCAGATCCTCTTCCACTGAGAAGAGACAAGGCAGCCCCGTTAAGGGAACAGGATCCACAGGCAGGCAACAGAGTCAGGAACAGTCCCCTGCTCCAGTTGTTGGGGGATCCATATGAAGACCAAGCTGTACATCTGCTACATATGTGTGTGGGGAGGGGGTGGGTGTAGGTGCAGCCAATGTATGCTCTCTGGTTGGTGTTTCAATTCCTAGGAGCCTCCCAAGGGTCCAGGCTAGTCGACTAGGGTTTCTTCTTGTAGTGTCCCTATCTCCTCTGGTCCCAAAATCCTTCCTCCAACTCTTCTAAGACTCTCAGAGCTTTCTCAAAAGTTTGGCTCTTAGTCTCTTCATATATTTCAGTCAACTGCTGATTAGAGCCCCTCAGAGGACAGTTATGCTAGGCTTCTATCTGCAAGTATAACAGAGGGTCATTAATAGTGTCAGGGATTCATTCTTGTCCATGGATGGGTCTCAAGTTTGGCCAGTCACTGCCTTGGCCATTGTTTAAATAAGCGTTCTCCTGCCTTGTCTGTCACCTTTTTTTTCCCCATACATTTTCCTCTAGCATCTTGTTATTGAAGGAAAGGTTATGAATCTAGCAGAGTATCCTACTGGAGAATGAAATTTTTTACTTGGTAACTCAAAGGTCAAAAGTAGAACAAGTTATTTGCCTAAAAACAATATCAATGGAATGGCATATCCTGTTAGAAAAAGGAGGACTGCTTTTCAGCCTTGTGTCTTACAGGTGTTGATGTGTGGGTACAACCATAGATTCAGCCAGATGGAGCATATTGTGAAGACTAATTAAAATGTTCCAACTGGGAACAAGCCACACACTTTCGGAGCCATTTCTAGAATGTTGAAAATTTCTAGCAATGCCATATTCTGTGGTCGTGTTTATCCCTCTGGCCAAATTTTTTAGCTGTGTGAAAAACCTACTTATGCCTAAGATGGCTTGCGCACATCCAGAACTGAAAGGGCCTGTGCAGATCTAGAATTATCATGTCTTGAGTTTGTATTAGAGTTACTCTAGACAAGCTTTTCATCCCAAGGCACTGTTCCACATTGAGAACAGGAAATAAGATAAATGTGTGCCTGGTAAAGTTAGTTTGCCTTTATGTTATCTCCGTGAGCAACAGTTTCATTCTCTTGTAATTATCTTCTTTTTATCTTTTGGCTTAATAGAGTTTCAACATTTTAAATAAATACACTATAGAACTAAAATTTAGGTAGACATTCTTAGGGATAAGTGTGGGCAAAAACAAACAAACAAGCAAACAAAAAACAGACAAAGAAAACCCAGATATATGCATGTGGACGATGTAGGAAATAATTTTGAGGGAAGTGGAATATTTTTTCCGAGTGACTTAATTTAAAAATAAAAACATCACTTTGCTACTGGAAACATCACACAGAATTTCACCTGAGGTACTAGCATGCAATACATAGTGAAACCATGCCTTTTAACACTACCCTCATCTGGCTAGCCCTTGTGCCCCCATAGCACTGCCTGATTTCATGGATGTAGATTGTTTACGCTGCAATGATTCATTAATAATGTTTTTCCCCATGTTGTCTTACATCTTTAATGTGGCTTATAGCTTAAAAATAGATGCTTATTATAAAGAGGGATAAATGTGCCGATGGACTTAAAGGTTATTTCTTTCACATATACTTAAATGCATTTATTCTATTCGTTGTTAAATTTGAAAGCTCATTTTTGTCACCTTAGTTTGGGACAAATTTGCTTGTAAGTTGAATTATGCTTCAAGTTGCTTACATTTTTCTAATTCATCAGTAGCTTAGAAAATTCAATGGAAGTGTATGTAGCCTGATTATTCACATTGATTTAAAAATGTTTTTTTTTACAGTGTTTGCCAGAGGATTAAAAACAAAGCTGTTGATTAAACACATATTCCAATACTTTGAAGCTGAAATATTTTCTTATGAGAATTTTTTTTTTTACCAAAGAGCTCTCACACATGCATGCACAACACAAAGACTGAAATAACACTCCTGACCAAATTAATAGATGCGTTTTTACATATCCCATTCAATCATGGCAATGGGCTTCATCAGTGCACTGTAATGTGACCCAGAGAGTAAAACTGGAAAATTGAAGTCTGGTGTGAATGCTTAATACTATAAGGTAAAACCTAGAGACTCCTGTTCTCATAGGGTAGGATGTGGAACAATCAAAAAGACTTTATATGTGTTTTTATATGTGTGTTTATATGGCTTTTTATTGCTGCAATGAAATATCATGACCAAAAGCAACTTGGGGAGGAAAGGGCTTATTTGGCTTATAGGTCAATATCACTGTTCATCATCAGAGAAAGCCAGGACAGGTACTCAAACAGGGCAGAAACCTGAAGGCAGTTGCTGATGCAGAGACCATGGAGAAGTGTTTTGCCAGCTTGATCCCCATGGCTTGCTTAGCCATCTTTCTTTCTTTTTTTTTTTTCCAGATTTTTTTTTTAAATTGGATATTTATTTCATTTACATTTCCAATGCTATCCCAAAAGTCCACCACATGCTCCCCAACCCACTCCCTCACCAACCCACTCCTACTTCTTGGCCCTGGAGTTCCCCTGTACTGAAGCATATAAAGTTTGCATGACCAATCGGCCTCTCTTTCCACTGATGGCCAACTAGGCCATCATCTGATTCATATGCAACTAGAGACACGAGCTCAGGGGGGGGGGTGGGGTATTGCTTAGTTCATATTGTTGTTCCACCTATAGGATTGCAGATCCCTTTAGCTCCTTGGGTACTTTCTCTAACTCCTCCATTGGGGGCCCTGTGATCCATCCAATAGCTGACTGTGAGCATCCATTTCTGTGTTTGCCAGGCCCCGGCATAGTCTCACAAGAGACAGCCATATCTGGGTCCTTTCAGCAAAAATCTCAGCCATCTTTCTTATAGAATCCAAGACCCCAACCCAAGGGTGGCACCACCCACAATAGGCTGGGCTCTCCCCAATTAATCACTAATTAAGAAAATACCCTACAGGTTACCCTACAGCCTGATTTTATAGAGGCATTATCTTAATTATGGCTTCTTCCCCTAAGACAACGATAACTTGTGTCAAGTTGACATATAACTATCCAGCACAATGTGAAAGAGCGAGATCATAAGGAAAAGACACATTGTAAAGTGTCATCAAGAACACTAATGTACGGCAGGTCAGGCAAGGTCAGGTCATCAGAGCCTCAACTGATAGACAGAGGAGACTGGGTGAGATTCATCAGGTCAAAGAAAATATTCCTGATGCTTGGATAGAGTGGCCTTAGTCATTTGGAGACAATTAACGTGACAGCAGTGTGGCAGTAAATTAGAACTGAAAAATATGAATATTAGATTAAGGAAAGTAAGGTATGAGTCACTTCTGAACAATAGCCCTGGATGTACACTCCCCTCCCTTTCGCTTTGGCCTGATCTCCTCTTCTCTTCAAAACAATGTGAACATGTTAATATAAGTGCTCTGAGGTACTGCTTTATTTCAAATGCCAGTTGTTTGGAGTAATATTTCACTCTTGCTGGGAGGGTGCAAATTTGAGATAGGGGTGACTCCTGAGTGAGGAGACCTTCATACTAACCTAATGCCTTACACTTGCTTTTGTGCTTACTAGCAATTCTCCAAGTCACTTGAGGTCAACTAGATGCAGGGATGACAGACAGACTTCTTGTCTCAGAGCGTCCTGCATAAAGTAACCCATTCCTGGAATAAAGTGCATGGAATTTAGCATAACTTAATCTCAGGCTCTTCTAGTCTGAAAATAGTTTACAGCTATGCTGTCATATCATGCAAATTTCTATATAGCAGCTACTCACTAGGTACTTTGAGTTATATTTACATTTGAAGCAATTTAACTATGGTTCCACTTCTGATAGAGTTCTCTAAAGTAACTGCAATCACTGGTTTTAAGTTTTGTTACCGCCACTGTCATATCATTGAATCTTAGCCAAAATATCCCAGATAAAGATCAAACATAAAACTAGTCTTGGGCATATGTAAATTTTCAATTCAGGCACTATTTTGCTAAAGTGTCAATGATTGCCTACATATATTTAAGTATAGGGTGACATCACCCTGATAACGAGCATGCTGGGATTTTTTTTTTTCCAAATAAACATTTAGACAAATTTCATGAGAATATTTTCATTGTGACTATGTGGAACTTGTATGTAAATGGGACTCTTCTTTCCCATCTCAAAACAAACAAGCCCAAGTGGTGTTATCTCAGAGTCTCAAGGATGAGAGTCTCCAGGTTCTGCTAGCAAAGCGCTCTTGATGCTGCCGCTTTATGGCTCCAGGCGATGCAAGGAGTCAACTGAGTATTGTGAGATAATTTTACATCACACTTAGCTCAGCAATGTCTTTACCAGGTGGACGTCAGTCAATTCACTTGAAAATAGTTTATGCATATTATATTCATTCATGAATATTCATTAAATGTGGTTCTTGGCCATACATCATTTTACAAGTATATACCATACGTTGAGAATATTCTCTTGTTTTACCTCACCCTTCTTCAGTTCTACTTTCTCCTTATACCGTTTATCTCATAAGACAGGTTCTCTTGGGTTTTCAAGTCATATATACATACAATTTTATATCTTTATATAAAATCAAGTAATAACTGATATTATTTTTATGTCTGAAAACAATTGTAGTGTGTGTGTGTGTGTGTGTGTGTGTGTGTGTCCATGTGTGTGCTTGCATGTTTCTTATACATTCCTCTGCTGTTGGGTACCAATATCGGGTTCAGAGTTTAGCTATTGTGAGTAGTGCTTCAATAAACATTGATAAGCAAATATATCTGTGCTATGCTAATGTGGAGTCCTTTGGGTATATACTCAGGATGGGTATGGCTCAGTCTTGCAGTAGCTCTATTTTTATTTTATAAGTAATCTCAAAACTGATTTCCGTAGTGGCTAAACTAATAAACTAAATTACAGCTCTGCCAGCAGTATGTAAGAATTCTCTTTAGTCTGCATGTTCACCAGCATTTATTACTTGTTTTATTATTGACTGAGATTCTTACCAAGTAAGGTCTCAGTGTGGTTTTAATTCTCATTTGTTTGATTACTAGGCGTTTATTTTTTTTTTCAATGTTTACTGGTTCTATTTGTCTTTGGAGAATTGTTGGTCCATTTCATTTCATTGTCTTTACATCATTATTGATTGGGTTGATTCTTCTTCTCCTCCTCCCTCTTTCTCCTCCGCCTCTGTCCTTCTTCTCCTTCCTCTCCTTTCTCCTCTTCCACCTCTTCCTCCTGCTCCCGTTCTTCTTCAAGACAGGGTTTCTCTGTCTAGCCCTAGCTTTCCTGGAACTGACTCTGTAGAACAGTCTAGTTTCAAACCCAGAGATCCAACTACATCTGTCTCCCCAGTGCTAGGATTAAAGGCATGTGTCATCACCACATGCAAGGTTGATTTCTTCTTATTTAGGTATTTGAATTCTGTGAGTGATCCAGATATTAATCCTATTAATCATCTATCAGATGTATAACTAGCAAAGACTGTATACTATTTTGTTAGTTGTCTCTTAACTTCATTGTTTCCTTTGCTGTGCATAAGCTTTTAAATTTCATAAGATACCATCTGTTAATTGTTGGCATTCCTAAATTACTAGATTCCTCCTGGTGCAAATGGTCAGTCTTATCAGTGAAGCATTTTGTGGCTTTGGCATCTCATCTCCACCAGCAAAGGAGAAGAATCCATACTATCTCAGCATGGCTATTGTTGCTGTACTTGTTCAGCATATTGAGCTGGTTGGTGAGACTTTATGGGTGTAACTTCCACCATTACTAGAAGCTAAGATCTCACAACAACTCCATAATCCCCTGACTTTTACCATCTTTCTGATCCCTATTCCTCAATGTTTCCCAAGCCTTAGTTGTGGGAGATGTTTGGTAGACATATCCTTTGTGGCTGGGCCTACAAGTCTGCATTTAAATTGGTTGTGGTATTATTTAATGGTCTCTGTCTGTCACAAGGAGAACTTTCCTTCAGTGGGGATGAAGACTATGCTTGTCTGTGGATATAAGGTATAATTTTTAGAATGTAGGAAGGGATTTTGCTGAGCTAGTGAAATGACTGTTGTAGGTTCTCCTCCAAGTCCAAGATTCTCTAGCTCTCTGGGTAGATGGCTGGGTTTCCAGTACCAGTCATGTTTTCCCTCTTCTTGGGTGGGTCTTAAATGCAATCAGAGAGTTGTTGTTGACCACCAAGGTATGCATGCTACCACTGCATCCTTAAAGTTATTGTATCATGCTGGTTGTGGGTGTGGTTTGTAGGTGTCAGAGCTGGATAGGACTGTTGGTTGATTCCCTCCTTTGGAAAATTACAAAGTTCCTTCTGGTAACATAAAATCTAGCCCTTGAGGAGGAGGCTTTCTGGTCAGTTGTAACTTAAGAGCTACTAGTAACTTCAGCAATGAGGACTTATCTTTTACTTTCTGGGGACAACCAATGGCAATAGGCAGAGAGAGAGGGGGGGGAGGGGGGAGGGAGAGGGAGAGGGAGAGAGAGAACAGCATAGCACATGACAAAGCAGAGGCAAGGGATAAGATCATTGTAATTCAGACTTCCATTCTGAGAATGTAAATTATAGCTGTGCTTGAAGGCCCCTCAGAGAGCATCTCCAAAATCCTCTGGGATGAACAGAGTGACTTGCTTAGACTTGACCATGTTCTCTAGTAGGAACTCCTTGCCTGTAATCCTTACAACTCTACATCTTCCTTTCAGAGCCACCACTGAGTCCTTCCTGTGTGGTGTGTGACTCTCAGGGCTGCACAGCTTTGCTTCCTGCCGCATTCAGGAATGCATGAGAGAGAGAGAGAGAGAGAGAGAGAGAGAGAGAGAGAGAGAGAGAGAGAGAGAGAGAGAGAAAGAGAGAGAGATACAGAGAGAGACACACACAGAGAGAGAATGATAGTGATATTGATAGCTTTAGTGATACCTTGTAATATATTAGGACTCTCTCAGGTAACCATGACTAACATCTCAAAAAGGGCTTTTTATGCCTGATGTTGCATAAGAAAATGAGTGTGTGAGTATGTGAGTGTGTGAGTGTGTTATGTTTTTATGTAAAACATAAGAGTATGATTCCTTTTGACATGTTGAAACATCTTTGCTGTTATTTTACCATCCTTTCCTTAATATGTATTTCTCTCTCTCTCTTTCTTAGTTAGAATCCCAGATTTTCTCCACTTCCTCACTCAGTCTGCTTGTATTCCGCTATCCCCTTCTCTACCATTCCCCACCCATCCCCAAACTGCCAAGGGTTCCTTTTTTAACCTTGCTACCTTCTAAATTTCCTCCAGGATGTTTACTCACATCTGAAGATTTGGAGCTAGAGCTTCCAATGAAAGAGAACACGTGGCATGTCTTTCAAGTCTGGTTTGCCTAACTCAACATGGTCTCTCCTACCTCCTTCCATTTACCTGCAAAGTTAATGATTTCATTTTTTTTTTTTTTTGGTCATTGCTTAATAGTACTCTAAAGCATTATTTCTTGATAATGTCAGTTGAAGGGCATTTAAGTTGCTTGCATTTCCTAGCTATTATGAACAGAATGGCAATAAACATGACTGAGCAAGCGTCTGGGGAAGAGATGGAGAGTCTTTTGGGCATATGCCAAAGAGTAGTACGGTTGAGCCATAATGAAGATTTATATCTAGCCTTTTTGAGATTTCTCTAAACTGATTTGCAGAGTGGCTGCACCAGTTGGCAATCCCATCACAGAGAATGAGGTTCCATTTTATTCACACCCCTTCTCCATGAGTTGCCAGTTGTTTTGTTGATCTATATCCATTCTGACTAGGGTAAGATAAAATCTCAAATTTGTTTTGATTTACATTTCCCTAATTTCTAGTGATGATGAACCCTGTTTGAGATTGATCTGTGATCAAGCTTTGTGACAGAAAGCAAAGTGGTGTAGAAGTGAGAAAGGATTGGAAGGAATGGAGCACAATGTCACCTGTTCTTGGTATGACTTAATGCCATCTATTTGAATATTCACAGACCTATGACTCATTGGTAGAGTTTGTCTGTGTATAGACGTAGATTTATGATCTCTATAGCCATTGCTCTCAAAGTTATAATATCTACCTCTAACTGCATCATGTACACCCTTTATTACTAAATGGGTGGGGACACCTGAATAACAGACTTATTAAAAAAGTTCTTGGCTTATGTGCATAGTCCTGTTTTCTCTTGAATGTATGCTTCATAATTTCAATGACCTTTCAAAGCACTGTAAATTGGCACATAGAGTAATGGATTTCATCATTGTGTCTTCCTCTACATAATAGAATATATATGATTATCTTTTCTTCTCACCCATTCTTCTCTCTCACCCACCCCCCTGCCCCATTGCTCTCCACCTCCAGATGGTTCCATCTTCCCACAGTTACATTCCAGCCTCTCTCTTTCCTACTACGTTAACACTGCTTCCTTTTCTCTCATTATCCTTTTAAGAGTTTTGTGACATATACACATACACATACACGTACACATACACACAGACTGAGAGATGACAACACACACACATAATTTAAAGGTTAGTTCCATATATGAGAGAAAACATGTAGCATTTATTTTCCTGGCTTTTGCTTATTTCATTTGCCCTAATAACATGTAGCTAAATCCATTTGAGTGGAAATATTATGATTTCATTTTTCTTTTGGCTACATAAAATTTCATTGTACATATGTCCCGTATTCTAATTTTTCATTTATTTATATTGTGATCATCCTTTGAAAAGTTATTGTTGAATAACAATAATTACGCTCTAGCTCCATAAAGGTCCAATTCTGTTTTGATAACCAGTTTCTGAAGGATCTGAGACTGTTTATTAAAATATTAGTCACTTGTGCTATTGGTATGGTTTATATCATAATCTTGATGATGGATTTTAGTTAATATTGTGATGACTGAAGATACATGAGTGTCACTTGTGTAACTTGTGGGATCTGGATAATGACCTTGACTTTACTCTCTTTCTATAGAAACAAATGTTAATGTGATCTGAATTAGTTTTACCACTCAAAGTGATATAAAGTGTAAACTCTTCTGACCTCTTCACAATGCTATAGAAGCTAATGTTAATAGTAGTAACCTACAGCTCCTCCTGGCTCAGCAAAATGAATATTGTAGATTTAGAGATGAAGGTGAGTTGCTTGGTGTTCCTTCATAGCAATTAAACATTCCATCGAGGGCTGATGTACTGCTACTTAAGGGAGTAATGCTGATACTAAAATTGAAACGGAGCTGTTTTTGTTTTTGTGTTTTTTGTTTTTTTTTTTTTTTGGTTTTTTGAGACAGGGTTTCTCTGTGCAGTCCTGGATGTCCTGGACGTCCTGGACTCACTTTGTAGACCAGGCTGGCCTCGAACTCAGAAATCCACCTGCCTCTGCCTCCCGAGTGCTGGGATTAAAGGCGTGTGCCACCACGCCCGGCGAAACGGAGCTGTTTTCTTTCAGCTTTATACGTGCACTCACACATACACACACACACACACACACACACACACACACACACACACACACACACACACACATTGCTTTTTAATGTGTGTTATCAGCTTAGACAGCCCCTAACTTCACTCCTCTATAGTACTGAATGTTTATGGTTGAATTTCTCTTTGCCATAGAGACGATAAATCACATACTCAAAAACTGCTGACATAGATAATAGCATAATGTCTAATGATATTTAGTCAGTCGAGTCAGGTCAGTTTGGTAGTTAGCTCTAGTTGCCATTATTCTGCATACCAAGTTCAAGGCAACAATCTCTTCTGTGCTTCTTACTACTATCTCACAAATCAATTGACTACTCTGCTTACAACTGCTTTTGCTTCACCAAATGAACTAGCCAAGTTATTGCGGACTTTCAGTATTCAGCCAGAATTTCAAAAAGCTTGTAGGGTCTTTGTGTATACCCTGAGAAAAATCATTCTTATTATCAAAACTTCTCACCATCTGACTATAAACATAAAGACACCTGACAGTTTTGTAATTACTAATAATGTATAATGAACTTTCAGGTTCTCCCTTGAAGTTCTTGTTGTGCTCAAATATTAATGTGAAGACAGATGGAGCAAGAATTGATATTCTTTTTAAATGTATTTATTTATTCACTTTACATCCCAATATTAGCCTCCCATCTCCTCCAAGGATCCTCTCACACAGGTCTTCCCCCCACTTCCCTCCCCTTCTCCTCCTAGAAGCACCCACCCCTCTACCAGGCACATTAAGTCACTCAAGAATAGGCTTGTCCTCTCCCACTAAAGCCAGACCAGGTGACTTGGCTAAGGCAACAGGATCCACAGGTAAGCAATAAATTCATGGACAGCCCTTGCTTCAGGTTTTGGGGGACCCACATGAAGACCAAGCTGCACTTCCGCAACATATATGCAGGGGACTTCTGTCTAGCCCATGTATTGTTGGTGCCACTCTGTTGACCTTTCTGTAGAGACCCTGCTGTCTTTAGGTACCTCAGTCCTTCTCAAATCTTCTACAAGACTCCCTGAGCTCTATCTAATGTTTAGTTCTGCATCTCTGCATCTGTTTCCATTGGCACTGGTTGGATCATCTTGGAGGACAGTAACACTAGGCTCCTGTCTGTAAGCATAACAGAGTATCATTGATAGTGTTTAGGGTTGGTTCTTGCCCATGGAGTAGGTCTCAATTTGGGTCAATCGGTGTTTGGCCACTCCCTCCATATTTGCTCTATTTTTGATCCTGCACATCTTGTAGGCAGGCCAAAGGTTTTGTGGGTGGGTTGCTGTCCTTAGCACTACTCTGAGAGCCCTATCTGGCTACAGGAAGTGGCCACTTCAAGTTCTATATCTCCCATTGCAAGGAGTTGCAGCTAGAGTTACTGCCATAGCACCCTAGGTCCCCTCCACCATCCCAGACTCTGGCACATCCTAGAGATGCCCCTTTGTTAATTTCTGTTTTCTCTCTCTCCTGTTCTCCCTACACTTGATCTACCATCCTTGCTCCCTGAATCCTCCTCTCTCTCACTCAAGTCCTTCCCTCCATCCACCTTTGATATCTATGTCCCTCAACTGAAGAATGGATAAAGAAAATATGGTTCCCGTATGTTTAGAAGAGCTCGGCTTCAGATACCTACATAGTTTTGGGGGAAGCAAAGATTGAAGATTTGTCTCAGCAAGCACAATTAGCAGCTGCTGAGTAATGCACAGGTCAAGATGAAGCTGTTTCAAACATTCAAGAAAACACTCAGATTCCAACTGTACAAGAGAGTGAACAGGCAGAGGTTGATGAAACCGGTGCAAAAGTTAAAGACATAGCATTTGTCAAATCACCACCAAATGTGTCAAGACAAAAGGCAGTCAGAGTGCTGAAAAACAACAGTAACAATATTGTAAATACTATTACAAGTTAACATTGTAACTATTTGACAGCAAGAACACCCCCTCCCCTCCCTGCTTATTGTTTGAAAAGTGGAACTAGAGCTTGGTTTAAAATCTGTACTGTTTCTATCACTAAAAAAGTTGTGGCTTCTTGTTGGAAAGGAAAGGAAATGTGGTATACAATGGAATACTGCTCAGCTATTAAAAACAAGGACATCATGAATTTTGTAGGCAAATGGGTGGAACTAGAAAATATCATCCTGAGTGAGGTCCCCAGACTCAAAAGAGCATGCATGGTATGTACTCACTTATAAATAGATATTAGACAAAAGGTCCAGGATAACTATTTTACAATCCAGAGAACTGAAGAATCCAAATAGCAAAAGGCAGGACAGTCGAATCCTTCTTAGAAGAATTAGTATTTTTACTTAATTTAGTTATTGAGTTATTCTATTGTATAGGCAACTTATTTAAAAATCCTTGCCAAAACTTCACTTAACAAATTACATGAGGATATATATAAACATGTATCTTTACATCTATGATTAACATGTTTGAAGTTTCCTGTAAATACCATGTGCACTCTAGAATCTCCAATCATGATTTTATAGAACCCTTATAAATCATTCTGTAATCATGCCTTCCATGGTTATACTGCTGTGTGTATTGTATATTGTGCCTTTTATGGCTAAGTCCAGAGTCCCTGTAAGATGTAAGCAATTTTCATTTGTCTTTTTAAGCAGGGATTTCTGCTTCAACTAAATTCTAACTTTAACGTTTTACTTTCAGAGCAACATTTACAATCAAGATAGAAAATGCTTTGATTAATTAGTCTAGTCTATGAAACATGGTTAAATATATATACAATAATAAACATGTGCATTATATTTATGTAGAATTGTGACATTAATGTGATGCTTGCTTGAATTTATTATTTGCTTTGTAAGTGTGATAAAACTTTTACTACATTTTGAAAACTCTCTATTTAGGCTTTTGTTAGGATATCCATACACATTATTAACTTGGAAGTGGATTCATGCAGCGATAATAATGCAGCAATTAGTATACTTAAATCGTATTAATGTAATAACATTTTAAGCACGAAGAATAGACCTGGCATACCGCATTTAATCAGTATGAGGCAAATAAGATTTCATAGTTTTGTTCAATTTATTGTACATATAGACCCAAAGAATCCAAAGCATGGGTGTCACTCTTCTGTCTTACACTCTCAATATTTTTGGGCAGAAATAAGATCAAATTTACCATGCATTTATTTCATATTCTATCCTAATTGGTATATTATAGCCTGAAAATGAAATATAAAAAGGTTCTTAAGGGACTAGGTGTTATGTCCAAGGAATGCTGTTCATTAATATCTTTTTACAAAGACAAGAACTCATTGTACCTTAAAAATCTTTTGCTTACAAAATCCTCTCTTTGTTTGCTTTGGGACATAAACATAGATTTCCATGGAAGCTCTCCCAGCAGGGCATGCAAACACCCTAGTATGAGCTGCATTTCCACTAGGGGGTGATCTCTTATTGAAAGTCATAAGGAGGACATTTGAGAATGTAAGTTCTTGACTAGTTAAAGCACTTTCAGCAAAGGGTTTTAAGAAAGAGAAAAGTAAACAAATGCTTTTGAATCTAGATCCAACCAAGAGGAACATCAAGATCTTTATTACAAATACACTTCTAGTCTTCAAAGGCAGGTTATTCTCCTCAATTTCCATAATTTCAGTAGACTTATTTTTCCTCATTAATTGGAATATAAAGTCTATTTTGTAAGCACTCCATAGCTTCTTCATAAAGAATAGATTTTCATATTCTAAAGAGAGGAACATTTTGAAAAACATGTACATATGTTCTATGTAAACCTTTGTACAGAGATGTGTTAGGAAATACTGGTTGGGAACTTGAAAAGCGTTTGATTGTGAGATGTGCTGTGTGTTCACTTAGAATTAGGTTCTGTCCTGGCTAAGAGTCTCGCATCATTGCACTTCATAATAACAGTGTGCTTTTCAAACTACAGGTGACTTGAAAAGACTGCAGCCTGTGCTGGAGGTTGGGTATTAGGTAAGGAGCAGGGATGATGGAGAAAAGGGAAGGCTGGATAACCTTGTAAGACCATCCCTTCCAAGGTACGGGAGACAAGATACATCAGTTCTAGAAATGGAGATCCCAAGCAACATGTGATGACTCCAAGAAAGAGAAATATGCCGCCAGCTGTGATGGCATGGGCCTTGAATCCCAGAACTTTGGAATCTGAGGCAGGAAGATTATCATGAGTTCAAGACTGGCCTGCACTGCATAGTAAAATCCTGTCTCAAAATACCAGAAATAAGGGTTGGCGAGAGGGCTCAAATGGTAGACACTAAGTCAGATACCATAATCCACACAATGGAAGGAGAGGACCAATTCCAATGAGGTGCCCTTCAGCCTCCACATATGCATGGCATGCTCCTAACACACACACACACACACACACACACACACACACACACACACACACACACACACACACACACACACAAACACACACACATACAAACACACACATACACACACAAAAGCATGCGCACTCACACACACACATATGCACAGGTACATACACAGTTTAACTAATGAGAAGTTTGGGGATTTTTTTGTTTTTTGTTTTGTTTTGTTTTTGTTTTTTGTTGTTTTTTTTTTAAGGAAAGAAGAAGGATGAGGGAGAAAGGACAGAAAAGGGGAAGGAAGTATCATTGCTTTCTTCCTAGTAGTGAAAACAGGATTTTCCACTGTGGGATTTGCAGTGACTTTTAATGTGAGTTATGACTTAATTGTTTTTTTTAATATAGTTGTCAGTATGTTTTACTTAATATCTTGATACATATCTGATAAAAGTTCTGTTTCTTCCCTACTAAAAAGAAGTGTAGCAGATGGGCAGATGGGCTCCAAAAACGTTATCAAGAACAACAAATCCTACCTGGTTGTCTTCATCTCCTGTTACGTCCACTGTAGTACACAGCAGGAGCAGCTATGGATAGCACAAATGTGATTCCCAAGAAACATGTTCTAACACTCCCTGAAGGTGAACCCACAGAAACCATCTTGGAATCTGTGGCTTTCCTTTTGCATATAGGCTTTTATAATGACCGTATATGAAACTCGGTTATGACTAAGATGCTTTGAGCCTTTGGGAGACAATCCCCTTAATGGATAGAAGATATTCACATACATGTATATTTCAATGTAGTTGAAAGGCACATTGATTTCATGTTGAGATATCTATATCTAGGACAAAGAAGTATTATGTCATCAGTGGTTTTATATATACAAATGACATAAATTTTTTCTGCAGCAGGTTTGTGAATGTAAAATAGGTCATCACTGGTATGCTATGAATTTCTCTGTACTTCATTAACGTGGAGGCCTGTTAAACCCAGATAAAATAAAATTTAAATGTTATCTATGTCTTCAACAGGAATATTTTTCAAATTTGATTCCAAGAATCTGAGATTAAGAATAGGAAGCAATGTGGGCAATTCTGCTGTCCCTGGGGACTGGGCATGTGTCCTGGATTCACTGATATTGCCACTGTTTCAGGTTCCACTGGAACTGGATCTCTTACATGTTGGCTGTTATTTGTAATAAAATGTCCATGTTTTTAACAGTGAGAAACTGATGTGTGCTGGTATAAAAATAGTTGTTGCTCTGTGAGAGAGGCTCACTCAACTTATGTACGCTCAGGTATCATTCCTGACCCCATGGCATGAGTTCTTCACATATGTGATTCACGAAAGCACAAATTCACATAGACATGGGCCTACAGGCAGGGCAACTAATAATGTTAAATCCTCAATGATCAGAATCTGTATTTTAACAGCATAGCCAGACTTGAAGAATTAGCTGTTAAAGTAGCCAGTGATTTAAAATTCTCTTTTTCATACACTATACAGTATTACTATACTACACTATACTGTACTGTACTATACTATACTAGATTACTGAAAAATGAATATTTTAAGAACCTTATAGGTTAAGGGGTAGGGCTTGTCCCACTGTCTTAGATATGTCAAGATCCAGCTGTTGCTAAATTTGTGAACACATTTGACAATCAGCTCAAGTATTTAAACACTTCTGTATGTACTTGAAGAAATGTGGTTTATTCAATGATTCCTTGTGGTGTGAAAGAACAAATCCCACATATTTTATTCTGGAAGCGTTTTGTCTATGCATAGGTGAAGGTAATCCTGGTGAATTGTTTAGAATGCACTTGACGTACTCTAACAAATAGATTTCTGGCTACATCAAACCCAAATGAAACTAGTCATATTTAGTTACCAGGTGAACCCAATAGTCTACCATGTTCAGGACCCAATACCTTATCATGATATTTTTCAGCTATTTGGAAAGAAAATGCTATCAGATACCATATGTGCAATGAGATTGTAGTGGGTAAAATATAACATACAATTGATTTCTGTTATAATGAACATATATATGGGATCACTAGGCATCAGGAAGCATATGTAATAGTTGGCTCAACTATAGTCACCAGCATGCTCAGACTGGAAGACTTGGAAATGCAAATCCTTAGCCATCACCCAAAGTTGCTAAAGTGCTAGGAGTCTGTGTTGTCTAAAAACCTGTATTCTAGCAATTTCTCACATGAGAAACTTCCATTAGAAGCTGAAAGTCATTTCTGAACTTACAGGTAAATCACTCTCTTGGGCATGCATTTTTAGGCAAACCTCAAGAAAATATCCAGAAACTGCTAAGTGTGCTATGAGATTCTGGGATCTTCCAACACTTCTCTGATCAGGAAGCCTGGGACAGGCTGCATAGCTTCAGATCTTGTAATTGCAAGCTTTTTTTTTTCCTAGTAAATCACAACTGATGGTTTTCCAAGGAATCTGATGCAACAGATTTAAGGACCACAATTGGGAACTCAATAACTTGGCAGAGATTCTGAGGCCCAGCTCCACTGCAGGAAAGTGTTTGGTTCCCTTTCTGTAAAGTCAGGATGCACTTTTGCAAACCTCATGAAACTGCTGCCGGAGTTGAGTCAATGATTTAACACAACCCATTCCTGTGTAAACTGAACCAGTTGCTGCTGCATTCCTGAGGAGAAATGGAGAACATGGGAGCAAAATAATAAATAAGAAGAAATTAATGAATGAGATTACAGAGATAACAGAATCACTTTTTCAACCAAACCCCCAATAGTCTTTCCTTCTATCCCTCTTTGCTAATTTATCCTCTTTCCCTTTTCCTCTGGGTAAATCACACAGTAGCTACCAATATAATGCAGATAATTACTATCATGGAATCATTTGTAGCTAATATTTAGAAGCAATTAGAAGTCATATTTTAAGCTAGTAGTATTAGCCCTTCTACAGCTGTATTGGGATAAGAGGTATATTTAGAATTCTGTAATCATGAATCATGCTATTAAAATCTCACATACTTTTATAACAGAGAATTTTGTATAAAAACATGGGGTAGAGTATCAGATGGTGTTCGTAACGGGAGATAACGATGAAATCATAGATAATTCTTACAGTACATCTAAGCTTAAAAAAATAGGTAAATCCAACATGTCCTATCATATTTTTGCCTCACATTCATATTGTTCTCCCATCCTTATGAAACAAAGTGTTCTAGCATCTGTAGGATGTTGAATGTTATTCTATGTGCTTTGTAGTATCTTTTAGAATAAATAACAATAGTTATTTAACTGAGAAGTAAAATGGATATGTTGAAATAGCATTTTAAATTCAGCCAACAAAATTTCTTTATAAAATAAATAACTCAGAATGAAATAAGGCAATATAATGGCTTGGCACTTAGGAAGCCTGCACACTCTTCTCTACAAATCCTGGCAGATTAGGTATCCAAAATGTGTGGGATCCATTCCTACTGTATTACTGGTCCATGTATGGACTATTCTCTAGGCGAGCCTTAAGTCCTGTGCCTCCCAGGAACAGTAGGAGAAACAGATATGAAGAGGAGTCCAGCCAGCTAGAGTGTTTTTGTCAGCCATGATTGTTACCTTGTTTTTACAATGGATACATTCGAAGCCTCCACTGTGTTAAAATCCTGTACCTGCTGGAAATTATTGCTAAAAAGCAGGAAAGTAACACAGTTCTCTCTTTTCCTTGAGCCAATATGAATTGTAAGTGTAACATTTCAAGTTATACTCTAATTTTACTGGTGCCACCACAAGAATTACATGATGTGTTTGGGCATGAGAAATGGTCTTTCTCTGTGTTTTATGCTGAATCACTTTATGAGACATGATTTTTACTTATATTCTTTTACGCTGCAGTAAATTGTTTACATAAAAAAGACTGAACAAGCACATTATGGGTGTAGGATTGAAACCTCAAATGATGGCTTCTGTAAATGTCATTACTATTGTAACATACATTATCCTAAATTAGTGAAATATATTAAAGCCCATTAAAACTACACAAGAAAATTATAGAAATGCATTTAAGGGAACAATGAAATACGAATTATAAGCTCAGGTGATATTTATGTATTTACTCTTTATTGGTCTTCCACTAGGAGATTGAAATATAGTCTTAAGACATAGTCTTGCTAAGCAGCCCAGTTGCCCTCAAACTTACAATCCTAATGCCTCAACCTCATGAGTGCTGGGATTACCAACACACAGCACTGTAACCAGTTTTCCTTACATGTTTTAAATGTGATTCTTGATATTAACTTCCATGGACAATAAAAAGCTAGAGTGTTTCCCAACTAGAGGATTAGGAAGTAAGTCATCCAAGTGATGATGGTTGGAATACAGAGAAGACATGAGAGGTATTTATAGTTGTGGATAATGGAGTGAAAAACTTTTGGATGTTGTTGTTCTTTTGACTTCTTAAGAAACCAAAGCTTGTAGGGGAAGTTAGAGAGGTATAAAATAGACATTTTAGTTTTTATTTTGCACCCACTTGATAATGGTCCCCATTCCATGCTGCTGTTTTGGGAACTAATAAGTTAGTATTTATAATGTAACGAGCACAGGCCTAACACGTAATGCCATGGAATTATCTGACAAATGCAATAGTGAATTAACTAACCAGAGTCTGACTCATTTAGAGCCTCACCACAGGATGCTCCTGAAGCAAGTGTCACCTTCTAGATTGCCCTTTTCATTTTTAAAATGACTGCACGGTTGCCTTGCAGTCTGTCTGTCTCTCACAGTGTCATCTCAACTTTCAGGCTGCAAGACATAATCTGTTTTTTGTTTGTTTGTTTTGGGTTTTTTTTTTTAGGTATTTTCTTCATTTACATTTCCAATGCTATCCCAAAAGTCCCCCACTTCCCACCCCTCCACTCCCCTACCCACCCACTCCCACTTCTTGGCCCTGGCGTTCCCCTATACTGAGGCATATAAAGTTTGCAAGACCAATGGGCCTCTCTTTCCACTGATGGCCAACCAGTCCATCTTCTGATACATATGCAGCTAGAGACATGAGTTCTGGGGGTACTGGTTAGTTCATATTGTTGTTCCACCTATAGGGTTGCAGATCCCTTTAGCTCCTTGGGTACTTTCTCTAGCTCCTCCATTGGGGGCCCTGTGATCCATCCAATAGCTGACTGTGAGCATCCACTTCTGTGTTTGCTAGGCCCCAGCATAGTCTCACAAGAGACAGCTATATCAGGGTCCTTTCAGCAAAATCTTGCTAGTGTATGCAATGGTGTCAGAGTTTGGGGGCTGATTATGGGATGGATCCTTGGGTATGACATGGTCTAGATGGTCCATCCTTTTGTCTCAGCTCCAAACTTTGTCTCTGTAACTCCTTCCATGGATGTTTTGTTCCCAATTCTAAGAAGGGGCAAAGTGTCCACACTTTGGTCTTCATTTTATTCCCTCTTTGTGTACCTGTGTTTGTTCTACCAGGTGGCTTTGCAGAACCCTCTGTCCTTAGTTCACCTCTGAAGATGCCACTGTTCTACTGCACACTCTGAACTAGATCCATTAACTCTCAGCAGAATCTGTAGATGTCACTTAGGAAGATGTAACTGAGAACTCTACCTTGTATGCGCCGTGTTACTACAACAATGCCCCCCAATGTAGAAAATTAATTATGGAAATATTAAAATGGTTTGTCCGGTTTAGGTGGGTTTTGTTCCTAATTATCAGTCTTACACAATGAGGTGACATATTGCATAGGAGGACTGATGAGATAGCTCAGTATGTTTGGGTGCTTGCCATTTAAACTGGGGACTTGTGTTCAATTACCATGACCATGAAAGGAGAGAAACTGCTCCACAAAGTTGTCCTCTTTCTTTCTCATATGACCCATGATATGTGCACAAACACATGAACACATGTGAACACACAAATGAATATATACACACATGAATATGCACATGTACACATGAACACACACAAGGTAAACACATAGGTTTAAGAAAAGGAAAGGTTATAATAGGCAAAACTATAGATTGTTTTTTTTTTTTTTACTGAAACCTCAAACTTATTTCTAGAACAAAGTTTTAATGTCTTATTTTTGGTTTGTTGCATATAAACATGGGGCATATAATTATCTCCTGAACATAACTAAGGTTCGTTGTTCTAGTTGTAATATACATTCTCAACTATAGTAGTATATCAGAAAAAGGTTTCTAAAAAAGCATTGTATTTTTTCCCCACAATCCCAATAGTGTTTCCTGTGTTTTCAATACTTTCTGACATTCCTCTTGACATCTAACATCTCTGGATGACTACAGTTTGAGTCTCAGGTCCAGGGCTTGACTGCTTACAGTGCTGTTCTGTCTCTACCTGTCTGTCCAGCAATCCCAGCTACCTTCTCTATTCCTGTAGCAGTTACTTTTGCAAGGCTCTGTTTAGATTAGACTTTACTAATGTAAAGACTTATTGTCCATTATGGGTTAATGTCCATTTTTTTTCAAGTCTCTGGATGTTACCAGCTATCTTATAGATTTCAGGCTGCAGAGAACAAGGTGTGGGAAACTCTTAGTGCTGAATAATACTTGGTGTGGGTTTTGTCCACGACATCATGACACTAATGTCAGATCTACTCTATAGAATGACATTGTCCTTGGTACTTCTTTGGACAGTCTAAGGAAGGCATCATTTTCCATCCTCCCTGAAGCATCTGGCAGAGCCTCCTGTCAGCTGCCTTCTTAATAGCTCAAAGATGCTTCTCTTCCCCTCTGTGGGCTCTAGAACTTCTCGTATTTGATCTACGGGATGCTTTCCAGTGGCTCAAGTCTATCAAGATTCCTTTCCTCTCCCGAATTTCTCTAATGATTCCCTTATTTGTCTCCTAGAATTATTTTTGGAAATTCCTTCTCAGAAGTTTTAAGACACTTGACCCAAGTGGCAAAAACATGTCTGACATTAAGTAGGAGATTTCTACTGCCAAAGCTTTAATTGGCCATTAAATTAAAATTCGTACAAATGGGACAAAAACGGAGTATGTAACCTTCTCTTTCTGACTAGGCTATAAACACTGTATTCAAAATTAGAATAAACTCTCCACATTTAAAAGCATGTTATCTGATATTTTTATATCCGATATCTAATTCTTGCAGATTGCTCTTATAGACTGTATAGGTGTTCAAATGCATCAAACAGTAGGAAGATGTATGGGCAGTATTCATTCTATTACTTCAGCAGTATGAGCAAGAAGCTTAACAGCTCCATGCTTTTCTTTTCTTGTCTGTTATAGTCAATACACTGGCTGGGAAGAATCATTCTTTCTCAGTGGGCGATTGATTGACTCAAACAAGACTGATTCTTCCTGATTTCATTAGTTCATCACCTCTTGAAATGGACAGCTGGCTGCTTCATAGATTTTCTGTGGTCACCCAAGCCAGCACAAGAAGTAAAGGTCAGGAGATACGGCATGCCTCTCTAAGCCAAAATGAGCTAGACTTGGAAAGGCCCAGTCAGCAGAATTTTAAGCAACTTGGCTGCCTTACCTTGATGGAAAAATTCACCTCTCCAATTTAGCATAAATTATCTAAGAGTTCATGTGTTATTGTACTAAGAACAATGGACATGTTGACTATTGCCACTTATATGGAAACCTGATATCACTCTGAAGACAAAGCCTAGGCAATATTTAAGGGAGAGATAAGAGAATAAAAAGCACCATAGTTCTTGTAGAATGTCTTAGTTTCTGTCGGCCTTTGTCACTCATATGGAGCTGGATGAGTGTGTGTTGAGGAGAATTTAGGAATTTACCACAGTGGTGTAAGGAAGTATGGAGGAACATGGATCTGCACCAGAAGAGTGTGGAAACTAAGGCTGCGGGGGAGACACAAGGAACTGTTAAGAGTGGGAAAGTGATTGCAAGCATGGGTGCAAGAGTACAAGGAGCAGAGGAGCACAGGAGACTGCTAGGTCAGTAGTCTCTAAGGGACCCTGGGATGGTGAGTAGGTGGTGAGGGAGGAACATTGAAAAGGAAGGCTTAGAACTCAAGAGGTCCCTTTGAGATCTCATTGACTGCTAGGAACATAAGCTTGAGTTTCTAATTCCCAATGGAGAACATTTCCCTTGGCTGCTTTTACTGAAAACACTAATGCCCCAAGTCTCATCTCCAGCAGTTATTTTAGCTGGTTGTTTCTTTCACAGACAATCTATCTTGGCATATAATAAGCAAAGCCCTGACTCTTCCATTCATATTTTCTGTGATTTCAAAAGTTTACAAGAATGTATTCTTAACTCTATTACCAAAAATTCTCTTAGTGAGGATGGATATCTAACAAGCTACTTAGTATCAAATGGAATGGACATCTGCCTAAGATTGATGCTTCCAGGTCATTTTTCTTGGAACCCAAAGAAACACTGCTGTATTCTACAAACTTCTGATCATTAGTAATGAAATTGTAGCTTTGATTTCAATCTGTGTAGGTCAAAGCATTTGCAGTGATTTCAGTTAAGGTTAGACTTATCAAGACAATTTGCCAAGATGTTCTTACAATGAACACAATTACTCTGAATATAATCAGCTTGACCATTGGGGCCAATTACTACATATGCTAATAATAGCATCAACACTAACCTGAGGCTACTAGTCTATCTGCAGATGAATGGGGCATGAGCTACACAGTATATTCTTGTTTAGTAGTCATTTTGCACATTAGCATAACTTCCCTTTCCTTGCATGTAAGCTTAAAATGAAGTAGTATTACTTTTCTTTAAAAGGAAGCTCTATAACCATGGTTTCTCAAAATAGGGATCGTGTTGTGTGTTGGTCTTTAGCTATGCTGGTAGTCAACTCTACAGTAGCAACTCATACCTAGGCCCCCTTCATCCTTCACATGAACATAAGGGAAGGGGATTACATGACAAGCCCAGTGGTGGCTTAAACATATCATTGGATGTCCTGAGGACAGGAGGAAGGCTTTTTCCACCTTCAAAGTTGGGCTGTCTTAGGATGAAAGGAAACTATAAAAAGTAATCGTGGGGAACAAAGGCTGTCCCAAGTCCACCACGAAAAGTGATACATAAACTGGGTATAGCCAAAAAAGGGTTCTCATTGCTCAGATAGCAAAATTGAGTTTCCAACAGGTGTGTTTAAAACTTGTTTCCCTGCTGGAGCTCAGGATTGTGCAGTAGCAAAGTGACTGCTACTGCCACGGTCTGTTATCTTTATGTAGTTTAGAAGTTTCTAAACCATTGGTACAAGCTACCACTTTGCTTGTAAGCAGACCTAAAGCTTAAAAATGAACCTCATGGAGCAACTAATTCAGAGGTCCTCAACCTGTGGGTCATGACTCCATATGTATATGTTGAATGACCCTTTCATAGGGTTTGCATAAAATCATAGTAGGACACAGAGATCTACATTAGGATTCCTAACAGTAGTATAATTACAGTTATGAAGAAACAATGAGACAATGTTATGGTTGGGGCGGGGGGGGGGTCACCAAAACACGAGGAACTGTATCAAAAGGTCTCAGCATTAGGAGGGTTGAGGACTACTGCTCTAAATGATTTCTTTGTATTAGTAATTGCTACATGGGCATGTGCCATGCCTTTGCAAAACTTCTAGCCTCAGGAAGAAGTCTCCATGCCACCTCCATGTCATCTCCATGTCACTGTATTGAGATCTCATCTCTATCACTGACTTGTGCTTCACAGAGGCCTGCTGTCAATTCCCACCTTTAAAGGTAAATGGATTTTCTCAGGCTTGTGTCTTGGAGACCTTGGTTATATCAGTGCCTCGAGATTCATAGCTTTTTTTTTAAAATATTAAGCACTATTATTTTGTGTGTGTGTGTGTGTGTGTGTGTGTGTGTGCGTGCATGTCTGTGCTCTGTGTGTGCACATGTATGTGTCCATGTGGCCCGAGAACTTGCAAGAGTGGGTTCTCTCATTCTACCACATGGGTCAGGAAGGTTGGACTGAATCATTAGGCATAATGGTGTGTGTCTTTACCCTACTCTAGACCCCATATATTGTTTCTTAATAATTGCTACCACAGTCACATTTCTGAAACACACACATGCACGTGCACACACACACACACACACACACACACACACACACACTTATTCCTTATCCAATAAGATGCTACTTAAAAAAATAGTCTTCCTCCCCTCCTTCTTTCTCCTTTTTCCACTATCCTTTTTTTCCCTTCTTTTTCACCCTTACCCCTGGAAACCTATTTCTTTGACACTACGTACAAATATGTATAAAGTTGTCTTGATGTCACTTCCTGTATCCTTGAGTCCAGGCATGCAAATATTACTGCTGAGAGGAGAAGGTCCCTTTTCCTACTTTACACAAAATCTCCACTTGTCAAGCCACCTTGGAAAAATACTTCCATCTTTTTTAATTTCGTGGTGGTCATGGCTATTAATGATTCTGTTAATAGCCTTTGCAAATCTCATGGGTGAGACTGTCTCTAGAGTGATTTCCCAACCTTAGTGCATACAAGTCAGCTTTAGGGGATTGTTAAAATATGGATTTTTAGTCAATGTTTCCAGTTTGCAATGCTGTTGAGCTACCCTTTGAATAGCCAGATCCTAAAACTCAGGGGTACTCTCAGCATACAACAGTGACTACATAAAGAGACAGTGTCTAGATGGATAAGCTGACGTTGAAAAGGTAGGATGAAGCCGTATTTCATATGTAGTAAGGAACTGGAGATGCATTTGTCTAACTTATTTAGAGAAAAGATGTCTGATGAAGACAAAATGATGGAAGAGAGCTGTGAACGACTTTACGTGGGTGAACAGTTTTGACACTTTAGAGACAGACAATAAACCCATTAGAGGGGTTTTCTTCCCTTTCTCCCAGAGCTTCATGAAGCTCAAGTTAAAAATAAAATAAAATGAAATAAAAAGAAATCACAGCCTCCACTGTACATGGGTATCAGGGAGACATTACTAGTTAAATAACCACCTCTTGAAGTTTGTGAACCCTGAAGTTTATGCTAACTTTGAAGAATTTGGGTAGTAAAATTTTTGGATATGTCTAAAATCACTTTAACACTTTGTTTTCCCCCAGAGAAATGACAGAACATACATACTGTGTCAGCGGTAATGGACAAGGGTTGAGGCAAACAGGGTTATTGATTGAGCCACGATGTTTCCAGAGGACTTATCTTCTGTTAGAATTGGAGAAAGTGATGCAGCTGAGATGGATGAGGCTGGGAACAAAGGAGCCTGCTGTGAGAAATTCGTCATTAAGTAAAGAGCAGGACTTTAGCTCCTGTGGTTTCCTGTCTGGCAGATCACTGGCCGTTCTCCTAGGGCCTGGGGCCAGACCTGTTCAACCATAAAGCCAGCCTTGATCTTCCTGAGGGTTTAGTTTTAGTTTTGGGAGAGACTCTATCTGAGGGGATATATTCAGATGGTTAGACTCCCCCCTAAACACCCTCCCCTCTCTCACCTCTCTCTCTCTCTCTCTCTCTCTCTCTCTCTCTCTCTCTCTCTCTCTCTCTCTCTCTCTCTCTCCTATGCTCAGTTTATGAGTCAGAATTTTTGAGATGTGCCAATATATCCATGAGTACAAAAATGAATAAACAGAGAAAAGAATTAATAGAGTGGTTGCCTCCACACATACATGCAGAAAGTGAACAAGCAAATTAATGCACAAATGGGAGTACACACACACACACACACCACACACACACACACACACTCAGGAAAGACTGTTTGTAGCAGACGTGCATAGTTTCTAATTCACTTTTCTTGTTGCTGTTTTGTCTTTTCTCCATGACTATTGCAGTCCAGGCTCTTGGAGTGGAGTTTACCTTTCACATATTTTTAAGGCACTACTGGGACAAGGCAAAGGGTGATATAACCCATCAAATCTGTGAATTTTTATGGTTCTTTCTTTGGTTCTTAATGACCAAGATGCTTAGGCTTTCTCATGAAGCCTTTCCAGGAAAAAGCAAATAAATAAAGGCGCATTTTTACCCCATAGCAGCAAGTAGCACAGAGGAATCACTAAGCTCTCTAATAAGATCATCTTGAAGCAAGTATTTGTGTCTGATTTCAAAGACCAGCATTGAGACAGCCCTCCAGTAGCAGGCAGACAACACCCACTGTTGGCTTCAGACTGAGAGCGTGGCTGTGTGTAAGTCACTTCTAGAACCGAAGAGCTTTGTTTTCTCTGGACAAACTGATGTACGTTTTGGACTATTTCAAACGTTCAAAAAAAATTAAAGAAAATTTATCTCCAGTCAAGAAAGGGTCATTGAAGTTATTCTCTTTTAGGCCACATATAAATCATGGCTGTGTGGTGGACAGAGGAAGAAAATTAATTTGGAATCCATCCAACTGGCTGGGGGGGGGGTTCTTTCATTTTTCTTTTTTTAATTGCTAGGTGTGACCTCTACCCTTTAGAGTACAAGAAAAATGTGTCATTAAACAGCTAATGGAATAGGAGGGACAGCTCAGCGGTTAAGAGCACTGGCTACCCTTTCACAGGGTCTGTGTTTGATTCCAGCACCCACACGACAGCTCACAACTGTTTATAATTCTGGATCTTGGGGAATCTAAAAGCCCCTTTCTGGCTTTCATAGGTAGCAAACATGCATGTGGTACAAAGAAATATATGCAGAGAAAATATCCACACTCAAAAAATAATGATAGTAATAATTTATTTAAAGAAAAGCCTTAACAGTAGAAGCATCACATAGTTTTAAAATAACATTAATTGTATATGATTGCTGCTATGCTAACAATACAATTATTACAATTTGAAAGAATTTCTTTGTAATTCCAAGAAAAGACAATGTTTTGGATGCTAAATTCATTGTTTTCAATTTCATTAAAAAAAAAAAGCTGGGTGTTTCAAATAAAGCTGTTAGGATACATGAGCGTCTGACTGTATTTTTTCCATGTACACACTTGGTCATGGCTGAGGCATGGATGCCTAAAATCAGTAGTACCCCGAACTATTTCTGTAATAGAAAGTGATTACCGACGTAAAGAAGAGATCAGGTAAGAGAATTGGGGTAAAAAGCATAGAATGGCGTATATAAAATATAGAGAAGTCATGTGATAAAGCTGAAGGAGGTATTTTCTGGATGCCTCTTAAGTGATGTTGTCAGACAAGTCCTAATGGTAAGGTAGTCTGAACTGAAATAGCTTTGCATTTGCCAAGCCAGCCTTGTCATATGAGGCGTTCCTTGTTCCAGTGCTGTCCTTTGTTTCCCTCTAAGTAATCAGGGCAGTGCTCCCATTGAGGATAAAGCAATAGTGGACATCGTCATAACCAGTACGAGACATAGAGTAAGTGCCTTCTGCATCTCGAAATGGTGTGCATGTTTCAACGGTTCTATCTTCAAAAATGATCCTCTTTAAGCCTGGCTCTGTGTCACTCTCCTTGTTTTTCAGTCACCTTTGGCATTTTGCTTTCCATGACAGTAAAAGTTCAACAGAGCAAGCACTTTTGCGAGACTAATGTGCCGAATGTCAGTTGATTCTCCCTTTACAATCATTCCCGAAGAACAAAAGATAGTTAAGATTTTGGAAAGTAAATGCTCAGCTAGCAATAAAAATTTCACCCTTGAAGCTATGATGGACTTAATTTACATTGAATTAATATAAAACTATGGATGTCAAAAGTGAGCACCTTGTCTCAGTTGTGAACCCAAATCTTTACACCACTGTCAAGGTGTCTTGGAAGCAGGCTTGTTCGATTTCAGTTTGTTGGGTCACTGGGAGGACATCCAAAACCAAAGGATGCAAGCACTCTTGTGCTCCTGGAGAGAGGCTACTGCAGGGGGGTGACACGAGTGGCCTTGGATAGACAGAAAGCTTCACTTTTATGTTTTAGGAAATGATTTTTTATGATTGTCCAAAGAGGTAACAGTCTTGACATTACCTCTTCTACTCCATAGCTAATAAAATGGGCACAAGTATTCATGGATTTTCACTTGAATACCAACTTCCCATCCCCCTGTTGCTTTCTTTACAAATTTTATTTGTGAACAAATCTGATATTGTTATAATACCTTGAATTTAGATTTTGTGAAGCCTTTTATATAGTTGTTTTTTTTTTGTCTTTTGTCAAATGCTAGTCTAATTAATAATGACATTTTGAGGTTGCTGAGAACAGATTTCATATCACGAGTCTAGTATGGCTGTCTCATCAACGCTGAGTTCTTAACACTCTGTGGATATTTGATGAATATGTGTGCATTGATTTCCTGTTGAGTAGCCCCTGCTGGGCTCATTAACCTTACCTGAGGAAGAAAGGTCAGCTGTTTTTGGTTTCACACACTGAGGAAAGCCTAGTGGGTATTAAGCAGCAGCAGGATCATTTTGCTACCCTACCTCTGGGTCCTTGTGTACCATGTTGGACTTGTGTTTATAGTCATTAGGATGCTAACACAGAATTAAGAAAAGCATAATTATACAGATTGGATTAGTCAGTACTTTCTGGGTAATCCTGTCTGTATTTTTTTCCATAATGATAAGATCACCTTGTCATTTTGTTGTGCAAGGGAAAACAAAACCAGGAATTGGAGGTTATAAACTCTGTGTACAAAGTAAGGATTTTGCATGCGTTCCACAAATGTAGGATTTTGTGGTTTTATGCTCTGGTAGGAAACAACTCTGGTGGCCAAAAAGCATTCTGTTATATACATATTTTTTTTTGGCTTTTTGATCCTATAATTTGGTAATAGCAGGACTATAATCATGCAAAGCAGAAAACACTGAGAATAAAAAGGATAAATTTATTATTCAAGAAGAGAAGTGTAAATTCAGATTGTAGGACCAGGTTGCTTTATATTCACTTTAAGGGTTTACCTGGAGCTAGCCATGATGGTTTTTAGGAAGGACCTTGCTGTGGTACTATAGCTCAGAGTGTATGGCTATGCAGCAGGGGAGCATCTTTCAGAAAGTCATGAAAGATGGTGCGATTCCATGAAAGGCAGTGACTTGCTTTTTTTAATGTATAAATGCTATAAGAGAGTGTAACCGAACCAAGCAGTAACTTTGTGTTCTTTTCTTTTCTTTTCTTTTCTTTTCTTTTCTTTTCTTTTCTTTTCTTTTCTCTTCTCTTCTCTTCTCTTCTCTTCTCTTCTCTTCTCTTCTTTTCTTTTCCTTTTTTTTCTCTTTTCTTTTCTTTTTATTAAATTAATTTATTTTTATTCTCCATATTCCATTCCCTAGCCCCCTGTCAACGCTCCAAATGCTCCACATCCCACACCTCCTCCCCATCACCCCTGTATCCACGTGGATGCCCCACCCCCCACCCCACCTGACCTCTAAACTCCCTGGGGCTTCCAGTCTCTTGAGGGTTAGGTGCATCATCTCTGAATGAACACGTTTTCAACTTATACATTTGACAAAGTGCTACAGGAGCCGAAGATAGCACATTGCTTAAGAGAATCATCTGCAGTTCTTCCAGAGGACCTCAGTTCACTTCCCAGCACTCGTGTCAGGCAGCTAGCAAATTCTAAGGGTATAGGATACCTTCTTATAGATTCTGTGGGCACCTGCACTCACAGACATGTAACATCCTCCCTACATACACATAGTTAAAAATTGAAAGAAATTCCCAACTTGATTCAATATAGTCCACACTGCCTTCTCTTGGAATCCCAAATTTAGAGATTTTCTTTCTCCCTTTCTCAATTTTAATTTTCAGATAATCACACTAATATTAATATTCTAATTTCAGCCTCATAATTTTATATGCTATGCTGTACCAGGCATTTCCCAACATTATTTGTCATTATTAAGCAGTCCTGAAGCTTAGAATTATGTGGCCGTATAAAATATAAAGAAAAAGCAAAACAGAGTTATTCATCTTTTGCCCAGTCTGTAACAGTAGATTCTGGATCACATCCTGGGTCTGGTTGGCTTTAAGCACATGGACCTTCTGCTAAATCCCTACATGCCCTTTATCAGCAATCCTTCAACCTAGAAACTCCTTCACTCATTCACCACCTGACTGCAGGCATCTGTTAACATAGAAGAATAAAAGTACTTTGCTTTGGTTTTCTTGTTATTAGACAATCATTAAGTCTAGGAAGACTTAACAGTCATGAATTTTTATGTGCTCATGACGTAAATTTTACCTGTGGTGAAATGGCAGCATGTTATTTATTGACAACTTGAGAGTTAACGGCTTCAAGTGATATATTTTTCCGTGATCATAGGCAAACAATGTTTTGTTCTGTTCTAAAGATTATCTCTGAGTGTGGGATGCTTTATTGTGATTATGCAGCATTCGTGTTCTTGATTCTATAAATATATAGACTTTAAATTACCCCAGCGGGGCACAATTTCAGCACATCTCCAACAAGGAAGTAGGTCTGTACTGAAATCATCACCTCCTCACTGACAATATGTAACTTTAAGTTATTCAAAGTTTGGAAGGAAATGTATACCAACTTTACAGAGAGTTTAGTACAAAACCATGTTTTTAGTTAGAACCAAGAATTCTATTCCTTTCCTAAAAGTGAATAAATACTATGAAATGACAACAGTATAAATCACATAGAGAAAATTTTCCTCCTCACAGATTCCATTCTCAAAAACATAGCAAGATGACATAAATACTTTTAATAGTCAATCTATGGCAATAATGCAAATGTCCATCTTCACGGGGGAAAAAAAAATCCTGTCATTGATGACATGATTGGAACTTGAGGACATTAAGCCACATGAGGTCAGCTTGGAAGAAGATAGCCCATGATTTCCTTTCTATGTAAAATGTCAAAACTCAGAAAGTCAAGAATGAACTACCAGCGTCAAAAGGCCAAGTGAAAAGGTACAAGAGGGAAGGTCATGGCCACAGTGTTGGAACATTTGGGATGTCCATGAGGTCTACAGCTCACCATGATGATTGAAGATAATGCTGTGCTATATACTTTATTTTTTCTGAGGGTCAATCTTCGTTAAAGTTTCTTACTGAATACAAACGAAACAGAAGGCTTAGTAGAAAACTTTCAGTGAGTATGAATATACCTACAGCTTTGAAATTGTTGATATTTTCATAAATGCACATTCACCTTCAAACTGGCCATACATGTTTAATTCCTCTCTTTCTTGTTCATTTATTATATATTCACACACACACACACACACACACACACACACACGTGTGTGTGTGTGTATATGTATAATAGACTATATATATACATAATATATTACAAACCTTATTATGACTCTTTTGTCTCTAACACCTCTGTATAGAGAATGCTCATGGAAAATATTGTTTATTGTAGCTAGCCAATAAATTAGAGAAATTTTCACAAACACACATTTGCCTGTCCTTGTCTCGTCCGCTCTCGACCAGCAAGAACGACACGACCACCAGTCCTTCTAACAGCAGTTTATTTAGTCCCGATTCTTCTTGTTTATATCTCCCCTGAACCCTGGGCCTCTCACTCCTTTTATACTCTCATCCACGCACAGCAGGCCACGCCGCCTCACCAGGCACGCAGCTTCAGCTAATCAGGGCAGCAGGGGCATATCTCCATCAAACTGGATTCACCGGTATCCTGGTGCACCTGCGCAGCTCTCAAGATGTTTGTGGCTTATATGAGGAAGTCAGGTGCAAGTCATACGACTTAGCTACAGTCCCTGGCGCCTTTGGGACTGCCGCCACACCCGCTCCTAACATGTCCTCTTCTGGGTACACATGTGAACTGGGCAGGTTGGTTGTTGCATAAAGGAAGCTTGCTGTGCCAAGTTTCTTCAGGATGATCATTACCAATTTTATGAACAGCACAGATTGTTTTGTTATTTTAGTGCAGAAATCCACCATCCTCTACACACATGTAACAGGAAGAGATTATCAACTTAATGTATGCCATTTCTTAACTGAAGAGCCCAAGTAAAAGTAGTGTCGGACTGACTTGAAACTGGGATAGCTACAAAAGGCTAGGTATCATCAGGAGCTCTGTCCATGTTGTGCATCTCATTCACACGTGTAAGAGTCCCCAAGGTTCAGAAAAACAACTATATCAGTAGGCTTACGCATGGTACAAATTAATTCCTAACACACAAGATTTTCTTGTCCTGTTTATTTTTTAACAGGCAACATAGAATACTAAGTATTTCTTATTTGGTTAAATTCATGAAAACAATAACATACTCATTCCTTCATTTTATTTGGAAAATGGTGGTGTGAATACACACAGTAATGTCAGAATTTCATAGTAAAATATGACTTTAAATGACTAACGTCTTAGAAATAACAATGGACATTTTGTCAAAGCTGTACCTTGCAACTGGCCCTTTTTCTTTCTAGCAGACCCCAAGGGAGATTTATAGTGGCCCCAGTGTTGTTTCTTTTCTGTTGATGTAAGGTCTGCAGCTACAGGGACCTAATGAGAAAATGCACATAAAAGTCCTATAGGTACTACAAGCATTGTAAACATAAATCTACCTAATGTCTTCAGGAGATGTGGAGGGTTCTTGGAGGGGTCTGGAGAGGGGGAAATGATCAAAACTCGTTATATAAACGTGAATAAACTTTGCATTATTGAAAATAATTTTTAGTATAATATTTTTCATCTGACTTTTTAGTAAAGCAAAACTGCCTTTCAATAGTAATGCTAGGATGCCAAGAATAGCCATTTCCATTGCCAAGACAGCTTTGCAGGGAAGTAGAAACAGAGCAGTCTAATTGTGCTAAATAACATCTATTATGAATGTCAGTGTACCAGAGTTTATGTACAGATTGAAGGTGCATACTTTTCAATTGTATGACCTAACTTTTTAGTTCTTAGTTGTGCTGTATGATTGATTTTTATTCCCCCTTGCCCCTTTTTCTCTCACCACCTCTCTCTCTCTTTACTACCCTCTGTGTCTTCTCTAAAATCAGACCTAAACCTAAGTGAAACATGATGATTTTATCCTAGCTTATGTGTTTTTGATTTTCACGCATCACTTTCCCCAGAATTTCATGTCAGTTAATAATTATATGTATATTCTTCAGTCCATTGTATATATATCTCAAATCATTCAGTGTCCATCTCCCGGCTTTCAGCGCTAAGATGACACCATTTTACCCTGTTCATTCTTTGTAGAATCAGACTTGCAGCAGCCCTTACCACAGGCATATGATTCTTTGGCACCAACTCTTCTCAGCCTTTGACAAGTGCTCCAGAAGGTGCCTAACTGTTCCAGTCTACTGTCAGCGCTGCACCTTGCCTTTCCTTGATGAGAGAAATCATATGCACATCATATGCTCTGCCAACCTGCATCAGCAGTGCCAAGGCTATTGTTAAGGTTCCCCCCTGAGGATCAGAAATTTCTTCTTCTGTATTGTCCTTAACTACATCCTTGAGTCTTTTACTCTTTCAAGTCCATGGGTCTCCTCCACACAGCTATTCATATTCTTATAAAACACATATCTCTAAGCCACTGCTGTAAGAAAAGGTTTTGAATGAGAGTTACACCTCTATATCATATTCCTTTTCCCCTCTGCCAATCTCATAGACAGGTTCTATTTTCCTCTTTCTGTCTGGCCTGGTTCTTCCTACCTTCAGTTCTCCTTGTCTGTTCTCCAGTGGTGCTTCCCCAGCTTGGCTCTTCTCTTTCTTCTTTAAACCACCACACATTCTTTAAAGGTTATAAAACATTCGCAGTTGTTCACTGACACTCTATCAACTCAGGTTTCTTCAGAAGCTACCAAACCCACAGAGCTTAAGACTCCCATCTAGAAGATCTCTGCATATCTGTCTCACAATCTTTTTCCCTGATTTTAGTAGTTTTACCCTAGGGTCTATGACCTGTCTAGCCATAGGTTCTTATCTGCATGATAATATCAAGTATTGGTTTTCTCTTTTGAAATGGGACTTAAATCCAACGTGAAATGGATGGTTATTCTCATGTCATGTATGCCACTAATATAGTCATGGTCATATCTTCCAGGCCTGACATTCCTGTAGCTTGCAAGGTTTCCAGGTGAATGGCATTGATTATGGCGTTTCTCCTCTGGTAGTGTACATAGTACCTCCTGGTACCATGAAGCATGCCTGTAGGGATGAAGCATTCAGATTAGAACTAGGTTAGATTCTCGGTGTTCTGTGACTCATGCATGTGATCTTACCATCAAGTTTTGGAGGGTAATCAAGTATGATAAATAATAGCTTGTGTATTGTTTGGTGTGTGTGTGTTGGGGGGGGAATCTCACTGGCCAGAAACTCCGGAGGATATAATCGTTCCTGGTGCTGGACATTTTATTTGTTAGCCTGTGTTGTCTACTAAGAGTTCTTCATTTTTTTAATTTAAATTTTATTTAAGATTCTCAAAAATGAGTACTGTATTTACAGAATTGTCACAAACACTATTTTCCCTCTCCTTCCACTCCTCTTATGTCTCCTCAACCATGAATTTCATATTACTGGCTTTTAGCTATTGTTGTAGACACATCTGCATTCTACCAAGTCTATTCAATATTACTGATATGTACATGTTTGGTCAATATAGACTGGATAACCTCTCAGAGGATTCTCCCTAGAGAGAGCTGATGTTCTCTTTCTCAGCAAGAATGATTATCTGTCAGTATTCTTCTAGGGGTCGGGACTTGTGAAATGCCCCCTGTCCTGTGGACTGGTGTTTTAATGATCCAGGTCTTGTTTAGGCAACCTTATGACTCCGATTTCCTGGATGAGGTTTCCCTATCATGTCTGGAGGCTACTAGCTCACCTCTGGAGTCCTACTACTTCCACGTTCTTAAACCAATATATTTTCTAACTGCATTATAACCCAAAGATATGTGTGTCTTTCACCCCTCACCAAAAAAGCTCCTTTTTGCAGCAGATGGAAACCAATTCAGAGATCCACAGATTTATCAAAATGCAGAGGCCAGGCAACTTCGAGGCACCAACCCCAGCAGGTATGTCTGCAATGCAAGCCTGATGCCTAGGACTCCAGGAGTTTCAAAGAAGAGGCTCTAGAAAGATTATAAGAGATAGGGTACCAATAAACCCTCTTTAAGTAATTTTAATGCCTTCTAAGTGTTAGAATTAAAATGGGGCCCACCACAACCAGCCCATACTTTAAAACATCATATTTTGAAGTTTGAATTTAGAAAATCATGAAGCATCTTAACTATTTGAAATATGCTAGTTCCTTTTACGTGTAGTATTTTTGTTTTTATTTAACCTTGGAGTTGATATCAGCCATTTTCTTTCTTGACATTTTGCACTTTCAAATTCCTTTTTGTTTTACGGGTGGGAGGTGGCACCATTTTCTCCATTTCTCCATATGACTATGAATTGATTTTCTTGAATGTCAGAACCATCACTGAAGTATTGCTTAGAAATTTCTCAGACTTTGTATGTGGTGGCAATCTCATTATCCATTGCTCTGGGAAAAAGTTAGCTTTTCTCGGGAGGATTATCTCTTGATTATACATTTCTTAATAAAATTTAGAAACAAAATATTTTTTGACCACCACAGTTAATTCTCAGGCTCACAAAAACCACAAACTCTGCTGATGTTTTGCTTGAATAATTATCTCCAGATTTTAGATAGCTGATCAAACAAAACTAAGGATTCTTTTTTTGTTCATTCCAATATTAATTTAAGGTTGTTCACATGGTGAGCATTATGCCATGTGCTTAGATTCTTTAAGTTAACTCCAGTCCCTTTCCTTCTCTAAAGCACTTGAAAGAGAAAAACCAAATCACTTTGATCAGAAATTTTAGGACCAGGATCGACCAGATATGTGCTGAATACTGTGGAATTCAGAAGATCTTATCTGCCAAAGCCAGACAGGGAAGACAAGGAGGGATGCTTCAGAAAAGTATAATCAATAATTTGGACTCGTAGTGGTAGATGAGATGAAGTCAGATAGAGAAAGGCAAGTGTGGTGATGCAACCAGCTGAAAAGTGGGGAGCGATCCAAGCAGAGGAATAAGTTAATAAAGGCAAGAAGCAACATAATATAGTTGGAAGCTGTGAGTAGTTCTGTTTCATTGGAATATACTACCCATATGGTTGTAAAGAATCCAATAAGCCATAAAGCCTGATACCAAGGAGTTTTGAGCAACTGTGTTTTAAGGCAGGGACGTAATGAGCGGATTCTAAGTCTGACGATAGTATGACAGATGAAGTTGAGAAAGACCAAAATGGGCAATTTCAGAAGCTACTTGAAATAGTCCAGGCAACAGATGATGGAAGACAGACTTAGGCACTGGCAGGAATGGTGGAAAGAAAATACAGAGAGGTTTATCCATAAATGAAACAGACAAAACCTAATCCAATGCTGAGTCACCCAACAAATGGGTACTTGGGACCTACTGACCAGCCGATTCTGTCCTAAATACACAGGATTCCTGGAAAATGTGAAGAAAAGAGGCAAATTACCAGAAAAGTGCAGAGCAAACTCTTCATATTACAAAAGAAATTGACCCAGATACAAAGGAGGCTGTTATATCTGCAAGCTGCCAGGTTCAATCATGCCAGAGTCCTACATGCTAATGGCAAGCGGAGTATCAGGGACCAGATCTCAGAAGTCTCAGTCTCATGTGTTTCATAAAGGGTTTAGACTTTGCCCACTGGGAAAGGAAAAGAGGCAGTCTGTGAAATTGCATAGGCCTTTAAAATAGTTTTCTATAAAATTCATGTGGAAGGTGGATAGAAGTTGGGGTAAGATGTGAGACAGGAAGAAGGACAAAAGGGTCATTGAGCCATGAGAGTCTGGGATGGTTATGACAATGGTGAAAGGACAATAGAGAGGGGAAGTAGAATCTGCAAGTGTGGTCTGTAAAGCTCACTCATGAATGGGAACTGGAACACTGATCTGGAGAACAACTCCAGTGATCAAGGACAGACCACTGCATGAAAGAGGCTGCAGTTAGAGGAAGGCAATCCTGTAGGTTTGAATCTTGAGTTTTAAGAACTGGTTGATGACTGAGCACATGCAATTGGATATTGTCAATGTTGGTTGACATTAGAAAAGGGGTGAAGATAAGGGTATGATTGTCAGTATCCATGAAGATTGATCCATTTACAGGTTAAAATAAACTAACAGAGAACAGAAGCAATTGAATAAAAATTCAGAGGAATGCTTTCTTGTGGTGGGCAAGGATATTTTATCTCCTCTAGTAAACACATCCAACCTCAGAGCTTCATCCTGTTAATGAAGTATTTTTTTTTATTCTTTAATACTTCAGATTACCCCATTTAGAAGCATATCCATGGAGGGTCCCTTGTGCTGGCTGTATCCTGGGAAAGGTCATCACTGACCTTGTGTTAGATATAACACACAAATTGTTTTCCTTCCACCTTTATAGAGTTCTCTCTAACTTATCACTTCATGGCAAGCAGCATTGGGGTATTATAAGATTGACTATCTAGTCTCCATTCCTCTTCTAAGATACTCTCTACCTTGAAACTCTAAAAGCTAGCATCTATCCCACTTGCCACTTTTTGTTTCCAGCCAACCACAGATTTCTAGCTAAGATGTAACAGATGCTTAGAACACATTTGAAATATGAAGGTGCCAAAATCAGTAGTCCAGATGTGACTTTGGTTTTGCACTGCTGAGATGGTACACAGGGCTTGATGTATATTAGGCAAATTTTTCATCACTGAGATCTAGACATAGATCATAATGTTGCTTACATAGACATAATTTGTGAATTTTCTTCTTTGCTTCTATTTTCACAGTATAAACATATTTTCAAGATGATAACAACATTTTTTTTGTCTTTTGCATTCACATGCCTCATATTTTTGGAATTAAGAGCATATATTTACATTAGTACCCTACCTCAAATATCTAGAACTATAATTAGATAATCTAAGTGTAGATGTTTATTGTCTTTAGATTTTAGTCTGAATCTCATTATTTGCAATGCTTAAACAATGACTCTTTGAAGATTTTTCATCAAAAATTAATTTGGCTTAAAATGTTTTTCCCCTCACATTATCTTTTGTATAAAAATCCCCTTATAATATTCATCTAGAACACAAAGTTTTATTAATAACAATTCTTAAATACAACCACAAACTAGATCATCATCAGTAATTTGATCTACAGGTTAGAGATGAGGCTCAGTGGCATAACACTTGCTTATGATGTACAAGACCCTGCACTCCCTTTCCAGTACTTGAGAGAGGAGAAAGGAGGGGAAAGGGAATAAAAGGAGGGAAAGAAGGAAGAAAAAATTAATGAAAGAAAGAAGGAAGGATGAAAGAAGGCAAAGACAGTAAAGAAGAGAGAGAAGAACGGGAAAAGCAAGCTCATTCTTACTTATTCTAGCCTCTGGTAACAAATATTAAAAAGATTCATTGACTCCCATTGACTTCAAGTAATATTTGTTCAACATTTTTACTTACCTTCATCAGTTTCCTCATGTATATCTCTCTAGTCTTCAGAAAAACATTGGTAACAAATCACTATTTTGAATACAATAACTCATACCTATTTTAAGAACATGTACACTTAAGGCTTATAGGAGTTCCAATAGGCTGAGCCCACAACATCTGCAGTCAGAAAACATCACACAACCTTTATTGTGTGCACCAAAACATAACAATCTCTCCCTACAACTCTTTTTCTTTCAGTCCTGTGAAGCCACACAACATAAAAATGTCTTTAGTGGCTTGACATATATGAGATTATTGTGGCCAGCTAAGGTTGTCTCTTTACCTAATGAAGATCCTAATATTTTCTGGTTTCTTCTTGACTTTTAATCCATTGACATCCAGTTCCACTTCCCAGAACTCTATCATAATGGGTTAAAAATAATCTCAGTGCCAACAAAGATCTGGCAGATAATGTGAATGCATGAGTTTACCTAGGGCTACAGCAGACACGTGCAATAAATATCAAGTAAGAAATGTGTGTCTGAGAATATATATGTTTCTCCCTCTCCCATGTTTCCCCCTCTTTGCCTTCTTCTCTTGTACCCTCCCTCTCCTTCTTTCACCTTCTCTCCAAATACACAAATTTAACATGTGACTATATCAATTTCTGGTTTTCTCATTCATTTACCGGTGACAAAAAAAATGTTTTATCTTAAATCATAGATCTATGGTTTGAATCTTTTCTTGCCCACTTTCATCTTCCATAATGAAAGAGTAATAATACAAACATAATAATAAGGGTCAGTTATATTTGACCTCATGGAGGGAGGTGACAGTCTACAGTAAAGCTACATCATCTGAAAAGATATTAACAGCTGGAAGGGTCACAACCACTGTCCTGTTGCGATACAGACACAGTATTGCTACAGCCCCACCTTTAATCAAACCTAGAAATCTAGTTGTATTATGTGTGTGTGTGTGTGTGTGTGTGTGTGTGTGTGTATTATTTTCTCAGTTCTAAATTTTGATAGCTAATTTTTTGGAGAAAGCAAAGGTAAAACAAACCCAATGTATGTGTGTGTATGTGTGTGTGTGTGTGTGTGTGTGTGTGTGTGTGTATTATTTTCTCAGTTCTAAATTTTGATAGCTAATTTTTTTAAGAAAGCAAAGGAGAAAGCAAAGGTAAAACAAACCCAGTGTATCAACAGCATGCTAATTAAGCAACACACAGGAATGCTTCCATAGGCTAGGCAGCAGACTGCTGATTCATTCTCTGTAACACTAATGATGCCTTTTTCAGAATTAAAGCCCCTTTGGCAGAAGACTGAAGTTAGAGAGGTATAGCTGGGATAAAGACTGTGTACAAGGGCAGAGGCAGGACCAAGTACCTGTGCACTATAAACCGAGGACAACATCTCAGCATGGGTCTAAGGGAAGGCCGAGGTGGGAAGTAGGCATAGGCAGCCAGCTAGGAAATATTTCAGGTAGTAGGGTTTTAACTGGAAGTCTGTGAAACAAACCAGAAAGAACTTTGGGCTAGAAAGAGACATTGTACACAGTCCAAGACTTCAGAGTCAAACACATGGGTCGATGTCTGAAGTAGGAGTTACTTCATGGTAGAAAGTGGCTGTAGGCAAGAAGATAAAACAGAGAGCAGAGACAAAATGGGGGGAACAGCTTGGCTGACTTAATGTTGAATTCATCTACATCTTTTATGCCCATATTGAGATTCATTTGAGGGCTAACCTGAGGCTAAATCTGTGAGGAATAGGAGATATTGGATGGTGTTAAGAATGTAATGGGTGGGGCAGCATGGTGGAAGGAGATGTTATCATTTTTCTTACCCAATAACTCAAGACTCCAAATTTGAAATGTATATATAGACATGGGCATCTGAATAATTTTTGTTAGTGTAGAGCAATGAGGAAATTAAAAAGAAAAATATCCAAATTATTGATGCAACCAAGACTAGGCATATGATCATGTTATGCATAAGTATATAACATATTCATATATAAATTGTATCATATATAGTTTTATCATGTTTATGCATAGTATTTCTAAAGTGACAATTTCTGAAGATACCTTTGTTCTTGTTTTTGGTTTTGATATTCTGTTTAGTCTAGTCTTTAAAATATTTTCTACCTTTAAAAGTATAGTTTTTTTTTAAGGAAATTTTGAATTCTGGAAAGGAACAAACACTCGAACAAACCATTTTTAAAACATAAATCTCTCCTGAAGCAATATTTACAATAATCTGCCCCCTCCCACAGCTGTCAATTTCTTTCTTAGTAAGTATACCAAATGGGGCAATTTCTTTAGCTCAACTTTAAGTGGAATATACTCCAAAAAATTCTGCAGTGTTCATTATGTGCTCATATCAATTTTCAGCAGATAAAGACAGTCGAGACTCTGTGAACTTTATGGCATTTAATCATTATTGCTATCATCCCAGATGGTTGAAAGCCAGAGGATGACACAAAAAGTTAATTGATTTTATAATTATCATATTGTTGACCCCGATGAGACTCTGAAATAAACTATAGAAAATAGCCTAGAGGAATGGCTGGAGGGCAAGAGACACATCATTGAATTTGCTTCTACTTTCCTGATCTTATATGGTACCCAGCGAATATTGGTGAGTGATTAATAGTTGTTGGATGAATTTAATGTTTTAAAATATGAAAAGTTATTTAAAGTCTTCTAAGAAGATACAAATGAACATTTACCTAGATTTGTGCCTTTATGTAAAATGTGTGTTTTACATGAGAATACTAATTAGTATTAGGTTTAGAAGATTTTGTTTATGGTAAGCAAATGATGAGAGAGTCTTGTTTATATCTTGTTTATATCTTTTAAAACTAAGATGTTGTTTTAGTTAAGAGACATCATGATCATAGTAACTGTTATAAAAGAAAATATTTAATTGGGGCTGGCTGACAGTCCAGAGGTTTAGTTCATTATCACCATGATGGGAAGCACAGTAGCACACAAAGATTTATGGTGCTGAAGAAGTAACTGGGAGTTTTCTCATTTTTTAAATTAATTAATTAATGAATTAATTGTTTCACATTTCAGATTTTATAACCCCTACCCTGTACACCCTCTAACTGCTCCACATCTCACACCTCCTCCCCACCCCCCTATCTCCTTGTGGATGTCCACACCCCCTACCCAACTGACCTCTAAACTCCCTGAGGCCTCTAGCCTCTTGAGGGTTAGGTGCATCATCTCTGAATGAATAGAGGCCCAACAGTCCACTGCTGTGTGTGTGTGTGTGTGTGTGTGTGTGTGTGTGTGTGTGTGTGTGTGTTGGGGGCCTCATATCAGCTGGTATATGCTGCCTGTTTGGTGATCCAGTGTTTGTGAGCTCTTGGGGGTCCAGATTAATTGAGACTGATGGTCCTTCTACAGGGTCAACCTTCTCTGCTTCTTTCAGCCTTTCCCTAATTCAACAACAGGGGTCAGCTGCTTCTGTCCATTGGTTGGGTGCAAATATCTGCATCAGACTCTTTCAGCTGCTTGTTGGGTCTTCCAGAGTACAGTCATGTTAGGTCCCTTTTTGTGAGTGCTCCATAGCCTCAGTAATAGTGTCAGGCCTTGGGACCTCCCTATGAGCTGGATCCCACTTTGGGCCTGCTGCTGGACCTTCTTTTCATCAGGCTCCTCTCCATTTCCATTCCCATAATTTTTTCAGACAGTAACAGTTATGGGTCAGAGTTTTGACTGTGGGATGCCCCCTTCCTCACTTGATGCACTGTCTTACTGCGGAGGTGGGCTCTATAAGTTCCCTCTCCCTACTGTTGGGCATTTCATCTAAGGTTCCTCCCTTTGAGTCCTGAGAGTCTCTCACCTCCCAGGTCTCTGGTGTATTCTAGAGCCCCCCCCCCACCTCCTATCTCCCTAGGTTGCCTGTTTCTCTTCTTTCTGCTGACCCTCAGGGCTTCACTCCTTTTCCCTCACCTAATACCAGATCAGGTTTCCCTCTTCCTCCCACTTCCTCCCCCCATTCACTTTCCTTCCCAAGTATCTCCCTCCCTCCCACTTGTGATAGCTTTCTTCTCTCTCTCAAGTGCATCAAGTGCGACTGAGGCATACTCGAGCACTTCAGCTTGTTGACCTTTTTGAGTTCTGTGGACTGTATCTTGGGAGATATATATATATATATATATATATATATATATATACATATATATATATATCCACTTATTTGTAAGTACATACCATGCATGTCCTTTTGGGTCTGAGTTACCTCACTCAGGATGATATTTTCTAGTTCCATCCATTTTCCTGCAAAACTCAGGATGTCCTCGTTCTTAGTAGCTGAGTAGTATTCCATTGTGTAAATGAACCACATTTTTTGTTTCCATTCTACTGTGGTGGGGGCATCTGGGTTGTTTCCAGCTTCTGGCTATAACAAATAAAGCCACCAGGATCATAGTGGAACACATGCCCCTGTGGCATGGTGGAGAATCTTTTGGCTATGTTCCCAAGAGTGGTATTGCTGGGTCTTCAGGTGGATCTATTTCCAATTTTCTGATGAACCTCCAGATTGATTTCCAGAGTGGTTGTACCAGTTTCCAATCCCACCAGAAATGGAGGTGCATTCCTCATTTCCCACATCCTTTCCAACATGTGTTGCCACCTGAAGTTTTGATCTTATCCATTCTGATTGGTGTAAGGTGGACTCTCAGGGTCATTTTGATTTTCATTTCTCTGATCACTAAGGACTTTGAACATTTCTTTAGGTCCTTCTCAGCCATTTGAGATTCCTCAGATGTGAAATTTCGGTTGAGTTCTATACCTTTTTTTTTTTTTTTTTTTTGATTGGGTTGTTTGGTCTTTTGGTGATTAGCTTCTTTAGTTCTTTCTATATTTTGGATATTAGCCCTCTATTGGATGCGGGGTTAGTGAATATTTTTTCCCAATCTGTAGGTTGCCAATTTGCCTTATAGTTATGTCCTTTGCCTTAAAGAAGCTTTCCAGTTTCATGAGGTCCCATTTATCAATTCTCAATCTTAGAGCATGAACCATTGGAGTTCTGCTTAGGAAATTTCCCTGGTACCAAGTAGTTCAAGGCTCTTTTCCACTTTCTCTTCTATTAGATTCAGTGTATCTGGTTTTGTGTTGAGATCCTTGATCCACTTGGAGTAACTGGGAGTTCTTTATCTAGATTTGGAGGCAGCATGAAGAGAATGAGATACAAAGGGCTGGCTTGAGCTTCTGAGGTCTCAAAGCCTACTTATTAGTGACACATTTCCTCCCACATGACCACATCTATGCCAACAATACCATAGCTCCTAATGGTGCTACTACCTATGAGCCTATGGTGACCATTTTCTTTCAAACTACTGTAGATATATACCATTAAGTCGTAGTTATAAATTATATACTATCTTAAACTGATTATCTTTGGAATGGGGATAATCATATATAATATAGAAAATAGATCATTGAGTCAGTTTGGGGTGTCATTTTGTAAGTACTGGCATGGATAATACAGAGATGATAGATAGATACACACATAGATAATCTGATTTAGCTATCAACAAGAGATTGCCAAAATGGTAATCAGTGAAGGGACAAGAACTTGGGATAAGTGACCTAAAACCTTAGGCAATTCCAGCAAGTGGAACCCAAGTCCTTTTATTTCAAGTAAAATGATGATCTGACAAAATAATAAAAAAGGATCTAAAATATCACTTCAGCTAAAATTTGAATTCCTTTGGCCTAAGGATTTCGCCTGGGCAAGAAACCATTAGAATAACCTTGAAGGGTAGAGATCACAGCAGGGGGTGATTTTTTTTCCACCACAGGAAGCTGAGGAGCTCAGAGAGAGCTTTGCTGGCATTGCCAAGTGTTAGCCACACAAGAAGCCACCCTGTGAGCTTCCAGTTAGACTTTGCATAAACCTGTACTGGACCAATGGCTAGATAGTTGGTGAGGCATGCAGCTCCTATTCATGGTAAGAATTTCTAGAATATCAAGCGAACATATTTTTTTATTTAAAAAATGAGAACTGTTGTATTTTAAAGTCAAATTCTTTTTTTGTTGTTGTTGTTGTTGTTGTTTTTCTATGCTACTGCAGGGACACATGATCACCCTGTGAGTCTTCACAAGAAACTAGAAAACAATGCATTTGGACTCTGAGAATTCTAAATTTTAAACTGTGAAAAATAATATCTACAGGGGCTAGAAAAGGGATCAGCTATGAACATCAGTGCTGCTCTTGGAAAGGACACTAGATCAAATGGAACACAATTGTCTCAAACTCCATCTCTGGGGATACCAATGAGGCTGTCCCCCCATGGACACCTGCACTCATGTGCACATACCCACACAAGACACAGACATATATACTTACCTATAATTAAAAGTAAATCTACAGAAAGAATATTCACAAAATCGACTCTAGGAATCACTATATCCACTGAAATATCTCAGGGAGATTGAATACATCAGTTAATATTTTTTAAGCCATCCATTTTATTATGTTACTTAAAATGTAATTTTTAAAAGCACTTATGTCATATTTTCATAATCATAGATCTTGCTTCAAACACTTATTTACTTATGACTTATCAAGTCAAGTGTGATGAGATTTTGAAGCTCATCTTTAAAATCCACAATAATAATGTAGCTTTCACATAACCAGACTAACAATTAGTACCATTTGAGTTAAACTGGCTCAAAAGGCCAACCCCCCACCCCTAATGTGACAAGTGAAGAAGATGAATATTTTAATAGAGAACTTTAAATTACACGTGGCTTTGTTGGAGATGATTTCTTATGAGTCTAACACACATTCTGCCTTGGGAGAGGCTATTTGTTTTGTTTACAACCTTTTTGTTCAAGTTAGACCATTGAAACCTCACTTTTATAAAATGATTTTAGGTAAAGTGGAAATAAAATATTCCAATATGATTGTGATCAAGAGAACTGGGATAATATGTGAAACACGGGATTTTTTTCATAATCATTATCATAGGTTCATAAGTATTAGCAGCATAATATCAAAAAATAAATGATAGTATAAATTCTGATTAGTAATCTTTACTTTTAAGATTGTCTCTAAGCAAAAAACCAAAAACCAAACCAAACCAAACCAAAACAACAACAACAAAAAACAATCTAAGGAGTTAAAGCTGCTTTATATATGCAGGGAATCACATTCAAAAATCAATTCAAGAAAGATCAAAGACCTATAAAGTGGCCACAAAAGAACCTGTGGAAATCACTGGAGGGCACTGGTCCTGAGTAAAGGTTTGCTTGGATATATATCCCCCTCCCCAGAGCTCAAGTAATGGAAGTGGATATTAACACATCACTGTTCTGCAAAGCACAGAGCCAGCCAACTTAAGGAAGAGACAGCTGGACTGGAAGATTGAAAGAAAATGACCGTGGGCTATTCACCCAACGAAGGACTAGTGGAAAGACCTATGTATGGAACTCAAGCAATAGAGCAGTAAGCACATGATGTAATTAAAGTGGACAAAAACTATGAATTGACATTTCTCAAAAGAAGATATACAAATGTCGAAAAATAATGGAAAAGAAATGTTCATCAGAGTGCTCATCGAATACATCAGTATCATGGCAATGTAAAATTCTGACTTTTATGCCCAACTCCATATACACACACTAAAATGTTCACTAATCATCAGGGAATTAATGATTAAAACCATAGTGAGATGAATGTATAAATATATTTTGGTTCCATCCACAGTCAAGAAAATCCACAACCTCCATCTCCATAGATGCCTTGTGAGTGTTCAGTTGGATTGAAAGGGCTGAATTCCAGAAAAAATGGGGCAGTCAAGTGAACAAACATACACATATACATAAAACCAGTGTGCTGACAGTAGTCAAGATAGGAAATCATCCTATATGCCCATTGATGGATGCATGAATAAAGAAGTGTGTGTGTGTGTGTGTGTGTGTGTGTGTGTGTGTGTGTTAATACTGAGTATAAAGTACTGAATTTTTTAATATATTTTTATTAGGTATTTTCCTCATTTACATTTCCAATGCTATCCCAAAAGTCCCCCATACCCTCCGCCCCCACTCCCCTACCCACCCACTCCCACTTTTTGGCCCTGGCATTACCCTGTACTGGGGCATATAAAGTTTGCAAGTCCAATTTGCCTCTCTTTCCAGTGATGGCCGACTAGGCCATCTTTTGATACATATGCAGCTAGAGTCAAGAGCTCCGGGGTACTGGTTAGTTCATAATGTTGTTCCCTTTATAGGGTTGAAGATCCCTTTAGCTCCTTGGGTGCTTTCTCTAACTCTTCCATTTTGTTTTATGTAACAATGGATAGAAATTGAGGGCATTATAGTAAGTAAAGAAAAATGACAATAAGAAAGATTAAAATAGTGCATGCTCTCATTTATAGTGGAGACTTAAAAGTCTCCAAAGGAAAACAAAAATAGAACACTGGTCATCAGAACCTAGGAATTGCATAAGTAGAGGAGATGGCTAAGGGCTACAGAGCTGCACTTGACAGGATAAATGTCTTCCAGTGCTTTGCAGCATGGGAGAACACTTGTGGTTCACAATTAATTGTGTTTGTCAGAATAACTAGTAGAAAGGACTTGAATGTTCTCAATGCAAGGAATTGTGTGCAAAAGTGTTAACATATAGGGAACTCCTGAGTTTTGTTTCTAAGTCCCAAACCTTCACTGTCTATGGACGAAGCATCTGCAACCCTCACCTTCACAATTGCCTTGGTGAGTGATTGGCTGCATTAGAAGGACTCTTTTTCAGAAAAATGAAGGAATCCAGTCAACACATGTGGGCAGAGGTTAGAATTACCCATACTTTAAACCCAGGAGATATTGGGAAGGTAGAATTAACTCTGAGAGGGCAAGGGGGACTCACTTCTAAAGAGAAAAGGGATGCTGGTGCTGACTGTGTTCTGTTGTGCTAAATCTCTAACAGAAAACACTGTGACTTGTTGTCGCGCCCACCTCATCCGGCAAGGAAGACACAACACGGTCGGATTCTTCTCAACAGCTTTATTGCAGAAACTCCTCGATGCTACGGGAACCCCGGGCACCCAGGGAGGACTCCTTATATACACCCCAGCACAGGGAAAAGCTTTGTGTCCTCCTGGGATTGGTCAGTCTGCTGGCACCTTAATTTGCATGCACCCGCTCAGGAGGGGTTGGCGCCAGATTCGGGCTAGCGCCTGTGCAGTGGTGTTGTTTACGGCCACGGTGTACCGGAAACTGGCGCCATCTTTTAGGCCTTGGCTGCTTACAACTTGTGAACACCGTTTTCTTGCTAATTAGCATTGCTAAGCTTATATTATGTCTTCTTGGGCAAAAAAAACAAACAAACAAAAAAAAAAAAACAAAAAAACAAAAAAAAACCTCTTAATTACAACACAGAGTAAACCTTTATGGATAAAAGTGTAGGAACTCCCTTTCAGACAGGGCTTGAATGTTTTCTTCATCTTTTCTATATTCTGGTTATTGTCACAACTACACTAATGGGACTAGTCTGAGCTCATAGTTGAAACAGAAAGAGAAGATCTTTCCAGAACTGAGAAGTTATGAGAACAGGTACACTAACAAAATAAAACATTGACCTTATCAAGAAAAACATGAGCAAAAAATATATAACAAAGGCACATAAACAACTCACCGTGTTAACAGTTCTATGGCCAAAATGAGCTGTACTGTCTGAACTTTAAATAAGTAAATGTCTATAGAGTGTACTCTATCCCTGACTTCGTACACTCAGTCTTATATTTGGGTGTGTACATGGATTTATGATTATTAAGGTTTTTAATCTGAAGGTATCTTGGTATTGATAATAATGATCTGAAGGTGTCTTTAGCTTTCCATGCATAGGTGAATTAAGGGTGTTTCTTCCACATGGCCATCATTATGAAGATGAGCAATAGTTAGAAGCCTTTCCATGTTTATCAATGCCAACATCTTGATAATTTATTTTAATATAAATAAAGGTTCTTTGGGATATAGAAAAATATTCTCAGAAACTCAGAATGTTGCATCTTATTATCTAATGGCAGCACAGCTGGTTCTATTCTCACACAGTGCTCTCTAGAGTCACAAAAGGTAAATGGTAATGCCTTTAGTTTGGTAATATTCACATCCCATTTGGACTCATCTTGTCATGAAGTATATGAGTTGAGAAACCATTTTTCTGAACAGGTCCTTGAGCTGAAGTTTTTAAAATGTATGCTTCTAGTGACTATGTGAATTGATTTTTATTTGTTTCAGGTTAATCAAAACACTGTCAGTTTTCATGATGATTTTAGATTAAACTTTAGGAAAACAGAAAGTAAGTTGTAAAGATGTTTGATTCTTGATGAATATTACCAGAAGATACCATTCTACATGCAAATTGCAGGTCAAAGATGTCTCCAGCTTCTTTAGCACTCAGCATATGAATCACATGTTCAATGATACCTAGGTTGACAAATATTATTTTTAATTAAATTGATTATTTACGAAACAAGAGCTTCAATCAACATAAAACTTTAGTATGACAAGGGTCAGATATATTCCCCAGAACTGGACAGAGTTGTCTTTTATTGGTAAGGATATTAGTAACTATGTCCAAATTCCTTTAATTAAATATGAAATTAAGTAATTTTTGGAGTGGGTGGGTTGGTTAGCAGGGGGGAGGGGGGGAGGGGAAGCGGGAGGGTGTTTTTTTTGGAGGGGAAACCAGGAATGGGGATAACATTTGAAATGTAAATAAAATATCCAATAAAAAATAAAATAAAATAAATGTAATTCACACCTAATTCTGCAAATGTCAAATGAGGTTTATGAATAACTTGAGACAATCTCATTTAAAAGTAGATGAGCTCCTGTCTGGAAGCTGTGCTTCTCCCCATCCTCTGCCTCTGACCTTCCTTCCACCCCATCCTCAGTGATGTTTCTTGAATCGATGGGGATGATGGTGGTGGTGGTAGTTTTGATATAGGTGTCCCACTTAGAGCTTTGGGTCTACAGCCACTTTTTCTCAGCACTTGGGGCAGTTGTATATTCTGTCTTCTGGACAGGATATGGCATGGTCCTCATGAACTTGCAGAGCTATGGTAACCTGCATGTCAAGCCAATCAACATGCCAGCATGTAAAGAACATGAAAGTATGAGGCATTACCCCTACTTGAAGAGCTTGTGGCACTTCATGGCCACAGGGCAGGAGGGGCAATCACTAATCTTCTGTGCCCATGCTCTAGTATGTAATTCTGCAAATATGCTCATGCAAACAATTCTATTCAAATTCCATGGTTCATTAACTTATAAGAGACATGAGAATAGGTAGACCTTGATAGGAGGAAGAAAGGTCCAGGGAGAGAAAAGAGAAATTATAGGGAATGAATATAATCAAATGCACTATATTCATGCCTGGAATTTTCAAAGAATAAATTAAAATATTTGTAAAAAGCAGATTATGAAACTGCTTATCTCTTTTAATGCTAATTCTGTACGAGTGACATAGAAAAACTTGAATGTGGAGTATTAATAAAATATTGATTATTGGTTCCAGTGGTTTGGAACCCCAGCATCCTTTTTATATGTTCACAAAAGTTTGTAACATAAGTATTTATTACTTTAAGTGGAAAAAAGATCATGGAATCAATGTGTTAAAGAAACAACTGAATATACTTTTGAGAATCAGAGAATGTAGAACCCACATTAGTATCATCTAACACTTGAATGTGGAGTATTAATAGATTTCCAATCATTGGGCAGTCTCAGTGAACTGCCTCGGGATTATTTATTTATTTATTTATTTATTTATTTATTTATGGTACCTAGGGTTCTATGAACTATTCATTCTAACAGTGCTAGCTTGCAGAATGAATAAGGGCCTCAGAACTATAATCCACATTTTTTCCCATTTCATTCCCTTACTAATAAAAGGCACAGTGGGAAGTAACATTGGATCTACTGAAGTAGCTTATGGCACAGGCTTTCAATCTTGTCTGAGTCTCTAGGAAGGAATGAAACTTCCTCTGAGTTTTCTGTAATTTTAAATTTCCATAAAATATTCTCATGCACTCTAGAGATATTGTGGGAGGTTTCCTCACAGAAAACACGTGCTTATGTGTCGCTCTTCCCAGCAACTCTAGCTCCAGTTGAAACACCACACAGGGCTGGTCTCAGAGCATGACAACTAATACAAAATCATCTCACAGGCTCTTAAGTCCCAGGGTTGGGGCTGCTCTGTGGTTCATCACAATTGGGTTTGGAACCATACAGCCATTAAAGGGACTATTGGTATCATAGCTCTTTCCTATGGTAACTTTGAGAAGACATTTGAATGTGGGCCTGGTTAATCATGATCTGTAGAGGTATTACAACTTCCATGGCTACTTTCTTAGTTGTGGGTAGTTAGAGAGTAAAAACCCCATCATAATGGTAACTTCAAGACAGTTAACAACTTGCATACTATCGTCCCTGGAAGTCTATATGTGACCCTTTTGATAGTATGTTTTCCCATGGTTAACACACATCCTTCACTTCCTGATATTTGCATTCGAACAGACGACCAAGCAAAATACATGAATGTCAGTAATCAAGCACTGACATGCTCAGTTCAGGTTTTTTGTTTATTTATTCAATACTTTCTGAGTCAGCCTGTGCCAGATGCTGAGGTGAGTGCCGGGACCATTGCAAAATACAAATCAGGTGAAGTTCAGCATACAGGAAACCCACATTTTCCTATATTACTATAATGTGTATAACTCAGAAGGCCTTAGCTGTGGTTAGTTATAGGTGTCCTTGAGCCAACCTAGCATAATCAACCCAACATCATTCAAAGCATAATTCAGGGAGTACTCCTAATAGAATAACTTTGGACACCTTTTGAAAAACAACATAGCTAGGGTTAACCTTAAGAAAAAGCAGGCACACTGAAATGTAGGAAGCACCTCAACTTTCTTTCACATGATAGAGCCGCAACAATGATGAGCAATGGCAAGTTATCCCTAAGCATGCCATAGTGACACTTATTTCTTAACCAAGAGCCATCCAATTGGAGATGTCTTACTCAATGGGAGAGAATCTGTGCCTATACTGTAAACCTAGCCAACTATTCATGGCTGGTAAAGTCATAAACCCTAGAAGAGGGTATACTGCTGCCATTTTATTACACCAACATAACTTATAACTGTGTTCTAAAAACTTGTTCTTATACCCACAGGTAAATATAGTGTCCACATGCCACCAATGAAGCTTCTTTTTGCAGCATATAGAGACTGCTAGTGAAAGTCATAACTTATCAAAATGTAGAGATTAGGTGGCCAGGCAGTTACCATTTCCAATGAGTATACCTACAATGCAGTCCTTAGACCTAAGAGTCAAGGAACATCACAGAAGAGGGGACAAGGGACCAGGATGTGCAAGAGAGCACCTTCCATATCTGACATAGATGTTGCAACCATGAAATATTAGCACAATGGGTGTCTGAACAAGGTCTTCATGATGACAACAGGAATTATATGGCTCTGCAGATAGGGAAAAATCTCATAAGGTCCTACTCCTGGGTGATAAGATAGATATGGCCAACCAATGACTGCTAAGAGAAGGCAAATCTATTTTCCTCAGAGACAAACCCCTGATAGGTCATCTGATTCCAAGTGGTCAGCCCTAGTCACATACACATAAGCAACACTCAATGAACCTAGCAGGATCTAACAGGTTTTAATTATTTATATGTACAAGTATGTGTACATGTACACATTTATGTATGCATATATGTATATGTATGTGTGTGTATGTGCATGCTTGTGTTTTGGTTTGCTTTCTATAGCTGTGATCAACACTATGGCCAAAATCTACTTGGGGGAAAAGGAGTTTGTTTTCTCTTACACTCCCATAGCCCATCATTGAGAGAAGTCAGGACAGGAACTCACAGAGGAACTAAGGCGTGGATCATGGAGAGTGATACTTAAAGGTTTGCATTCACCAAGACCAGCTACCTTTCTCATCCCTCCCAGGCACGCCTGTACAGGTGTGGTACCACATACTCTGAGCTGGACCCTCCGATATCAATTATTAATCAAGAAAATGACCAAAGCTTTTCCTACAGGGCTAATTTGAAGGAGGCATTTTCCCAATTGTTCTTTATTCCCAGATGAACCTAACTCATGTCAAGTTGACCAAAAAATAAAATAAAATAAAATAATAAAACAAACCAGCACAACACAATTCTACAAATTTCTAAAATAAACGCTGGTGCTAAAGAAATGTCTTAATGGGTGAAGCACTTGAGGACCTGAGTTTGAATCCTTGAGCCCAAGCAAAGAGCTGCGTATGTCTATAACCCCATATTTGGGTTCATGGCATGGAGAGCTGGTAGTTCATTGACCAGCAAGCATAGCCGATCTGTTTCACTGACATCGAGAAAGAAAGTTAATGGCTATGCCAGCCTCTACATGCACATGCATGGGAAAGGTCATTCACACACCTGAGAACGTTCAACACACACGCACACACACACACACACACACACACACACACACACACACACACCTGTACACACACATGCACACACACACACACACGTAAACACACACACAAAAGTGGGAAAATTGGTGCAAGCATCTGTGCCTCATTCTTACTGTGAGGAAATAGCACAAAACATTGAGATCCAAAGTAGTTTCCATTCCTTGTGATCTCAGCCAAAACTTCAGTGTGCCCATCCTGACACTCTTGAGTTTGGAAAGAACAGCTATAGATTGCATATATTAATGACTTCCAGAACACAGATTGGAAATTTTAATAAAATATGCCTAACAGGATGTTTTAATATTGAGTTCAATTTCATCATTTCTCCCCTGCCTATAATTCTCAGAGATATTTCTGTTTGGGCTATTTTTCCTTACCAAAGAGCATTTAAAGTTTTTTTTTTCTGTCAATTCCATGATGTGGAAAAGAGGGGGAGTTTAATTCTTAATCAATGTTCTTTTGCTAAAGTTGGAAGTAAATAAATAATTAAAATCGCAGATGGGATACCTCTAATTAATTCTATAGATAAAGCAACAGACACACAGTTTCTTTTAAAAGCAGCACAGCTGTTTTTCAAAGAAATATGAAGTCAGCTTGATTGATAATATTTAATGCCCTTTAAACATCTGTTAAATGTCTTCTTTCAGTTTTGGTAGTTTCTGAAACACTGAAGAAATTATTAGAAGCTGCTTGCTGGCCTAAGCTACAGCAGCTTTACATGGGGTGAAATACGAAATTGTTCCTTCCTGTTCTTCTCTCTCTCTGGTCCCAATGAAATCAAAGGCAGAGCATGTAAGAGAAACTAGTTAAAAGTGAAGTTCTCTGTTTCTTCTACCACAGGCTGACACTGGCCTTCTTTTTGTTGTTGTTGTTGTTGTTTTGTTTTTGTTTTTTGAGACAGGGTTTCTCTGTGCAGCCCTGGCTGTCCTGGAACTCACTTTGTAGACCAGACTGACCTCGAACTCAGAAATCCGCCTGCCTCTGCCTCCTGAGTGCTGGGATTAAAGGTGTGCACCACCACTCCCGGCCGACACTGGCCTTCTTAAGAAAAACAAAACAACAACAATAATAAACAGAACAAAAATAACAAATTTCTTCACTAACTCTTAACACTCTTTTAACGTTCAGTACATGATGAAGCCTCTGGGCACTCTCCAAGGTGGCCCTGGCCTATGCTTCATCCATACAACACCCTACGTCGTGTTTGCCAGTGCAGTGTTCTCACCTGCAACATTCCCTCCTTCTCTCTCTCTCTCTCTCTCTCTCTCTCTCTCTCTCTCTCTCTCTCTCTCTCTCTTTACACATTTTGAAACTTGAAGTCACAGTCAATATTTCCAAATCTGGGAAATCACTCATCACCTTGCTGGCAGCTTGAGCTGTTTTCAAACCTACCCACCCCCCAGCCCTCTGAGAGGAGACCCACCTCTCTCTACACCCACCCCATTGGGACAGCTCTTACCGCCTGTCTCTGCACATCCTGGAGGCTACCAGCTAGCCTCTGGGTAGCCACAAAGTTCAAGACCAGCAGTTTTCAATTTGTGGATCACAGCTTCTTTAGGGGTTGCATATCAGATATCCTGCATATCAGAGATTTGCATTGCAATTCACATCGGTAGCGAAATTACAGTTATGAATAGCAACAAAATGATTTCATGGTTGAGGGTCATCCCAGCATGAGGAACCATATTAAAGTGTTTCAGCATGAGGAAGGTTGAGAACCATTATTTAGACTTTATGTTGAGATGGCACAGTACTCGTCCTTGGTCTAATACATCCCACAGAGGTTGCTTCAATTTTAGGTATGTGTTTGGTCATTTTTATAAGTAGTAACTTTTTCTTAAACATTAAAACTGTCTTATATCATAAAGATGTATAAAGATGTATCTTTGACATATATAACTGACTCTTGACTATATAAAAAAAGTTTGGTGAAATGGCAACCCGGCCTGGAATTTCAGAAATTCCTTTCAGAACAGATATTTTTCATTTTGTCACTGAAATGCATCTTCTCTTGCCCTTGTAGTTATCACAGTGTGTGTCATACTCCATGAGCTGAACGCCACACACCTTACAATAGAGAACAGAACATTGTATCAGGGACAAGCTCACCTTTCTAGATCAGTGAATCCATTCTTGCTCTTATGTCTCCCCTCGGAGATGCTTGGTGTTCTCCTGAATGCAATTTCTCTAAGCTCATCCATCATTCAGTGTGTGCATGTGTCACTAAGCATTGAAAGGTCCGTACGTTGTCTTCATTTATGAGAATTATATAACACATAGATGTTAAATAAGTAGCAATATCTTACCTACATCTGGTATAGACGTTTTTAAGATCAGACTCCTTTCTGTTCTGTATTCCTCTGTAGCAGTAGAAGCTAAAGTACTGTGAAGGGACTTCTCAGAGTGTCAGAGGACTTTCTTAGGAAGCAGAGAACTGGGCAGAAACCTTATGTAGCTCCTTGGCAATAGAGCTTTGATTTGCATTCAAGTCATCTGGGATTTTGTTAAGTTTCGCTGCTGATTCATTTAGTTCTAATGGGCTTAGAAGCACACATCTCTTAGGTTCTAAGATAATACTCAAAATGATGTCTTGAAGAACAAACCCAACGTATCTGACTCTCCCAGAGAGTTTGACATTGGTTCAATGGTAGATTGCTTCACTCTGGGGTATATTACAATGTGATGATGAGGTGTTTTCAAGATAGTTAACTTTGATTTTAACTATTCAGTATGCCAAGAAGAAGGAATACCGAACTTAGCTTGATGAATCTGTCTTAACAGAGCCGCAAATGTCCCTTGTATAACAACCGAAGGACCGTTACGTATTTAGGAAGTACCCTCTGCAAGTAAAAGAGGGCCCTTTGATTTCAGTTCAAGGGCAGGCCATCTGGCCCTCTCCTTGTGTAGTAATCAGGCTAATGCTAATGCTAGTAGCTTCACTGGAGAAAGCATAGAATGGCTCTTTCAAATCTGGCCCACAGCTATTTTTAGGCTGGCAGCACAGGAGTGGAGTGTTTATTTCATGTTTAATGCAACCCTCTACTTCAAAAAAAATGTTTCTTTCCCTCTACTGAGTTTCTATCAAGTCTCCCAAGAAACACTGCCAACTTTGCACATCCCTGTCCTCTAAGATGATTAACTGTTGAAATTGAAAAGCCTTGAAAATATAAATCCTGCCACAGGCCCCTGATGGGTAGCAAGACAACTGGAGTAAAACGGTTGCAGATGGTTTAGGCATTATGTTCTTTATGTCCTCAAAGCAACAGAGGGTCCTGTGATGAACTGGTTGGTAGCAGCACAGGGAGGACTATTTGGCAGCCTTTTCCCGAAGCCTCGGAAGGCTAGGACAGGATTCCTGAGATAGCATATATTAGTGAGACTCTGCTAAGCAGCTGCTCTCTGAGCTCTAGAACAGGCTGCCTGAGTACCTGATGGGGTGGCTCTCCTTGGCTCCAGTCTTTGAATCCTTTTGTAAGTCTCATACACTGTACAATTGAAAATGTGTTTGTTTGGTTTTGTGTTTTTTTTTTTCCCACTTGGAAGTTTAGATTTGAATGCAGTTGTTTTTGTTAATCCAAATCAATCAACCTTCCTGTTTGAAAAGGTTGCAATTATCCCTTAATTAGCCATGGTGAGTCTTACAGAAAAGAATTGTCAGGTATCTTATAGCATAAAACACCTAAAGGCACTTATAAAACAATGTACAATTTAATCACTTAGCTCTCTAACAATCACATAAAGTATATCCGATGCCTTATTGTCAATCACTGCATATTTACCTTTTGGTTACAAAATCCATAAAAAAAAATGTGTTGCTCAAAGTAGAGTGGGAGAGAGTATGAATTTTGAGCAGGTGACAGGCTGTTGATTTGGTTTCTACACTGCTTATAAGGCATCTCAGCATCTAGGACATGCTAATCCCAAGGTATGCTTGGCATCTGTTGAATACACAGATTTAGCATTTAAATGGCAATTTGTGTTTTCAAAGTGTTTTGTGAACATTAATTAGCATTTCTTCACAGCACGCCTAGGAGATGGGTCAACATCATTATCACCATTTTATAGATCAGAGGAGTAGGATGATGGAGATGAGTTATTTGAATGAAAAACTGCAAATCAAAAGTTGCGTGATTGGGGGGGGGGGTCGTGGCACCAGCCTAGGCATCAAATGTATAATAGTATCTTGGAATCAGCACTCAGTCGGTACTCAGAGTATTAGTAATTCCAGAAGTTGTTTGCTCAACCCCATAGGCGCTATTCATCACAGTTTATGTGTGTTTCATAGACTTAATTGTCGATATGTAAGCAAAATGCACCCCACAGTAGCACTCGCCTGCAGAGAGCTCCTTACTAAAATTGTAGGATTAGATTTTTGACAGCCGCCTCTATGAGAACAGCCTGAAATTGTTTTTATCATTTTAATCATCAAGGAAAAAAAAAAGGACCTCTTACTGCATATTCTAGGGGAAAATCATCAGCACTATGACAGTTATACAGATGTATTGTGCTTCTCAATTTGGAGATTAAGAATTTAGGCCTATGGATTAAATCTTTTAGCTAAAAACCACTTGCCTGATTCCAAGGGAGACTTAGATTCAAACACAAGTTCACTAACTTGTTTATGGTCTCCAAATGTGTAGGAAATAAGATAAAGCAGCAACCTGGGACTATCTACATCTACCTTTCAATCATCTATCTGCCTGTCTGTCTGTCTTTCTGTCTGTCTCTTTGTCTTTCTGTCCATCTGTCAATCCATCCACCCACCCAGCCCCAATCACTTAGTGTCCCCCACTTCTCTCTTCATTTTAGCAGTGGCATAAAGAATGACCTCACTCTTCTGGCCATACCGGAAGCACCATTTTGAGTTTGGTTTTAGTTACAATACACTAAGAAGACTACAATCCTATAGTAGCATAGGAGATGAGCATCCTACCAGGATCTATTTTAAGCTGCACAGCAGACAACCTAAGTGACTATGACTGTCTTTCATGAAGGCAAGTCATGGACAAAATCTGAGTCGGTCCTGCAGCACACAAAGAGTTAGAATTAGTACCAGGGACTAGAAGATAAAGGACACAATATTTAATCAAGTGCAAAGACATGTCCTGAAGCACATATAAGAAGGAAGTGAGCTGAGAACAAGTACTAAGACCTACCCTTTGGTGTTTATTTTAGTGGATAGCAGAAGCATGGCTCTGGAGACTGGCTTGTAAGAGCCAGAAGCCCAAATCTGCTTCTCTGGTCATCTCCTGTTCTTCAAGAACAAATAGAACTAATTTCATGATATGACCTAAGCTAAATGCTATAGAATACCTTATGGGAGTTCTTGATTTAAAGAGATACAATAAAATGAATTTTATAACAACTGGGGGACTTAGACAAGAAAGACCTTAAAGTCCCTCATATTATGCCCTGGACAGCCTTTGATGGAGTAATTGTTAATTAGGGAAGTGACCTTTGCTAATGGTGATGTTCCCATATGAAAGGAAGTACAGGTGGTTGGAAAGTTCACCTCAACATTTTTGCAGCAAGTCTGAAGAGTACTACTTTACGGCAAGGATAAAATTTTTAGCCACAGGGATTTTCTGTATAATAGAAATCATTATTCCTTAATTCTGTATTCAGATATTTAAAAGCAATTTTTATCCAGTGGTACTTGACAGTACATTAAATTTAGTTAGAAGCAAAGAGTTTCTGTTTTCTCCCCTGTCTCTTCCAATCCTTCTGATTGAGCCATCACAGCAAGTAAAATCCAACCCTGAATACAAACATCTAGTACATAATTATGCATTTTTATGTAAAAATGCAAATTTGGCCATATCATTTTAAACGGTAGGATTAGCATATGTCAATTATTCCTGTCTTACCAAATTTGTAAAAATGACCAGAGGTGTGAGAGCTGGGAAATCTTGATTCTTGATGATAACTGAATGGACAGAAGCAGACAGGAGCATCTGTGATTGCCTGTCAATCAGCCACTAAACACATCCCATGCAGTCAGCTCCAGACAGTTATAAGTTCCTCATACTATCATTGTTCTTTGTGTATACCAAAGGATGCACAGGGTTCGTGTGACGTAGTAATGAAACTCCTATGTGCCATTCAAAGATAACTTCACCTTGGACTATTTCTGTCAAATCTTGCATCTCCATTTGCATCTAAATTAGGAACAGATTGAGTATTTTCAATCATAGAAGATTACGTAAATCAAAACCACAGATTTACGCATTTCAGCTCAGCAGAGTTAAACTGGGAACAGTAAGTTCCTTGTCCATTGGGTTCCAATACCTGTCTAACTTAGAAATAATTGCTCAGAGTCCAAGTGTAGAAACCAGCTTGTCTTTCTGCTACCAAGGTCTGAACTCATCCACCTGGGCATGCATCTCTCCTCACTCCCCCTTACTATAACAGAGGCAATATCCTTTCTCCTATCAAGGGGTCTTGTATCCTCTGATGTTTCAGTTCTTTCCCAGAGGCGCTCTCTTTCCCTTTGTAAGTCCCTCCTTTTGCTGATGGCTTCCCATCTCCCTTTCAAATTCCATTCGTGGTCTGTTGTGCTTTTCTGCATTTTCCGTATTTAGAGGTACTTCATGTCTCTGAACTAACGGCAATTTTGATTCCTTTATCATCATAGAGGAAGAGATTCTTGATAATCTCTCTTTTCCTCTCATAAAGGCAATGTGCTGTCGGTAGCCTGAAGGGACCTCCACGGTGAAACAACACGCTGCAGACGGAAGTCTCCTGTTTTAGGAAGCTTCTGATCCAGAAAGTACTGCTCACTAGGCAAATGGTGAGAGAACTGAGGGGAAGGAGACCTTCTCAGTGGAAGGGTTTAATGGCAGCCACAGCTAACCCTTTGGGGAGACTAGCAAGGAACAAGGTCAAAAAGTGGGACAAGGGTCTGCCTTCTTCTCTTTATCTTCCTCACCCTGTCTCCCTCTTTCCTTCTTTTCCACTCTCATTCTTTCTCTCTCTACATCTTTTTCCCTTTTCTTTCCGACTTTCCAGAATAGGTTATCGACTATCATGAGAATTTAATTCCTCAAAGATAAAGTTCTGAGTTACTAATAAATGCCAGATTCTTCAAAGCACTCTGTATATGCTAACTTAAGACACATCACAACCATAGTCCCCACATCTCAAGGGTGTGAAAATGGAGATTTAGAAATAGTCACTGATGGACCCCCCAGCCAGGCAACAGTGCAAGGATTCATAGAAATTCGAGGCACATTTATGAATGCCTTGTAGGACAGAAACATGTAAAATATCTGGGATCTACAGAAGACAATATAGAAAGGCCCAAGCAAAACCTCCTTGCATTTCCTCAGGCAAACATACTTAGGGACTTTGGTCCATTTGACTTAAAGAGGGAGAGAGAGAGAGAGAGAGAGAGAGAGAGAGAGAGAGAGAGAGAGAAACACACAGAGAGAGAGAAACAGAGAGAGAGAGAAACAGAGAGAGAGAGAGAGAGAGAGAGAAACAGAGAGAGAAACAGAGAGAGAAACAGAGAGAGAAACAGAGAGAGAAACAGAGAGAGAAACAGAGAAACAGAGAGAGACAGAGAGAGAGATACAAAGAGACAGAAAGACAGAGACAGAGACAGAGACAGAGACAGAGACAGAGACAGAGACAGAGACAGAGACAGAGAAAATAATGGATTAATCTTAGCCTTTTCTTGAGAAATGGAAGCCCGAAAGCAGCAGAGGGAACTCTTGAGGCCTCTGTGATGATTGCTTTCCACTATCTAATCCACAGTCTTTTCCCATTACTCAGGGCACATCCTAAAGGATGCAGAGGGTTGGGATGGAGTAGTTTCTTCTGCTAATATTTGCACTTTATCTTTTAAAGTACATAATGTTAGTTAGTTAAATCTTTGTATTTGTGGGTGTTGCAGGTTGGATATCAATTTTATTTTCCTATATTATAGGCAAGTATTCTAATATATTTATGATAGATGATTATTATAATATTTTTATTGACCAACTTATTCCCCACCTACTTACTAGTAAAGTTCTTTTTGACAGCGGTATTGAATGAGTATACCTGGGTATATCTCCTTCTAGATGGCCCATTTCATTCTATTAATCCATTTATCTATCCCTGTATGTTACCACACTACTGAAATCAGTTAAAGCAAACAGCTGTTCCTTCTTTCAATGAGCTTTGTTTATTTACTTACTCATTTACTATTTTAATATAACCACATCGAAGTACATTATCAGTAAGAACTCTTGGCAGCTGACCCGTCTTTCTAGCCCCAGTATATATATTTGTGGTGGTCCTTAAAAGTGGCTCCCATAGGTTCATAGGGAGTGGCACTATGAGGAGATGTGGCTTTTTTTTTTTTTTGAGGAAGTGTGTCACTGAGGGGTGGGCTTTGAGGTCTCAGATGCTCAAGCCATGCCCAGTGTGGCATTCTCTTCTTGCTGCCTACTTTTAGCGGAACTTTTAGCGCCTTTCCCAGAACCACATCTGCCTATGTACTGCCAGGCTTCCCACCACGATTACAGTGGACTAAATCTCTGAACTGTAAGGCAGCTCAAATGAAATGTTTCCCCATATAAAAGTTGCCATAGTCATAGTGTCTCTACACAGAAATGGAAACCCTAATTTAGACAATATTTTTACTAATTCAAATACCAGAAAGCACTATTACAATTTGTTTTATTAATAAACCTTAACATTTCTAACAGGAAAAGCAATCCAGCACCCAGGTCTATTAGTCAGCTACGTTTTGGAACCATAATTTAACATTTTAACAAATAAGAGTTCACAGTTGAGTCATTAAAATGAACACAGACCAGTATAATAGCTTCTTAGCACAGATCTTTGTGATTTTTCAGAACAGAGAATTTTCCCAAGTAAAACATCTTCTAACTGTGGAGCTCTTACAGCTGCCCATACATATATATGACTTACTTTCTTCCTCCTGCATATATGTAGTTCCACCTTTGCTCCTATCATTTGGCAATTTATTCTTTGAGGAGGGCATACACGTAAAGAATGTGTTTTGACAACATCAACCCCGACCCTTCCTTCAATGCCCTCCCTCATACCGCTCACCATTTCTGTCTCAACCATGCACACTCTTTCGTTTGTAGCCCACTGAATCCATTCAGTGCTGTATGTATATGGCGATTGTGGTAATAGAACCACCCACTAGGAAATGGAAAACCAACCAGGGGATGCATCCCTGAAGAAAGCCGACTCTACTTCCTCCAGCAGTCATAAACTGTCAGTAACCCCTTAACTGTGGGTAGGACATCATGAGACCCTCTCTCCACTATCCATCCATGGTTGGGTTTTGGTGCCTCAGTTTTGTGTAAGTCTTGTCCAGGCAGCCACAGATGCTGATCTTGTCCCAATACTTATAGTTTGAGATACAGAATCTAGAGCTTTTGGCCCTATCATGTCCTACAGACGCCATTTTGTAGTAGTCAGACTTAAATCCTTAGGCTCTTACGATCTCTCTTTAAAGATGACTGAACTTTAAGAGGAAAGAGTATGATATACTCTTTGGGGCTGAGCACTCTGTGATCTCTTATTCTGCTTCCGTAGCATGGGCATTCGTGTCTATGTCTTTACCAGCCAGCTGTTAAGGCATCTCTCTTCTCATGATCCCCTCAGAAAGACTTGCTAACTCTTGCAGTAATGAGTATTTGTCAGTTGGCTCATTTCTCAGTAGACCCTTTAAAAACACCTGTATGCGATGATAAATGCCATTCATTGTTTTCGTGAGCATTTTAATAAGTCTGTCTGTCATTTGAAACAAGATGCATTTTTTTAAAGATGCCCATTGATGTTTGTTTTTTTTGATTGTTTGATTTGTGTTTTGTTTTTAAGTTTATTAATTGTCAGACTGGTAACCTGTGATGTGTGGCAAGTCTCACATCAAGGCTGGATATGAATGAGTCTTCATACAGAGAGGAGCCTGCATCTAAAGGAGTTGAGCTCAGGGTCAATGGATGATTTCCCAATGGTACCTGGTGTTTTGACTCACTTTTGAGTCCTCTGGAGACCATTGAACAGCTCAGTTTTCTGAGTTTAAACTGCCCCAAAATGGGCCAAGTGTGGTGCTGCAGCAACCTCAGACCCATAACATTATTTAATTTTAGTTATTTATTATTTTACACTCCAGATTTTATTTCCCCCACCCTGGTTCACTCTGTGACTGTTCCACATCCCGTACCTCCTCCCCAGCCCCCTTTCTCCATGAGGATGTCCCCCATGCCCCATCTTACCTCCCCACCTTACCTCTAAACTCCCTGGGGCCTCCTGTCTCTTGAAGGTTAGGTGCATCATCCCTGATTGAACCCAGACCCAGCAGTCTTCTGCTGTATGTGTGTTGGGGGCCTCATATCTGCTGGTAGATGCTGCCTGGTTGGTGGTCCAGTGTTTGAGGGATCTCATAGGTCCAGGTTAACTGAAACTGCTGGTCCTCCTATAGGGTTGCCCTTCTCCTCAGCTTCTTTATCTCATGTAAAGGTATTTTAATTGTCTCACATAACTTTCTGTATGAATGTACACTCTATTTTAACTGTACTTTTAAATAGCATGCATTAACTGTGCATGATGATTGAGTTCATTGTAACAGTTACATATATTCCTTGTGTTTGGCTTCTATTTTCCTCACATAATAAGTAAGAAGAAAATAATAATGTCTGCAGTGTATACAGTTGATCAGTTGACTTCCAGCCTAAGTGTTTACCTTATAAAATCAACTGATGTCTAACATTCCTTCTTGTAAATACCCTAGATTCCTATCATTATTTTTTTATGTAACTGCTTTGTATTTTATTTCTCATTATCCTTCCTGTAAATAGTGGCTTTGTAATAGCCAAAATCACATTCTAAGACTGGGATCTCTAAAGATGATAGGTGAGTCAGATACCAATTGTCCTAAGGATTACACAATGCAGTTGTAATTCATTTACATAGCTGCAATCAACTCCAATCTAAGCTTGGGTGATATGAACGGAGCAATATTGTGCCTTCTCTATGTAAATGCGTTACCTTCCAATTTATTTTGTCATCAAACAAGCAATTTTTCAATCAGTGCAACTTGTGCGAATCAGCACTCAGAATATGAATTAAATCACTTAGCATATATTTTGATGCCCAGCCCCCCAAAACAACTTGATGAAAGATTGCATGAAAGGATGTTTGTCAAGTAATGGTTATGTTGAGCTTCATTCTAAAAAGAAATCTAAATGTAAGACAGAGTGAAGGCACAGGACGTGTGATCCCATATTCAGGAGACTGATGCAGGAAGAACCCAATTCAAGTACATCTTGGGCTACATAATGAGTCCTTGACTCATGAAAGTGTACACGTGAATGTGTGCACACACGTGGACATATTTGTGTATATGTGTTTCTTGTGTGCCTGTGTGGTTGTGTCTAGGGTAAACTACATCTATTAGTAACATTCTTGATTATATTTGAGTACAGAAACAAAATATCTGTCAAAAAATTAAAGTTTATCCTTGTTAATTATTCTAATTTTTTAAGAAACACAACAACAACAACAACACACACACACACATCTTTATAAAATAAGACATTTTATCGAAGACAGTGGCCTAATGGTTTTGTTTCACTTCCTCACAAAGGAACACATTACTGGTAGGCTGCTGGCTCAAGGCCAGCTAATCATGTCTCTTGCTTCTAGATCTTTCTCAGCATGGATCCCTGCAGACCTGTTTCTATTTGTTCTAAAACCTCATCTAAGATAATTCTCTTGTCCTGAGTCAATGCCATCTCTTTTTCTGTGAAACCATAATTATTTAATGGTGTCTGGTTGTCCTTAATAACCCCAACACCAGCAGGAATGAGATACATTCATCAAAATAAGGTTTGGATGTAACTATTGTGAAGGATTGAAAAGAACTAAGAGCTAATTGGCTAGTTAAATTGTCATTCAGTGATTAGACCTATAATTTGATAAAAGAACATTTAGAAAGCCAAGCATTGTAGTAAACATAAGCTATGTGGTATGTCTGGCTTTATGATGCCTTAGAAAAAGCTAAGGGGGCTGAGAATCTGTGGGCATTGCAACTGTGGGTAGGAAGATATATAGATTTAGAGGACAATAGCAGAGCTGGGAATACAGATTAGGGGTTGAGAATTTGCCTAGGGTGTGTAAGGATCTGAGTTCAATAGCCAGCACCACACACATAAATAATTTAAAGAAATAAAAGGAGGTCATTTGACTTGTCAGAGCTATAGAAGAAAGGAGATTGAGAGAAACGGTTTAAAGCATGTTTCTCCAATTGCAGCTATTGCTTGGAAACTTAAAATCTATCAGCTTTTAAAGAAGAACTTCTTTTATTGAAGAGAAGAAGAAAATAGGCCCCTAGAATCACATTAATATGTTCCCTAGTTTCTCATGGCCTCTGAATTAGCTTTCTCAAAAATTACCCATTCTGTCTTACTCTGTTTGTCTGTATCCTCTGTGTATTCTTTGAGCATTAATGTCTTAGTCCCATAGAAGAGATGTTTGTAATAATTCATAAAGTCCAGATAATAAATGAGAAGAAACATATAATTAAGGAGCAATTGTAAAAGTAAAAGGAAAGAAAGAAAGAAAGAAAGAAAGAAAGAAAGAAAGAAAGAAAGAAAGAAAGAAAGAAAGGGAATGAGTTGATTTTGATGCTAACAGTTATAGGAAAGAAGTCTGAGATGACACTGAACTCATTCATCTGCCTCAGGGAAAAAACAAACAACAACAACAACAACAAAACCCAACCAACCAACAAACAACCACACAGATTCTTGGTTTTAATTAGAAAGCCAGAAAAAAAATATTTAAGTAAATACATTTTTTATTCAAGTTTTCATTGGCTTCCATATATCACTATGTTAAGCTGTCTAATTACAGATTTTCTTCCTTCCTTCCTTCCTTCCTCCCTCCCTCCCTCCCTCCCTCCCTCCCTCCCTTCCTTCCTTCCTTCCTTCCTTCCTTCCTTCCTTCCTTCCTTCTTTCCTTCCTTCATTTCCTTCCTTCCTTCCTTCCTTCCTTCCTTCCTTCCTTCCTTCCTTCCTTCCTTTGTTTATTGCATTTTTACTCTCTTTGTAATGGATTCCTTTATATTAAACCTACAACAGAATGTAGTTGATATATCAAGTGTCACTTCATTTACAAAAACTATCCCTCAACCAGCATCAACCAAATATCAATAGTTCCTTGGATAGGGATGGGACTTCTACATACCTTCTCTCCTGAATGCTGGGATTTCTGTCTGCCTAGAGCTCATGTAGACCTTGTGCATGCTGTCAGTCTCTTGTGAACTCATATGTGCTTCTGTTATGCTCTATCTGGAAAACATTCTTTCCCCTAACTCTCCACCTCTTCTGGCTCTTAAATCTTTCCACTCTCTCTTGTGCATAGGTTCCCCAAGCCGTGAGGGGAGGAGTTTAATGGAGGTATCATATATAAGATGAACATCCCAAATTCTCTTACTCTGTGCATGTTGAAGACCTGTGAGTCTCTGTGCTAATTCCCATCTACTGCAAGAAGAAGAAAAATAAGAAGAGTCTCTGATGATGGTTGAATAAGACACTGATCCATGGGTATAGCAGTATAGCATTAGGAGTTATTTTATTGCTATGTTTATTTAGCAGAATAATAGTAGTAGATTTCTCCTGGTGGCCATGACATATGGAGCCTCGGGTTGTTGGCCTCATTTACAGTGTTGGGTATGAATTCTATCTCCTGTATGCACTTAAAAAGTAGTTAGATGGTCTCCTAACTTTCATGTTACCATTTCACCAGTGGTCATATCCTGTTGGACAGGTTTTTGCTATAGCTTGTACAGTGTAAAGATGGGTAAGACTGGGTATTACTCTTCTCTTCCAGTAACTTGCATTTCACCTTCTAGAACTATAAATCTAACCAGTAGTAATAAAACTTCCAATGAGTACCATCTAAATATCTCTGTGTTCTATGACATAAGTATGTAATGTCTTTGGCAATAGGGTTTTACAGCAAGTTCTGGAGGGTAACCAGTAGCATTGATTTGAGAAATTAATATTGGGAGATCTAGGCGACCCCATTGGCCAACAAATGAAAAAGAAGTAATCTATTCTTGTACTGGAGGTTTTATTTGGTAGCATATAAGGTCTAGTTGGGATATTGTCCTGCCTGTATAGAGTGACTCCATTCAAACTCCCTTTTCCATATGTGGATATTTTAGGAAGCTTCTATAATAGTAGATTTCCATATGGCTCTTTCAAAAGACCTTCAGTGTTAGTCTTTTGGGAAATTTTGTATGTTAATATAGTATTCAAATCTGTTGGATTTGGTTACATTTTTATTTTTCACTAGAAGTATTTCCCAATATGCTTAGAAGAAGTAAACACTTAGCTTATATTTTCTTACTTTGTTCCATGTGAATATAAATATATTCTTAAATGAAAAAAATTAAAATTCTACTCTGTGTTTCTAGTGCATCTTTCATATATGTGATATTAAGAAACCATATTTATACATATATACACAAAAGCATCCATATATATGTATAGATGGAGGATAAGACATGTAGTAGGTATAATTAGGAACTTAATTCTTTCCTATTAAATAGAAAATTGCTCTGAGCTACAAATTTGTGAATTTGTGACTCAGAGTCACTTGTGTTTAAGTAAAATATTTTTGCAAAGAATAAGCTACATTATATCCATGTAAATTTTTTCATTTAATTGATCTGTTTAAAATAATACTGTTGTACATATTATGTGCAATAAATATTGAATGTTTGCTAAATATTTGTAGCAATAGTGCTAGAACAGGCATGTAAATTCCTGTATTTGTGGGGTGTGTAATGTGTGCTTAAGCTTGTTAATGAAACACAGCTTTTGGCTGGGTGTGGTGGCCCAGGAAGCTCTCTGTGAGGAGTTTGAGGCCATCCTTGTTCATAGAGTAATTTCCAAACTAGCCAGAACTGGATAGTGAAAGCCTGTGTCCAAAAAAAAAAAAAAATAAAAAAATAAAATAAAATAAAATAAAATAAAATAAAATAAAATAAAATTTCAACCTAACAAATATAACCACCTGTTGACTCATGCCAATTCATTCCCCATCACAGTTCCTCGGCTCCCATCAGCTTCACCTTGAAAGTCTGTGTTTGCTTTTGATCACTAGAAGTAGTTCATTTGTTTCTTCTGGTCAACTGGAACAATTAGAAGTCCTTTCTGTATGATTAGAAGATAATTCTGTTTACATAAAATTAAATTACCCATTACCCTTTCACTGTAGCTAATGCTGAGACAGTGTGAACAGTGGGAAACATGTTTGATCTCATGAAATTGCTTTATTAATCTATGACATAAATTATATCTTTTTTGTTGTGACAGCTTTAGACCTGAGAGCCCTAAACAACAAACTCTATACAGTCCCCGAGTAAAGGTGCATCAATACAATTAGAAAGGTCAAATTCAGAGTTATTCAAGTTTTTGTATTTTTACTTCCAAAAAACTTGACTTTCTGATTAGATTTCCACTTATTTTTAGTCACCACCATCTTGGGAGCGCCCACTTGTTAATTAGAGTCTTGTTACCCAAAGACATTCTGTGGCCTCATGCAAGTCTACAGCACTATAATTAGGATTTTTCTTCTAAGAAAAAACATTATAATAGATATCCCGCCATGCTTATGTTATTATAATTGTGTGTTTAGCTCTGGGGATCATTATAATCGATCATAAAACATTAATGCTAATAAAATAAGTAGAAGGAGGCACTACTTAGATCCTTGATTACACCATAAGGAGCTGCATCTTAATTTGAGCCTTTTGTTTCTCAGTTTTTTAAGTTAACATGTGCAAGCTTTAAAGGAATCATGAGCTATAAACACTGTGGCTTGGTACATCACCAGGTATTTCCCATGACCCATACTAAACAAAAGTCACCAGAGCAGAAGAACTAAACCAGGCAACAGGACCTAAGTCAAGCTGCCAGGATATAGAGAAAGACTGAACTCAACTGTATTGAAACAGAAGTCAGGAAATGGAGTTAGAGGGGGTTTGTTTTCTCTTGCTTGTTCTGTCTCCCCCTCCCCAAATTGTATACATTTACAGCATACAGGATGCTTTGATATATATATATATATACACAGAGTGATTTCTCTATATTAACTTTTACTTTTTGAAGTTATAATTACATCATTCCCCTTTCCTATTCTTTCCTCCAAACTCACCATAAATTCACCTTGCTCTAGCATGGCCTCTTTAATTTTTAGACACATGCACAATCACTCACACACACTAAGGAATGTGTGTGTGTGTGTAATGTTGCCAGTATGGAAAAGATCTCAGAGCCAACCACTCAGTACTGAGTCACTGGGGGCCATCTTCCCTGGAGAAGACTGTTTCTTCCGCTCTTACCATCCTTTGCTTGCCTGTAGTTCTTTGCCCAGGGGTAGGGCACCTGAAGCTTTCCTCCGTTCATGTCAACATATCCACTTGTACCATAAAGTCTTATTTAGGCAGTCATACTGACGAGACTTCATGGGTAACCTCTCTGACATTTCTAGTGAGTTTTCTTTCAGAGAATTACAGCATCATGTAAAATAAATGGAGCTATTTTTCCATTTGCAGCATCGAGTTCAGCAATGGCAAGTGTATTATTACATGTTATACATCAGGGCTCTAGAATCTTCCTTGAAACACTGCATCACTGTATCCACTCTACATCAGCTTCCATGTCTGCTTCCTCATGTTTCTGGCATCTATCATTCTTGTTGATTATATGTGATTGGCCTGCTTACTTCAGATAATTTCCATAAGTGGAATTGTCAGATAGTAGCTGGATTTGTGTGTGTGTGTGTGTGTGTGTGTGTGTGTACACGCATGTATATGTGTGTGTGTGTTGGCTTGTGTCACTTATAATAGTGTTCTCAGGTTTAAACCATAATATAGTAGTCACATGATTTCAAAGGGAAAAATAAGTAAGTTTTTCATGACTTATAAACAGGATATCTGAAAACACAAATGACTTTAAGCAAATTAAAACTATTAAACAAACACGGAGAAAGTTGATCAGACCAAAATACACAGGCCACTTAATATTTTTCAATTTAAAATTCATTCAAATTGCGGAACTCCCTGACTGTTAAGAAACACAGCACTGACATGATTACTGGGTAGCCTTTGGGCTACAGCTCTTCAAAATTTGCCTTTAATATATTGTATGGTGATCTCTACTAAGAAAAGAAAATATTTTAAAATGTAAATTATTTCAATTTTTGTTTTTATTTCTGAGATAGTGATTTATCATATGCTCTTAAAAACAATACATATTCTCTATACCTCTCTCTAGCCCTCTTGTACAGTGTCTGTCCTGGTTATTTGGGGATTTGAGGATTGTATTCTTTTCTTTTTTCTTTGTTTTGTCAGCTTAACACAAGGTATAGACATCTGAGATTCTGAGGATCTCAATTGAGAAAATGCCTTCAACACAATGGACCACTAGGCATTTTCTCTATTGATGACTGATAGGAGAGCTAGTCCACTGTAGGCAGTGGCATCAGTGGGCAAGAGAGGTCCTGGAGTATATAAGAAAACAAATGGAGAAAACTAGGAGAAGGAAGCCAGTTACCAGTGTCCATCCACAGAGTCTACTTCAGTTTCTCTCTTCCTTAAGCTCCTGCCCCGACTTCTCTTCTATAAAACGAGCTAAACCTTCCCTAATTTGCTTTGGTAATTTATCACAGCAATAGAATCCCCAAGACAGCATCTTATAGCTCTTTCATTTAATTTCACAATCAACTCACTGATATAGTCTTGTCATATCACTCAGCACTCTCATTTAGCTTGTGTATGTATATATGTATGTGTGTGTATATGTGTGAGTGTGCGTGTTCTCATACTTTCTTGTACTCATGTCGCGCAATGAATTTAAAAACACAATTTATAGATTAATTGTGCTTATTTCCAAAGTGCTGTTATTTCCATAAATCTCTATGACAAAACAATAGCTTATATGAAAAGCATAAATGATATGGCATATTTTGTTACGCTTACAGTAACTCATTGTTCACAACTGTTTCTTTACCATAGATCATTTGACAAGTTTAAAATATTTTCTATAATTATAGAATTAAATGATTTTTGTCTAAAATTACTTCTTAACATTTAAAATCAAGCTGTGTCTTCTATGAAGTGTTTTCCCACAGAGAAGTAGGACACACCTCATGCATATTTCTGATAATATTTGAAGACAGAATAAGAGGGAATAATAGGATTAATTGGAGAAACCACTATTCCTCTTAGGATTCCTATTTTTACTATTTTATGAAATAAAAAAGCATCATTATGCATTTGTATTAGAGCAGAACTATTCTCCATATAGTCATGTAATATTATATAACTAAATCACAGAAAATGAAGTAAGTTTAAATATTCAAAGGGCAGATTATGAAGTCTTTAATACATTGCCACTATTGTTTTATACTGTGTTAATTATTCATTATTTCCTTGTAAGCCTTCCTAATCATTCTAATTGTAGAGTATACACTTCTGAGTATAACAATGCCTCTTTCCCAGCCCTCTTTAATCTCAAAATAAAGAAATGTATGAAAATGCTTACAATAAAAAGATTTTTTTTCTTCTCAGACAAACACAGTCTGCTAATAGATATTGGCAGAGTAAAATGGTTTCTTATACAAATAAATTAAGTCAAAGTTCTACTTAATAGAAGAATAAGTAATGCAATGATTTCTCCTTAATGAGGAGCATCAAAAAACGGTCACATCCAGCTTTCCTAATAATGGCCTGGTCTCTCATTCCTTTTTCATCTCATTAAAGACTTCATGATTCAAGTACTCAGCTTGTTAGTTTTCAAGTGATATATCAAATGATAAGTGAAATATTCTAAGGAAAATTTAGCCAATGCCATTCTTATTTACTTACTCAACACTTTCAATAATACTATTAGAAAAGCAAATAGCTACAGAAATGGGCACAATCAAAATGGCGACTCCTGTGGCAATTATTATGTGTCGTATGATTTTCTAAGTGCTTCAGATAAAGAGTTACAGCTAACAGTATTCTGTGTGTTACATGACCTTCCATGCCTGTTACAAGATGGTTTAAACTGAAGCTTGGGGAAGTAAGTAAGTACTACTCAAGGTTGTTTAGCTTTAATGCTAGGTCCATCCTTGATTTGCTGGCTTCAGTGTCTGAGTGTTAAGTTGCAAGGTACATCTACTAGCTAAGAGTTATGATGAGACAAATAAAAAGAAATAGCTCTTTCCTTCCTTCCTTCCTTCCTTCCTTCCTTCCTTCCTTCCTTCCTTCCTTCCTTCCTTCCTTCTTTTCTTTCTTTTAAAATTTATTTTTTATAATTTATTTCTTACACTCCATTTTTTATTCCCCCCCATCTACCCTCAGACTGTTCCACATTCCATACCTCTTCTCCACCCCCCAGCCCACCTGACCTCTAAACTCCCTGGGGCTTCCAGTCTCTTGAAGTTAGGTGTATCATCTCTGAATTAACACAGACCAGGAAGCGCTCTACTGTGTGTGTGTTGTGGGCTTCATATCAGCTGGTATATGCTGTCTGTTTGGTGGTCCAATATTTGATAGACCTCGGGGGTTCAGATTAATTGAGACTGATGGTCCTCCTACAGGATCGCCTTTCTCTTCAGCTTCTTTCAGTCTTCCCTAATTCAACAACAGGGGTCAGCTGCTTCTGTTCATTGGTTGGGTACAAATATCTGCATTTGACTCTTTCAGCTGCTTGTTGGGCCTTTCAGGAGGTCAGTCATGATAGGCCCCTTTTAGTGAGTGCTCCATACCTCAGTAATAGTGTCAGGCCTTTGAATCACCCCTTGAGGTGGATCCCACTTTGGGCCTGTCTCTGGATCTTCTTTTCCTCAGGTTCCTCTCCATTTCCATCCCTGTAATTCTTTCAGACAGGAACAATTATGGGTTAGAGTTGTGACTGTGGGATGGCAACCCCATCTCTCACTTGAAGCCTTGTCTTCCTGCTGGAGGTGGGTTCTATAAGTTCTCTCTCCCTACTGTTGGGCATTTCATCTAAGATCCCTCACTTTGAGTCCTGAGAGTCTCTTACCTCCCAGGTCTCTGGTGCATTTTAGAGAGTCCCCCCAACCTCCTATTTCCCATGGTTGCCCGTTTCCATTCTTTCTGCTGGCCCTCAGGGCTTCAGTCATTTTCCCTCACTCAATACCAGATCAGGTTCCCCTCTCCCCATTCCTCTCCCCCCCACCCAGTCCACTTTCCTTCCCAGGTCCTTCCCTTCCTCCTCACTTATGATTGCTTTCTTCTCTCTCCCAAGTGGGACTGAGGTGTCCTCATTTGGGTCTTCAGCTTGTTGATCTTTTTGAGTTCTGTGTACTGTATCTTGGGTATTCTATACTTTTTTTTTGGCTAATATCCACTTATTAGTGAGTATATACCATGCATGTCCTTTTGGGTCTGAGTTACCTCACTCAGGATGATATTTTCTAGTTCTATCCATTTGCCTACAAAACTCAGGATGTCCTTGTTCTTAATAGCTGGGTAATATTCCATTGTGTACACTTTCTGTATCCATTCTTCTGCAGTGGAACATCTAAAGAAAAGACAGATATGCTCAATCTTTTCTTTAGAATATTTAAAATCCCATAGGAGAGAAAAAGCAAATGTTTCTAGACTAGACTATGGGAGGTCAGAGCTATTTAAGAAATGCAAGAGGAGAATTTTTGAATTCTGTAGGGATTGCAAGCTCTTCCATGTGGTTTGCAAAGGTGACCTTATCTGTGATGTGGTTCACTTTACTGACATAATGGAAGAAAGTAAAACAGATGGGCTTGCTGCAGAAAGGAGGAAAAGACCTTTGGAAAGAAACTGTTGAGCTCCTTATAGTGGGAATTGGTGATGGATGGAGAATTTGTGCAAATTAGGGCCATTTCTTAATTTTAGAAACAACAACAACAACCAAAGAAAAAACTTATTTCAGAATGTTTAGAAAATATGTGTTGACATAGTCAACCCTCCACCCAAACCCTCTTTCTATAACTACCTTTCCATACACCCAACTTTAAGTCTTTTTTTCCTCTTCCTTCCCTTTCTAACACCAATTAAGTCCAAGTTGTTTTTCCCACATAATTTTGAGTTTATGGCCTTCTATTGGAGTATGATCAATTTACCAGGGCTACAGGATTAAATCTGTCCCTTTCCCTCCCCACAGAAACTATAGCTCCTTGGCTAAGGGTAGGACTTCGTGCTTACCCACCCCCACCCCCCTTTACATGTTTTATTTGGTCTGGCTTTGTCGCACCCACCTCGGCCGGCAAGGAAGACACAACAAGGTGGGATTCTTCTCAACAGCCTTTATTGCTGGAACTCCTCGATGATGTTACGGGTACCCTGGGAACCCAGGGAGGACTGCTTATATACACCCCAGCACTGGGGAGGGCTATGTGTCCTCCTGGGATTGGTCGGCCTGTTGACACTTCATTAGCATGCACCCGCTCGGGAGGGGTTGGCGCCAAGTGGTGACTAGCTCAGGCACAGTAAGGTTGTTTATGGCCACAGTGTACCGGAAACCAGCGCCATCTTTTAGGCATTGGCTGCCTACATGGCTTGAGGCTGCATAGGTCCTGTTCATGCTGTCTTAATTACTTTGAGTGCTAACATGCAGCTACTTTGTGTCTGTTTCATTATAGTCATCTACTTCCTCTAGCCCTTACTTTTCTGAAGTTCCCAGAAGATGAAAAGACCTCCCATATTCACAGATTGGCAGGACTAATATAAAAACTGGCCACCATACCAAAAGCAATCTTCAGATTCAAAACAATCTTCATCAAACAACTACACAGGAACAGCACCGTTCAGACACATTCTAGAAAAGACAGTATCTCCAACAAATGGTGCTGGTCAAAATGCATACACATATGTAGAAGAATAGAACTAGATTCTTGCCTCTCACCCTGCTCAAAATCAGGGAAACTTGATACCTTTCCTAGGATGTTTTCTAACAAAACAGGTGTGGCTAATGCTTGTTTAAATCTATATGTATGCAATTAATTGGTTTAAATTCACTTCTACTAAATCTATGAGCAAAGTGGTTGAAACATTTTGCAGTGCTTTGAGATTTATAATGAAAAACAAAAGAATCCCTGGCTTTTGCCAGCTAATAATTTACTCCTCAGCCTTTTTCTGTTTATTTCTAAGAAAATTTTCTTATTTTATATCATCTTGTTTTTATTTCTTTATTGCAAACTCCCTTCTCTCTGTTGCTCAACATTATGAATTTGTTGGTAGCATTTTCTGTTCTCTGTCTTATCCACTTAGCCATTGTGTTTATGTTGGTTGTTGTCTCTTATTTTCTTCTTATTCAAAAGGATTTTCTCAGACATTTATTGATCTTTATAACTTAAGTCAAAACTAAATTATTTTACATGTCCATGAGCTTATTAAAATCTTCCTATGAATAGACCCTAAGAAATTGCTAAGGATTGTTGTGCCGATGTTCTCTATGGAATCTTCTGCACCTGAGATTCTCTCTTCCATCTCTTGTATTCTGTTGCTGATGCTGGCATCTATGGTTCCAGATTTCTTTCCTAGGGTTTCTATCTCCAGCGTTGCCTCACTTTGGGTTTTCTTTATTGTGTCTACTTCCCTTTTTAGGTCTAGTATGGTTTTGTTCATTTCTATCACCTGTTTGGATGTGTTTTCCTGTTTTTCTATAAGGACTTCTACCTGTTTGGTTGTGTTTTCCTGTTTTTCTTTAAGGACTTGTAACTCTTTAGCAGTGTTCTCCTGTATTTCTTTAAGTGAGTTATTAAATTCCTTCTTTATGTCCTCTACCATCATCATGAGAAATGCTTTTAAATCCAGGTCTACCTTTTCAGGTGTGTTAGGATGCCCTGGACTGGGCGAAGTGGGAGTGCTGGGTTCTGATGATGGTGAGTGGTCTTGGTTCCTGTTAGTAGGATTCTTACGTTTACCTTTCACCATCTGGCAATCTCTGGAGTTAGTTGTTATAGTTGTCTTTGTTTAGAGATTGTTCCTCTGTTGCTTTTGTTACCCTCTATCAGCAGACGTGGGAGACTAGCTCTCTCCTCTGAGTTTCAGTGGTCAGAGCAGTCTCTGCAGGCAAGCTCTCCTCTTTCAGGGAAGGTGCACAGTTATCTGGTGTTTGGACCTCCTCCTGGCTGAAGATGAAGGCCCAAAACAGGATCTTTCCCAGAAGCTGTGTTGCTTTGGCCAGGAAGGTGGCCGGTTGTCTGGACCGAAGATGGCGAAGATGGCGCCGCCTCAGAAGCTCTGTGGCTCTCACCTGTCCCAGAAACGGCTGGCCTCTGTATTCCACACCGTCACCCGTGCAGCCTGCCCTCCGCGGAGTGCCAGAGCCAAAGAGGCTCCCGCCGGGGCCTGAGGCCGGGGCCTGAGGCACAAACCTCTTGGGCCGGGCAGACCCCTGTGCTCTCACCAGGAAGGTGGCTGGTCGACATTTATTGATCTTTATAACTTAAGTCAAAACTAAATTATTTTACATGTCCATGAGCTTATTAAAATCTTCCTATGAATAGACCCTAAGAAATTGCTAAGGAAAGCCAATTTTCCTGTAACCATCCAGTTATACTCTTGTAGATCAAGGATGATTAAACAAAGTCAAGCCTTCTCTCACCCACTGCACAAGTACATCTTGCCCTGTGTTCTTTCATAAAGGACAAATAATATCTTTAATGACATACACATGTAGTTTACTCTCACAAACATCTCCATGATAATCAGTTTCATTTTGCTTGCCTTTCCTTTCAGGTCCCTGTTTTTAAAATGTCTTTCTTTTTCTTGTTTTTTCCTCTGGTAAAACATCTCTGCTAATGGTTTTCTGTGAAATGCACTAGAGATATTTTTCTATTAAGAACATGACCTTATCTCCTGCTCTTGAGACAGGCTTGACATCCTTGCTCCATCAAATTTTCAAACAATCGTTCTCATGTTTCTATTATGTCTTTGAAAAGTCTGAAGACACTCACGTTTCAAAGCTTCTCCTTCCTCCCCTTCTACTGGCTTCCAGCATATTCTCTACCACAGGATCCTAAAGTTTCATGGATGTATATTCCATGAATTAGTTCCATCATTATGGCTTGGGTAAATGAGCCTTTTCAATTTGAAAAGGCCACCACTTCATGTGTTGCATCTGGGGGAAGTTTTCATGAGACGTTTTATTAACTCCTTGCCAGTTTCCTGTTGACTCTTCTACAATGACCATCACCCCAGTGTATTCAAACATCTCAGATGAATCTGATCATTTTCTAGACTTCAGTCAGCCTGACATCTGTTTTGATTTGTTTTGTTTTATGTTTTTTTTTTTTTTTGGTTTACCCTTCTAGACTCTTTAAATCACTTTTAATTCCCACATCTTTTTCTTTAAATTTAAATTTCTACTGTTACATTTAATTTTTGCTGTGTAGGTTATATATAGAGAGAAGTGTAATGGAGCATATGATTAGGTATATATATATATACATACATACATATATATATATATATATCAGCATGACCTTATATCACCACTTATATAAAAATTCCAACCACTTCCTCTATTCTTTTGATGTCTTTACTTTAATTTCTTCTTGTTTATTTTTTCTAAAGTCTGTTTCTATAAAAATGGCTGGTCCCTTTGATAAAATGTTTAAAATTAAGAATAAGAGGGTCTGCAGAGGTAACTCAATCAGTAAAGTGTTTTCTGTGCAACCATGGATTTCTGTATCGGGATCCCTAGCTCTCACCTACCACCTTACCTGATGCACATGTTTGCAAACCCAGAACTGCAGAGAGCAGAGGCAGAGGGATCTGTGGGCCTTATTGGCCAGCCATAGTATCTCCTATGGATGAAGTCCAGCTTCAGAGAGACCTTGTCTCAGAAATTAAGGCGGATTTCCTGAGTGTATATCCCAAATATTCTTTATTCTGTTGCAGAGACATTTGAACAACTATATTTCTTGCCACTGTATTCATAATAGAAAGAAAATAGAATCAGCCTGGTCATCATCCACAGATGAATGGCTAACAAAAATATGACACATAGACACAGTGGGATATTTTCAGCAGCAAAGAAAAATTATGTCATGAAATTTTTAGGAAAATCGATGATTATGGAAAGTGAAGTGATCATTAAGTGAGGTGACAAAAGTACAGAAACAGAAAAGAAAATTATGCCCTCCCACATACTCTAGCCTAAACTGTTTATGGTTTTGTATAAACACGTTTAAGTGTTGACAAAATCTAAAATTCTAGAAAAGAGACCCAGATGAAGAGACTTACATGATGAAGGGTGAGGAATAGGCAAAGGACACATGGATCATAAAAACCAAAATGAATGTGGAGACTGGGAGCTCTTGAGGGAATGGAACAGCAGAAGGTAGATGCAGTAAGCAGAAGGAGAATCATGAAGTATGTCTCTTTAGAAGATGTTATAATGCTACCTAACACATTTAATGCTGGATGGACTCAGGGACTTACTAAGAACAATAAAAATGTGCATGATGTTAGAAGAGATACTGAGTGGGGGACCTTAGGGAGCCTGGAGGTAGGTACTGTTTTATATATAATAAACTTTGTATAAATGTAAATTTAAAGAATAGTAAAACAGTACTATTTAAGAAATACATAATGGAGAATAATTGAGGAAGACACCCAGTACTTAGCTCCACCCTTACACACACACACACACACACACACACACACACACACACACACACACACACAGGAGATGAAAAGTCTGGTTACAGTTTCTGAAAAATGTGAATGGCTCTTGTCTGCCAAGACTACAGTAACTACTCCATAGATTATAGAATGTGTGATTTTTTAAACATGTATCTTGTCACACAAAGGGGCAGTTGTCTGATATGCCTGATGTGTTAACACTAGCTGCTTTCTCTACTATTATACAGATCCCCATTCGGTTTTCTTATTTAAGCTGTTCCAATTTCTTCCCATTGCAGTTTTCAAGATTCAGTTATCTATGATATATATCCTGAATCCATTATAGTTTATTTGTAGCAAGTATTTAGTTCCAACTTTTCATTTACCTTGTGTGCATGTATTTGCAAAATCTTTTGTTTGTGTTCAATTCAAAAAACATGGAATTACTGCTCTAGCTATTATTTTATAGGACGTTGGCTAGAAAATTTTGTCTGTCTCTCAAGGGTTTTGTTGTTTCTCTTTTTAAAACTATTTTGAGTTAATCTTTAATATAATTAAGTGAATTTAGCATATAGATATTATACTTTCTTTTTAAAATTTGTTTCATCAGAGTTATCATTTATTTAATTTTCCTGTCTCTCTGACTCTGTCTCTGTCTCCGTCTCTCTTTCTCTCTCCCTCCTCCTCCTTCTCTCTCTCTCTCTCTCTCTCTCTCTCTCTCTCTCTCTCTCTCTCCCTCCCTCCCTCCCTCCCTCTCTCTCTCTCTCTCTCTGTGTTCATGTTCACATATGTGGATATCAAAGGACAATGGGCTACTTGATATAGTCTATTCCCTCCTTTCATACTGTTGGTTCTGGAGATCAACCCCAGGTCACCATGGTTGGCAGCAAGCCCCTTGACCAGTTGAATCATCCCTCCCACCCCGACCCCCACACACACCACCATCACCACCACCACCACCATCACAAACATATTTCCTTGAATTGTCTTTTTAGTGTGTCTGTTGCTATCTTACAGTTTTTTTTTCAGTCATTCTACAGGATCTACCACCTTTCTTTTCTTCTCATTTTGTTTCCCAGTCTCTGACAGTTCACTTTTGTTATGTTTAAATCTACAGGCTCTTCTTGCCATTACATCCCTACTATCTGATTTATCTGTTTTGTTTGCCAAATGTTTTCCTTGGTGCCATGACTTATTTCTTTTTTTATGGGGATTGGGGGAAATGGTAGTTCTTCATTTTATTTTATTTTTAACTTGGACTTTAAATTTGTTCCACTATTTTTCTTTCTTAGAAAAATGACTCATTTCAGAAAGAACTCCTTTTACCCCAGCAAGACAATCACCTTTAGATTCATCTTGGAAGTGTGTTCAAAACAGTTCTATACTTGCTAATTTCAACAAAGATGAGACATTGATTTCTTTTTCTTGCAGCCTAATATTAAATCTGCTCCATGGGGAAAAGCCTGTTTATGTGTTTCATACCTCGCATAGCTAGGTATTTTCTACTTCTCTGAAACAAATGTTGAATCCAGCAGTTGATTCTACCTGAGTTTCTCATGTGAATGTCTGTACCCAAGGTATAAACTGACAGTTTTATGTTCAACATTTCGAGACAATTTCTTTTCTTAGTGCTCTGTGAACTCTGCTGTCTGTGAGGGCTTTCACTACAGGCTCTGCCCTGCTTCTCCTTCTGTGACCAGTTGCTTATAGATGGGTCTTCTCATCCTCAGCATCCCTTGGCAATCCCAGCATTTTTTTAGTGACCAATATCATTCCAATTTATGAGTTTTAAATCGAAGTTGGGCGTATTATATTTTCAATATTATTATTTTTAAATGGCTTACATTTCATGGAACTCTTCTTTTGTGCAGTTGTATGGTTTAATGGTATTTAGTAAACGGGCACAGTCTTATAGTCATTATGAAATCCATTGAGTCAGCTCTCCATTATTCTTATAATGGCCTTGTGTTATGTAAATACCCAAAACTTTCCTCCATATCTAAAAGATTTTAAACTTTTATTTTGCACTCTATAGTCATTCCTTAGATTCTAAATACTATATTTCCATTACTAATTAATGCAAAGACAGAGGGAACTTGATTTAGTAAAGTGTAACAATAAATTCAAATACGTATGCATACTTAATTCCAACTGGTTTCAAAGTCTAGCTCTTAGCTTGACTATCCTTTCTTTATAGATTGGTCCTCTCTAAATGTGAAAGAAAAAAATTGAACAAAACGCTATATGCTTCCTGTAAAAATGTATTGAAGATACTGTCATAATTTCTATATTACCTGAAGTTTGTATAAATGAGCTTTTTTTGTTTTTGTGTTTTGTTGTTGTTTTTCGAGACAGGGTTTCTCTGTATAGCCCTGGCTGTCCTGGAACTCACTCTGTAGACCAGGCTGGCCTACGAACTCATAAATCCACCTGCCTCTACCTCCCGAGTGCTGGGATTAAAGGTGTGTGCCACCACACCGGCTAAAAACGAGCTACTTTTAAGAATTTTTCCTACTCCCAAACTGGACACCATAGGCTACCAAATAAAACCCCAGTACAGGAATGTCTTACCTCTTCTCGAGTCATTGACAGATGATGTCCCATAGAACTCCCAAACACTGTGGTTACCCGTCGACAACATGACTGTAAGGTGGGGAAATATGGCTTTTACTCAAGAGGAAACTTAGCCCCTATTTGCTACCATTCACAGTGCTAAAGGTACTGTATGTGTGTTATTACAGGAGAAAGGTAATATTCGACCTCACCCAGCTATGAACCCTATGAGCTATATAATGATGACCTCCCTGTAAGATATGCCCAATGACACAATAGTGAGCTTATTGCTTGGTTCTTTAATGTTATTTCTGAAAGCTGTATTGTTTGTATTAGGCTTGTGAATAAGTGTTAATATTATATTCTTAAGTTTGCATCCTAGTATTCCTTTCTTCTTATTCATTAGTTTATTGACAAACATCTCATGTACATTGACACTTCTTGAAGTCCTCCTCAGCTTCCTTCTCTTTCTCTTCCTCCACCCTCTTCTTCCTCTTCTTCTCAGTTCATATCTTGAAGAGTGTGGTCTACCACATATCTTTTGATTTCATGTCAAAGGAAGAAGTGTGAGCTGGAAGTTTAAATGCTGATTTTAAAATGTGTTTTTCATTTATGCTCCTAGTTTAGTGAGGGTTTTTTGTTTTTTGTTTTTTGTTTTGTTTTGTTTTGTTTTTTTTGTTTTTGGCTTTTTTCCTTTCTTTTCTTTTCTTTTCTTTTCTTTTCTTTTTTTAATAGATGGTCTAAATACTTTTCTGGATTGTAAGTGTCAAGCATGTCTAAGCAGATATAACTTGACATGAGCATCTTACTAAGAACTTCTGTGGAACTAGCATACCAGGACACTAGCAACATTCAGTGCTCACCGGGCCAAGAATTTATTCCTGCTGTTGGGTATCAGTCTTTTTGTTTCACTCTGCAATGAACATCCTCTTAGAGATACCCGTGTCATGTCCTCTGTGCGTCTTTATTCTAAAAGGACTAGTAGGAGGTTCTGGAAATATTTGAATGATTTGGGGCTCTTTTCAGGAGAAATAAAAATGTAAAACCTTGAAAATACATAAAACAGTGGTTTACAGTATTCCCTCCTATGTTCTTAACATTTGTTATCTGAGTCCAAGTGGAAATAAAAATATTGATCTAATTAGAAGCAGAAAGTAAAATGGTTGTTTCTAGGAGGGTTGAGTCAAATGTTTCCCTGACACACTAGAAATAAGATCAAAGGATCCATTATACAAGGCAGAGGCTGAGGTCACTAATACTGCATGTGCTTGGAGGATGGACTTCATGAAAGGGTAACTATGATGTAGCAAATATGCTAATTAGCTAGATTTAGTCACTTCGCTAACTTCACATACTTCAGAAGCTCATACTGTACATGATAAATACAATTTTATCTGTTGGTTTTAGTAATAAGACTTGTGATCTCATATAAATATAATTTTACAAAGCATATTATTAACGAAGTGCCACATTAGTTCGTATTTATTAACTATTTTCATGCTCCTTCTCCTTCTCATTCCCATCTCACATTCTGGCTGCCGTTCTCTTTTCAGATGCAGCAGCTGTTCCATGAAAACTACGAACACAATCGCAAGGGTTACATCCAAGACCTCCACAACAGCAAAATCCACGCAGCCATCACGCTCCATCCGAACAAAAGGCCCGCGTACCAGTACAGACTTCATAACTACATGCTCAGCCGCAAGATCTCCGAGCTCCGCTACCGCACCATCCAGCTCCACCGGGAGAGCGCTCTCATGAGCAAGCTCAGCAACAGTGAAGTGAGCAAAGAGGACCAACAGCTGGGAAGGACGCCGTCCTTCAACCACTTCCAGCCTCGGGAGAGAAATGAAGTCATGGAGTGGGAGTTCCTGACGGGGAAGCTGCTTTACTCAGCTGCAGAGAACCAGCCTCCTCGACAGAGCATCAACAGCATCCTAAGGTCAGCTCTGGATGACACTGTCCTGCAGGTGATGGAGATGATCAACGAGAATGCCAAGAGTAGGGGCCGACTCATCGACTTCAAGGAAATTCAGTATGGCTACCGCAGGGTTGATCCCATGCACGGGGTTGAGTACATATTGGACCTGCTACTCCTGTACAAAAGGCACAAAGGAAGGAAACTGACTGTGCCTGTGAGGCGCCATGCCTATCTTCAGCAGCCATTTAGCAAGCCTTTCTTCAGAGAGGTGGAAGAACTCGACGTCAACCGTCTGGTGGAGAGTATCAACAGCGGTACACAGTCATTCTCCGTTATATCCAATTCTCTAAAAATTCTCTCTTCTCTTCAAGAGGCCAAAGACATAGGAGGGCACAATGAAAAGAAAGTACACATTCTCGTTCCACTCGTTGGAAGGTACGACATTTTCTTGAGATTCATGGAAAATTTTGAAAGTACGTGTCTTATCCCAAAGCAAAATGTCAAGCTTGTCATCATCCTTTTCAGCAGGGATGCTGGCCAAGAGTCCATCAAGCACATTGAGCTGATACAAGAATATCAGAGCAGGTATCCCAGTGCAGAAATGATGCTCATTCCCATGAAGGGAGAGTTTTCCAGAGGTCTTGGTCTTGAAATGGCTTCTTCCCAGTTTGACAATGACACATTGCTGCTATTTTGTGATGTTGACTTGATTTTCAGAGGAGACTTCCTCCAACGCTGTCGAGACAATACAGTTCAGGGACAACAGGTATATTACCCCATCATCTTTAGCCAGTATGACCCAAAGGTCACCCATATGAGAAATCCTCCCACAGAGGGTGACTTTGTATTCTCAAAGGAAACTGGGTTTTGGAGAGACTATGGCTACGGAATCACATGCATTTACAAAAGCGATCTACTGGGTGCAGGTGGATTTGATACCTCAATACAAGGCTGGGGACTGGAAGATGTAGATCTCTATAATAAAGTCATCCTATCTGGCTTACGGCCCTTCAGAAGTCAAGAAGTGGGAGTGGTGCATATTTTCCATCCTGTTCATTGTGATCCTAACTTGGACCCTAAGCAGTATAAGATGTGCTTAGGATCCAAAGCAAGTACTTTTGCCTCAACCATGCAACTGGCTGAACTCTGGTTAGAAAAACATTTGGGTGTCAGGGATAATCGAACTCTCTCCTGACAGTCCAGGCAATACATATTGCCTTTGGAAAGGGGAGTTTACCTCAGTGTTGGCTGTTGTTATTTTTATTTTATTATTGTTATTTTATTATTATTATTATTATTGTTGTTGTTGTTGATGTTGTTGTTGTTATAATTTTATTTTGTTGTCCTGGTCTTAAAGTTGTCTTCCAAAGGGTGTTTGTTGACCTCAAGCAAGAAGAGTCTGCAGTTCACTGATATTTCACAGTCAGAAGTTCTACTGAAGTCAATACATGTCTTACTTTTATATGACTTTATTTGAGATTGAGTTAAATCATGGCAATCAAATGACTTTGGGAGCTCATACATCACAAGAGACAGCTTAGAAGAATGTTCTCTTAGGGCTTAAAGATGCAATATTGACTTTTCTTTTGTTTGTCAACTTCAATGTGATATAAATATTTACCAGTGAAAGGTACCACAAAAGTGCTTTATGCTTCCCAATGGGGAAGGGACTCTGTGACAGAAACTTGAGTTTTGTAATTTATACGAGGACTTAAATATATAGACAATAATTTTCTTCATCGTTAGAATTTTTAAAGTAAATGAACACCTATGATTGTATGTTTATTTTTTAAGAAAAAAAATTTTAAAAACTGAGGAGTCCTGTTCCACAAGCAAGCGGTACTGGCTACCCTGGTCTTACAATTACAAACTCCTCACAACTGTCTGCTCTAAATGCGAAGGAACTTTATTTTCTCAAGGAAATATGATTTAATGAAATATTCATGTACATTTTAGAAGCTTTATGAAACAATGTCCTTCATTTGCTGGCAAGAAGATAAAATATGACAGAACCTGTTTATTTATAATAAAACACAGGTATAACCGTATTCTTTTTCAAAAACATTGATAAAGCTCTGTTGTTTACTTTCTGTCTCATTTGATGTAATTTTTAGGGTCATGTTCAGCAAAATATGCCTGCTTCACTATGTAGGAAAAAAAATGCCACAGGATCATGAGAAATGTATTGTGTTCTGCCTTACTCCTTCTGCCTTCGGAAGTGGTTCACAAGAACACATTCTTCATTCAGTAATCCACCATTTGAAAGGGGACTCTCTTCCCAGTCTCTGGAGACTAGGGCTCCTCTAACCACAAAAGACTAGTTCAGAATCTGCCTTGGGAAATATATAAAAATATAATAACCCTGGGGGAAATTATAAATAAAATTAATTTTATAATTATGAGAAAACACCTAGGGAAATATCTAATTTTCCCATTTTTCTTTAAACGGAATTTCTAGAGAAACACAATCATATTTAAGAAATGTAAGGGAGAATGCACAAAAGTACCCAAGGAAGCCTCATGGGATTTATTTTTAAAAATCATCTTGCAAACAAGTAACATTTACACAAAAAGCAAAGGAAAAACGCTTAAATCTCTGCAATGGTCTTGTTTTCTTGCATTCCACTCAGACCTTCTTGGTACCACCCAGATCACTGTTTTGGCTGACATGTGTCTGCATACCTGTCTTTAGTTTCTAATGAAGAAAAGATACATCTTTTACAGTTTACCCTGTTTGAGCAAAGTAAAGAAATTGCCTTTAGTTTTTTCACCAAAATTATTTTGGGTACACATCTTACAAATTATTGTCGCTATTTGGAACAGACTTCCACAAGGCCACAGAACAACGGTGGGTCCTAACCAGGTAAAAACATCTTTTACTGAAAATATTTTCAGGGTTCAAAATAACATTACTTACTACTGAGAAAAGCAGGATGGAAATCTCCATCCCTAAACATATAATCTAAGTAATTCTCAGTTCCCTACAAAGGGAAGAATTAATGACACTTTCATTTTTAGAATCTTGACAGGGACAGCAATTTAAAATTGACCTCTATTCCACATTGTCTCCGGTTTTCACACAGATTTATTTTAATAGTTTATTTTCCTACATTACATTTAACTCTTTTATACACTTTATTTTCTTAAAAAGCAAATGTGTTAATGTTCGGTGAGTTGTTTTGTATAATTAGTACCAAATGATCATAATTAGTTGATGTTTTAGCAACTTACTTGAGCCTACCATTTTCTTTAACATAAATGAGTGATACAAGAGGTTTTTACAGAATAGTAAACATAAATGCCTCATTTAATTTTTTATTTTTTCTTTTCTTTTTTTTTTCAAAAACAGTTTATATTACATATTTTTTCATTTACATTTCAAATGCTATCTGGAAAGTGCCCTATACCCTCCCCCACCCTGCCTTGATCCCCAATCCACTCACTCCTGCTTCCTGAAATGCCTCGTTTAAAATATTTTAAGTTGTAGCGTTATCCAAGGGACAAGGTAGTGTTTTAATTTTATTATTGGTTCTTTTATTTGTGAGATTATAATAAAATTCCATCATTTCCCCTTCCCCCTCATAACCTCTGTTGCTTTCTTTCAAATCCTTGATCCCTTTCTTACTAATTGTTGTGAAATTCATATATCTTACTTTTATAAATTCCCTAAATATAACCTTCCCTGTCTTATGGTGCCAATTGTATATATATTTTCAGAGCTGATCATTTGGTTTTGGATAACCAATAGGTGTGCTCTTCCCTGGGGAAGACTATTTCTCTCCACTCTCAGTGTTTCTTAGCTTCTCATAGTTCTTTGTAGGGTTGATGCTTTGTGAATTGGTGGAAATGTATAGAAGAAATGAAGGGCTACAGAGATCTCATCTGAATGTAACCGCAAATCAGCACTCTCTATATAGGTGTATCTAAAATATGTTCTATAATTTAACTTGAATTTCTGACAAGTTTTTTTTTCAGATAATGCAGGATTCCCTGAAGATTTAAGGATCTTGATATTAGTAAAATTGAGTTTGCCCTGTTAATATGGTATCTGTTTTCTCCATGAAGGAAGGTTAAATGAAAATACAATGTGAATGCAGTCAGAAGTAAAAGATGTGCAGTCTCAGCTATGCATACACAACATTCTCTTATTTGGATACATGTAAACATTTTTAACAAATATCACCCCCCAACCCCAAAGCTCCTTTGTCCTTCAGCAAAACTACAGGTAAGTAATTACCCACCCACTCACCAGCATGCCACACATTTTACTTTAATTCCCCTTTTAAGTACAATCCTCAAAATAGCTCTCAGGATAATTCAGAGTATTTTATATGTTCAACAGATGAAGAAACAGAGACCTCCATCATTTAAGTGACTCTATACAATTCATGCTTAAGCTAAAATAGCTGAATAGAAAGCCCTTGCCCTGGGCCTCTGCCAAAGATGGATTCTTGGGGATTGGGCAGGATATATTAATCAATGAAGGGCTAAGGTCAGCTGTCAACATAGACATAGTTGATCCACTCTTGAACTTGTTTCTGTTGCCACATGTTCTTCTGGGGAGATCTAAGCTTGTTGCATTTACAAACTACCTTTACAATCCTCTCCCACTTTGTTGGATCCTTTGTACCAGGCTCTGCTAGGGAAAGGGAATCTTGTAGCTGTCTACGTGCAGACAAGACACTGGACTTCAGCAAAGTATCTTCAAAATCCATGATGCCAGCAGCCATCCTTCTGTTTCATCTTACCCAGCTAGGTACAGAAGGGTTCCACACTGATGAAGGTTGGCATGTGACCGTGGCTGTATATGTCAGTCCCATACAGAGTCAAGATAAGTACACTGCCATGAACAAAATGTTTCGAGATCTAAGAGTTGAGACCATTATAAATAATTAATAGTTTGAGATCCTAGTACAGGGATGAAATATTCATATGTGTGCTCGTGATCCAAGCAAGTAAATAAATGTTCATCAAAGACATAGACAATAAACTAACATTTTAACATAAGAAATCCAAAGTCAGCGGCACCGTGCCTGGAACTGACTAACCCTGAACACTCCCTTCAAGGAACAGAGCTCAGTGTATGACATTTCTTTCTATCAGCTTGATTGTTCAGAAATTCATTCAGCTAAGACTCATTATGTTGTCCTGGGGATAACACCATAGGCAGAGCTCGATCTGGAGATTTGCCTTCTCCCTTCTCTCCCTCCTAACACCACGTTGGTTCATGGAGATAAATATAGCAGTGCAAGTCTCCAGTAGCCCATGAAATATCTGTAGCTTCATGTTGGCCTTGATGGTACTGTTTGAATGCAAAAGCAAAGCTCTCTGCACATTCTGCTCAGGTAGCCAAGCTAACCGCTGTGCTCCCACTATCTCTTGCTTCAGTTAATTGCCTGTGGTCCTGAGCCCTATAGGAAGCTAATGTGCTTTACTCTAGTGATTTATCTACTGCTAGGAATCAAGAAACTTATACACTTACTTTCTAATTTATGTTTAATTACTAAAGGCGTTTCAGTTTTTAGAAAGTGCCCTGGGTTGAGGGGTATTGGTACAGGATAAGCCAACAAGGGGATGTCTTCACGGATAATAAAGGGAGAGATTTTAACTGCTGTGGGCTTGCCTACTTTCCCCTGTCATCTTCCTTTCAGCATCTTAATTACTTTTATTTAGCATGCTGTATTAGAGGATTGTGTCTGTATTGATGAAAAGTCCCTGTATCCTTCAGGGACATCAACAGGGAGTAGCTTCTGTAGTCAATGTGGTCCAGCTTCTTTCAGCCACAGCCTCCCTCAGATGCCAGCCGTTCTGCCAAGTTTGCCATGACAGATGGTGAGGATGATGTGAGACACCAGCAATGATTCATTCCCACAGATGGTGATGAAGCGAAGCTGCATCTGGATCAATCCAGAAACCACCGTGCCTGCCAGGACATTTTAGTGTCAACTTCAATTTCATACCCAATTGTCCACTTCCCTCTTCTATTCTGATCTGCAGTGCCACCAACATCTGAGCCACATGTGGGATTCTATTCCATACTGGGTTTTATCTCAATGAGACTTTTTCAATATATTAGTTCTGCAGGTTGACAAAGAGTTCAGATTGAGTTCGTTGATACATTATTAATACTTAAACAGGTTTTTGGAATTCTACTGTCCCATGTTAGAGAATTTAGTCAACAGGCAATTGAGCTGATAAAATCATATATGAAGTTGTCTTACTATGTAAAAAGACTTACAATATAAACACAAACACAGAACGGCATGAACAAAGATGAGACCCTCATGCTACCCACCACATTAAACAATTAGCTAATATTTATTGAGAAATTATTTGGTAAAAATACTCCTAAGTCAAAACTCTAAGACTGTGAAGACATACAACTCTAAATAGGCAACATGTACCAGCTGGTATGAGGCCTCCAACACACATACAGCAGAGGATTGTTGGATCTGTGTTCATCCAGAGATGATGCACTTAACCCTCCAGAGACTGGAGACCCCAGGGAGTTTAGAGGTCAAGTGGGGTGGGGGTGGGGACATCCATGTGGAGACAGTGGGGTGGGGAGAAGGAATGGGATGTGGAACAATCAGAGGGTGGATGGAGGTGGGAGTAAAATCCGGGGTATAAAAATAAATGATAAATAAATAAATAAAAATTTTGCCAAAAGTTCATATAAAAATGACAATATTTCCCCCCAACCTTCAGGTTTGTTCCCACCCCTAAAAACATTCCATAGTAAGTATTCCATTTCCACAACTACCCTATAATTTTTTTCCCACTCACCAAATTTGCTCCAGTATCTCTTTCTATTGCAAGGTCTAATAGAAGGAAAATAAAAGGTTAAAGATAGTGGTGGGTGATGTTCATTATTTTCTTCTCTTCCACTTCCCTCTCACTGTACATGGCATTTAAGCATGCTCACGACTCTCTCTACCATTCAGTATTTTATTTACATTTCTCTATTTCACACACAGGAATATCTTGATATAAGTCTCTACAGTCTGGACAAGTTTCTCAAAGTCTTCGAACTAGTGTCCTTCTGTGTAACTCATGAGCTGGAATGATGGTACTCACATGATGCTTTCAACTTTCTTCCTTAGAGATCCTGGCCTGCTGAGAGCAGCCTGAAATGCATTTCTTCTCCTAGGCAGTTGATTGGAATCCCAGCAGCTTTTATACACTCTGGTGAGCATTTAGATTAAAGACTAAAGGCAGAGATGACTCGAATTCTTTGATTTCCCCCTCAAATGCTTATCTTTCCCTAATTAATATGTTCAATATTCAATCCTGGATTTAATGGAAACTGTATTGCATCAAAATATTTACTGAGCAAATTTTTCATTAAGGAAGGAATTTCATGAATAAAATTAAATGTGTATTTTCAAAAGCTATGTTGCTTTTGAAAAGTAAATATACATATATATATATATATATGTATACACATGTATATATAGGCAAAGTATATATATATATATAATGTATATGTATACATTTTTGTGAAGTAATCATATACATACATATGCATATTTTTTTCTGGTAAGGTATATTATTTTGGGACTATTTATATAGTTGACATTCATTGTTCTCTTGATATTAATAATGCTTATTTTTTCATGTTTTATACAAGACAATCTTTTACTAAGCTTAAAGTTCAAGCATGAGTTTAATAAAAAGGAAGAACATTATTACTGTTCATGGGCACTAATATTTTCCACACCTCGTCCCTACCTAATATGGAATAATTCTGAAAAAGTGCATGGTATCCAAACTTTTCTCCCATTTTTCATTTCATGGAAGGTCATTTTAACACACAGGAAAACCAAAGAAATTTATTTATATTATTTGACATTATTATTATAGCAAGTAGTATTTAGTGCAGTTTACTTCACACTTTTATTTATATAACCTTATCTCCCTCCAGTCTTGTCATATATAATGTTGGCATCACTATTTCTACCTTACAGACAAGCAAAATTAATCAGAAACATAAAATTCATTGTGTTATTCAAAATATAAATGTGATAGTTTTGATTTAGGACTGGATGCGTTCTCAATGAATTTCATTCATCTTCCAACAATATATCCAAAGCACATCTCTCTTCAGTTTAAAACAATTCCGGTGGTAGGAGCATTCAGTTGCCCTGCTATCTGTCAAGACTCCAGAACTCCAAGCAGGATAGAGATGCAGGGATGCTAGTAATATGCCATCAGTTCTCCTTCCTCTCAGTTCTTCCCTCCTTACTCTTTCCTTGAATGTGCTCTTACAACTTACTGTGTACTGGGATAATGTTTTGATCCAACCACTGTGTAAATAGTAGACAGCATCAACCTGCCAGAGAGTGCTCTCACTTAAATGTATTTCTTAAGAATCTCCTGGAATTGAAGACACTGGGGAAGTCTCATGGTTTTACTCCACATTTTGAAATTATTCCCATGGCTATTTAATGAACTTGTTGTAAAGATTAATGTAGACTATAATTCAGCAAACCACAATTAGTCACCACACAGCACTGAGAGAGAAGCTGAGAGTCATGAAAAGAAAAAGATTCAGAGTCAAATTCCTGCAAGACTTCAAAACAGAGGGTGCCTGTCTTCTGCAATGGAGTCAAATGCTCATGAGCTTCTAAAATACAAAATCTGCAATGTTTACTTATTAACTATAGATAAGTTTTTTCAAAGGCATTGCTTTATTCTTCTAAGATATATGGTCTACTGCTTCAGACCATCTAAATGTATGGATCTCTCTCTCTCTCTCTCTCTCTCTCTCTCTCTCTCTCTCTCTCTCTCTCTCTCTCTCTCTCCCTCCCTCCTTCCCTCCCTCCCTTTTTTCCTCCCTCCTTCCCTCCCTCTCTCCCTTCCTTCCTTCCTTCCTTCCTTCCTTCCTTCCTTCCTTCCTTCCTTCCTTTTTTTTTTAGCTATTTTATTGGGTTCTTATACTTACCACTCTTCCAGCCCCTTTTTCACCTTAATTCCTTCCAAGATCCCAACACTAGGTAGGAGAGAAAGAAGGTTAGAGAGGAAAGAGGGCATAGACCTCTTTAGACTACATCCTGTTTACTAGGGGAATTGAGTTCCTTGAGGCAAGTCCTGTCTTCGTTGTAAAAATATCTCCAAACAGCAATCCAGCAAACACAACAGAAAGAACCAGTAGCAGCCACCACAGACCCTCTCAGGACTCTTTGCTTTATTGTCTCTCCAGAACCCTCAGAATTAAACTATCTGCAGTTTGAAAAAAAAATTAGAGTTCTGCTACTGCTCAAGGCAAATCCTAATCACCTGCTGTGAGGCAGCCTCTTATCTCACCCCTTGAATTAAAACAAAAACATATTCACATACCGTTTTTAAATTAAGAAACCAAAATTCTCACTGCAATACTGAAACTAACAGAGACTCAAATGAATGGGGATCCAATCTGTGTTTTGGAATCAGAAGATTTAATATTGTTAAGATCATTATACTAATGGATATTTCATAAATTTATGTAAATAATTAACAAACTATTATTTGAATTGTGTGGAAAAATATCAAACTGTATTTGAAGCAACAAATATTCTTCTGAAACAATTTGCAATATCACATTTTAAGTAAAGGAAGGGTTTTTGTGGGTCAGTTTCTCTGAGTATTCTTTACTCAGAAAAAGTATTTTACCTTAAATTCCAACACACAAACCAATAATAATGGAATGGAATCTGGTATCTTTCTTCCTTCTGTGTGCATGTATATAAATAGATGATTGATTGACTGATTGATAGGTAGATGATAGATCGATTGATTAATAGAGAGAAAGCAATAATTGATAGATACCTAGATGATAGATAGATAGACACAGTATTGGTATTTTCTTTATTTATTGATGGAGTTTGATATTACTAACATTTTCATTCGGAGGGAAAATATTTCAAAACCAGGAACCATCACCTGTAGCTCATTTCTTTCTCTTGTCTCAGAACCCATGTCTTAAGATAGAATAGCTAAGTTATTCCCTCTTTCAACTTGATTTCTCCAGACTCTTCAGTGACTGAAGACATTAGAAAAGTTTTATATTTTTACTTTACATTTTGAAACTCTTCCCATGGCTATTTGGTGAAATTGTTGTAAACATTAGTTATTTTTTTATAAAAGCAATTACCTCAAAATATGTAAATGATGTTCCATTTTGTTATGGAATACCCTCCAGAGGTGACCACTCAGACACAGTTTATAGCTAATTGAAAGTTTTTATTCCAGCCAAGTGTGACTAAACTCAGGTATCTTTTCACTTAAGTGTAGACCTAAGCATTTAGAGCAAGGAAAAAAAAATCACAGCCTTGTATTTTACACAGAAGCTACATACAGGGGGAGCGTTTACACATGCAAGCAGTTTAACAGAAGCTAAGATATGTGGTTATATGGAAGGAAGGCCTTGCATAAGCAGGCACTTGATAGGGGGTTTTCAGAAGGGAAAACAGGAAAGGGGATAGCATTTGAAATGTAACTAAATAAAATATAACAAACAAACAAGCAAAAAACAACAACCACCACTACCCCAGAAGGTAAGATTATTCAGCTGGGGCATCTTGACCTTGAATTCCTTGAATAAAGTTGGGTATTTTTCTAGGTGATTCTCAATCAAGGAGATCAAATTCTAGTTAAACCTGCATTGGCCTCAAAAAAAAAAAAAAAAAAAAAAAAAAAAAAAAAAAAAAAAACCAATATGAAGGAACCTCTGTACTCTCTTGCCCTGTCACAATCCCCACTTATTCTATGGGCACGAGTTAAATTACTAACTTGTCTTGTTCTAGGGGACCATAGTTGATCCTAAGGACCGGGTGACTAAATTGACTTTAGTCTCTGTTGGATACAGTTGGTCATGCAGTTGAAGCTATAGGATTCTACCATTAGCCTGATGAGGATAAGAATTAACAGTCAGGCTAAGGCTGACAATAATTTCTTCATCCATGGGGACAAGGTTAACAGAGACAAACACCAATTATCTGATATATGGCTCCTTTATTTTCCTTTCTTTGTGTTTTTTCTGACCATACAAGGTTTCCCCTCATTTCCCCTAATTGGTTGGCATAGAAAGTTTCTCCTAAAGCCATGAGAACACCTCCCTGATTCACAAAATAAAGGTTCCATCTTCCTTGGCTCTATAGAACCACCTTTGCATGGGACAAACTTGGCTTTCCAACCTGGAAATAGACATTTCAAATGGCCTAGGTCAAAGTCCACCTGGGAACTGAGTTTCCTAAAGTTTTGGTTCCCAACCCTCAAGGCTGAGATGCCTTTGGCAGTTGCACAGAATATCCCTGCTTCTTACTAGGATTTCAGCTGAAATCCCTTTAAACTTTGTTAACACTGAGTGAAGGTCAGTATGAGCTCTCTGCTCCTCTCCATTATGTGCATATATTGAGAAATAGCACAGAAGGAGGCACACCTAGTTAATCTAGTCAGGTAATTTGAAGATATGATGCTTGTACCCTGTCCTTGACAGAACAACTCATCATTAACAATACATGTATAAAATTGTAATCCCTGAAGGTAGTTGTCTAACCAGTATTCTTCACAACTTGATTTACTGACCCTTATCTCTTTCTAGACCAATATTGCTCTACCCATGGAAGAGATGTCAGAGAGCAGAGGGCCACCCAAAAGATAATTTCTCATCTCTGTTTTGTTATAAATTCCCATGTTTAGTTTGGGACCTGGTGAGGATTGTGTATCCCAGTTAGTAAACTCCTCAGTCTTATCTTTAAGAGCCCTAGGTCCAAGTCCATCTGCGGTCTTCCTCAGTGTCCCTTTTCCCAAAGGATGACACCACTTACTTTGACAGTGATGGGGATGGTGAGGATAAGTAGGTAGAGTCCATTCTAGACAGATTCCTGAGACTAGGTTGGGGATCTTCTTTACCCATACCAAGTCTCCTAGCTGGAACTAGTGGGAGGGTTCAGAAAGATGAGAGGATTTCTTTCACAGTCAAATCAGTGAGCTTCCTTCAAAACACGCAAGGACTTGAGAAAGGTGGAATTAAACATTCCGCCTGGGGAAAAGCTTGATGTTTGGGGAGGATGGGAGGTAGTCTCCCAAATATAATTTTAATATAATTTCATAAGATGGGTCTGCTGTCAAATAGCATCCTTCATCCTTTATTATTCTTTTTAACCAGTTCTTTCTTCCACTCTTACCTGGAGTGTATTCTGGGTAGTCTGCTAAGCTGGGCCCGGGCAGGGTTACCAAGACTTAAAGAGGTTCTACTGAATCTAGGGCCACTTCCCAGGCAGCCAGGTCAGCTACTCTACTGCTCTGGGGTTTAAGGAAATATTTGCCCTTTGATGCCCTTTGCAATGAATAATTGCCACCCTCTTAGGTAGCAAAATAGCTTCCAATTGGGCTAAAATTTCTTTTCTATGTTTGATTTCTTTTCCTGCTGAGGTTAGCAATCCTCTTTCTCTTTATAGAGCCCAATGGACATGAGCCTGGTGAAATCTTATATGTAATTAGTGTGTGTGGTGTCTTGTCTTCCCCTAAGTAGAATTCTTGAGTCAAAGATAAAAGTTCATCTTGTTGAGCTGAGGTTCGCCTGCATAAAAATTATGCCCAGATAAGCTTATCTTTGGACTCCACTGCTGCCCTTGCATACCCGATTCTGTTTAGGGTGGAACTGACGTGTCTGTGAACAATACTTCTTCTGGTATTAACAATTGGGCAAGAATGGCTGTGTTGAGGGCTGACAATGTCACAAATCTTGTGAAATTGAATATAGGGTTGATCCATAAGCAGGATATGGTACTGGGTCACCTGGATGTTTGCCTTTCATCTCTTGGGTGGCCCCTTGGACAGATACTCACTGGTGTCTTACTGGGTCCCAAGGTTTGTATAAGAACATCCCATATAGCCTCTGGACTCATTCACATACAAGTAAGATGGTTTAGTAACATCTAGGAAGGCCGTGGCTCAGGCAGACATGGAGGTCTTTTCAAGGCGTTGGAGCCCCTGTGTTAAGTCTCAGCCTATTCCAAAGGTTGAATGAGTAATTCTTGCTTGATGGTCTCATAAGAACGGATTGAAGCACCTCTTCTCATGGTTTTCATTTCAGGGTCCAGGCAGCAGATTCTTGTCCCTCTATCAGGACAACAGACAACATGCCTTTATGATATTAAATGGTCTTGACTTTTATCTCAGAGGTATATTTCAAGTACATTTCGCTAACTGCTTTTATTTCCCAGACATTATGGAAAAACACATAAAGATAAAAACTTGATTCAGTAGACTTAAGGAACACCAAACCCAAATCCACCTCATATTTCCCACTGGAATGGGATTTTACTATGTAAACTATTCCCTGGTTTTCTTTATGTCTCTATGTGTCTGTCCTGTGGGAATGTATGCAGCTCCTGGCATAGAACACAAAATGATTGCTTCCTTACATTTCATATTGATTTCCCAGTCTGACACTATTGGGAAATGTACCAAATATATTCAAAACAGTTGAGAGATTTGTAGGTCAAAGAGACTGGCATTTGTGAGTCTCCAGCTTGTACAGAAGTTAATTGCAGTTTATTTGCCCTTCAAAGGACAAAACTTACTACTCTTATACTTTTCCTTTTTAAAGGTGGATACTTTATTTATTGACATTTCAAATATTATCCCCTTCCCCAATTTCCAACCCAGAAACCCTGTATCCCATCCCCTCTCCTCCTGCTTCTTTGAGGGTGTGCCCCCACCCACCCACCCATTCCCAACTCCTCACATTCCCCTACACTGGGGCATTAGGCTTTCATGAGATCTAGGACCACTTCTCCCACTGATGCCTGACAAGGCCATCCTCTGTTACATATGCAGCTGGAGTCATGGGGCCCTCCATGTGTATTCCTTGGTTGGTGGTTTACACCCTGGGAGCTCTGGTTAGTTGATACTGTTGTTCTTCCTTTGGGGTTATAACCCCTTCAGCTCCATCACTCCTTTCTCTAACTCCTCCACTGGGGAATCTGTGATCCGTTCAATGGTTGGCTGAGAGCATCCACCTCTGTCTTTGTCAGGATCTGGCAGAGCCTCTCAGGAGATAGCTGTATCAATCTTCTGTCAGCATGCACTTCTTGGCATTCACAAAAGTGTCTGTGTTTGATGACTGTATATGGTATGAATCCCCAGGTGGGGCAGTCCCTAGATGACTTTTCCTTCAGTCTCTGTTCCACAGTTTGTCTCCATATTTGATCTCATGAATATTTTGTTACCCCTTTTAAGAAGGACTGAAGCATCCACACTTTGGTCTCCCTTCTTCTTAGGCTTCATGTTGTCTGTGAATTGTATCTTGGTTGTTTTGAGCTTTAGGCTAATATCCACTTATCAGTGAGTGCATACCATGTGTGTTCTTTTGTGATTGGGTTACCTCACTCAGGATGATATTTGCTAGTTCTAGCCATTTGCCTAAGAATTTCATGAATTCAACTTACTATTCTTAATCAAAGGGTGTTTGTTTTTGTTTTGTGATGAAAAGCATTCAGAATCATTAACATTGGTACTCCAAATAATTCCAGGGTAGGAGAATGTCATTGTGGTTTTGATCTGAGTGTAACTTCCAGTGTGTCTATTTATCTTTGAGTTGGAGTGCCTTTTCTTTCTGCTGAAAAAGCTCAGTCATGGAAAATGTGTGACCACTTCATGAAACCTTCTTTGCTGACACTCCGGTGGCTTCCCTAAGGACATGTTTAGTGATTCAAATAATGTGTGGTTTATCATGCAGTGTCCAGAGGTTGAGTCAGCTCACCACCAGGCTGGGGCTGACCACTCCCTCTCTCAGTTCCTCTTGTGGACTCTTTTCTCTCAATCCTGAGTTACCAGATGGTCATGTCTCCCCTTTCCTAACAATGTTCTAACTTGTGAAGTCAGGGAATTTAATTTTTGAAAATACACCTTTATGTTTATTCAAAAAAGTAAAAGAAGCAATATAGTATATACTTTAAAAAGTAAAAGTAGAAATCACATCTGCTTCAGTGTTTTGTCCAGAAGACAACTGGTTTGCTTTTTTACTTAAAATCGTGTGTGTGTGTGTGTGTGTGTGTGTGTGTGTGTGTGTGTGTTCTTTATTTTCTGCCTTCTGTTTTAGTATACAACCATTTCTTAATCTTTTATTGTTCAGTAAAAATTTGAAGTTTTTACTAAATAACCATATTCACAAATTGAAACAATTATTCAAATCCAGATGAAAGTTGATTTGATAAAGCTTACTTTTAGTTGTAGCAGAATCTCAGCATTATGGTTGTCTTTGACCTTTCTTTAAATGAAAGTGTTTTTTTTTTTCTACTACCACAGAGAGATTAATACATCCCTAGGCATTTGTCATTTTTTTATGACTGTGATATCTTCTCTCATCAATTCTCAGCCAGGTGAAGAATACACGGACAGTTCTGCAGAAATATTTAGGTACCCTTAAATGCTGACATGATATGTCCTCATTGCTTGGAAAGAAATTATGGATAGTTATGTAACAAGAGGGCAGGTGGTCATTTAGGGAATTGCTGAGCCTGTTCTGTGGCAAAGACGAATAACTGAATGGCCTGGAAAAATAGTAGACCAAGACTTGGAGAAAGTGACATTAACAGCTTTGCACTTTGGGTTGGGAGAGGCCTGAAGGTGGAAGTTTACTGAAATGTCATTGACTTTAGTATCTTATAGGGCCCATGGGTTGCTTCCTTTCCACTGCTGGTCCTGTTTAGATACCTACCCATGTTATCCTCACTTTCCTGCCCAGAGTGTTTTCTGGGTAACAAGAAGCCCCCATCCCAGGAAGCTCACTTTTGCCTTCCTTGTCTTCCTGTGTCCCAGAAACTCTCATTCATTTCCCCATCCCAGACAGGGACTCCTACCAGGGGAGATGGTAATGACTGTCATAGATGCTTCATGCTGAGAGGAGACACTCTAGAGCAGTGCTTCTCAACATGTGGGTTGCCACCCATATTGGAGTCACATATCCAATATCCTGAAATCAGATATTTACATTATGATTCATAATAGTAGCAAAATTATAGTTATGAAGTATAAATGAAATTTTATGCTTGGAGATCATTACAACATGAAGAAATGTGTTAAAGCGTTGGAGCATTAGGAAGCTTGAGAATGACTGGTCTAGAAGGTGTGTGACCAAGAGAAAGATGACTTACATAAAGCAGTTTCATATGGCTGGTACAGGATGCTGTGGTAAAATTCTGGCAGGCAATACATCTAGAACCTCATCTGTAGAATTAAAGGAGATGAAGGAGTGGAGATGATGACAGAAGTCACCACAGTATAACTCAGAGAAGGGTGGCCATTCCCAGAAAAATCCCACTTATCTGTTAGTCCAAAACAATTCTTAAGAGTGATAAACTCAGGGTCTAGTTTCAGGCACTTGGATAGTTGTAGGACTGGCTAGAATCATTGTGAGGTTCTCTCTATATAGTTTCTAGAGAATGAGGGAAAGAAGAAAATTTACCAACATTTTATTTTTAGGTTAAAATAATAGTGGGCCTGTCTCAGCTGCAGGTAGGTGCTGTAGTGTTGAGTTGATCTGAGAGTGTGATCCCACAGTCTTTGATTATATATTTTTGTATTATATATATTTTTGGTATTTAAGACCATGCAGGTGGTCAGAATTAATCACGGTTTTTAATGTCAAGGAGAGTTAAGTAATCTAGTTATCTAGGATCACTTGGGGGGAACCTCAAGCTCCCCTAGCCTTGCTTTTACCAGTTGTTCCATCTACTGCGGATAAATCAAAGACTTTGTTAGACTGTGGCTTCCTTTGGAAGCATGGAGAAAGGTTTTCCTCTTTTGACCTACTTTTCTATATTAGACACTGACTAGAATTCACAAGATTGGGTCTTCATAAACTCCCTGAAGAAGAGGACATGTAAATCTCCACATTATGCCCCACAGTCTCTTAGGAGCTAAGTGACCTTGGAGACCAAGAAGGAAAATCTTTTTATCTTAATCCCACTGACCACACGACTGTAGCTTCAAAGTATTGAAAGCCCAGGAGAAGGGCTACACCAGTCTGATACTTTTTAACCTATAATGTAATATTTAGATAAACTTGGGAGCAAACCAAATACTTAAATAAATTATTAGACAATTTTGTTTTCAAGACAGACCTTGTAACACTTATCCAGAGTAGATCGATCATTCTATTGATGTAATCAGATGTTTGACATCAGTTTATTGAACTTTGACATTGTGCAAAGTTCTTTGTAACTTGCTTTAATGTTCTACCTTTCTTTTCCATACTGGAAAACAGTCAGCCCCGTATGCGATACAACAACTTAAACAAATCAACAAGCAACCAAAGTAGCCTTGACGATCTCTTTCAAGTTGATAGAGTGGATGGCATGATGGTTGTTTGCCTTGGGAAATAGTGCTGTGTAATACCACCTTAATGAAAAAAAAAAGTGAATCCAAACTGCATGCATAATACATGAATGTTAACTATGTGCATACTCTTAACTATGTGGCTTGGAAAGTTCTCAGGTCAATCTTACAGAAATTGCAGGCCAGTAATTGTAGAGTGCAAAGAAATCAACCCCAACTGTACTTTCAGCTTTATATGAGTGCAAGTAAAAGATAGAGATAGAGCTTTAGATCGTGAGATTAAAAAACAAAAACAAAAATAAAAACAAAAACAAAAACACAGTCACAGTGACTTTAGCTGTCTTATTGTTCTCCTGTTACAGAGCCAGAGAGCTAATCTAACTCTGAAAACAGGTATTTGGAGGAAATGGTAAGACAAACATGCATGAGTCTGGAGTAGGAGAACCAAATTCCATCTCTAGAGTCAGCTTCTCAATGAGCTCAAAAAGCACATGAAAATTTCTTTTTTTTTTTTATTATGTATTTTCCTCAATTGCATTTCCAATGCTATCCCAAAAGTCCCCCACACCCCCCCCCACTCCCCTACCCACCCATTCCCATTTTTTGGCCCTGGCATTCCCCTGTACTGGGGCATATAAAGATTGCAAGTCCAATGGGCATCTCTTTCCAGTGATGGCCGACTAGTCCATCTTTTGATACATATGCAGCTAGAGTCAAGAGCTCCGGGGTACTTCTTAGTTCATAATGTTGCACCTACAGGGCTGCAGATCTCTTTAGCTCCTTGGATACTTTCTCTAGCTCCTCCATTGGGGGCCCTGTGATCCATCCAATAGTTGACTGTGAGCATCCACTTCTGTGTTTGCTAAGCCCCGGCCTAGTCTCACAAGAGACAGCTATATCACCGTCCTTGCAACAAACGCTTGCTAGTGTATGCAATGGTGTCATCGTTTGGAGGATAATTATGGGATGGATATAAGTAGCATTTTTTTCCTCCTATGAAATTGACCCCAGTGGTTTACATTGAGTAGGGAACTCACTACTGAATCTGGTGATGATTTGCTGGACGTAAGAACTTAGCCTCTTTTAAATTTGTGTAGATTTGTCCAAATGAATCGTATCTATTTGGCCATGCTTTGGCAACAGGCACTGGAAATTTCAGAATCCTTAAATGTTAAAAGCTCATCCCAAACAGGCAGCAGAACTTGCTAATGTATAAGAGCCTCCCATATGTTACTGGTTTTGCCATAATATGCATGTGCACACACCAAAATTAATAAATGTGAAAAATATTGACTTTCTTCAAAACTTCAATCTTCAATGCCAATATTAGACAATACGGAAACAAAATGATGTATTGAACCGTGGAAAGAAAGGACTAAGTGCTTCCTATATATTTATTCATTCATTTTCACGCAAAGAGCTGGTGTATTCAGGGAACGAGGTTGGAGACAGCCTTTCAAAAACTCTTGATGAGGTCACCCCTCAACCTCTCATAGAAACAAAGCAGTCCTGGCAGAATGCAAATGTTGTGATAAGAGGTTTCGCCTATCAAAAGTTCTGATCTGACAAAATTTTTCACTTAACACAACAACCTAAATCTCAAGAGTATATTTAACTCGGTGCTTTGTGTTTCTAGCAATTGTCTAGAGAAATTACAAAATATTTACAGTTCCACACAGGAAAATAACATATTATTTAATCACAGATTCATAACATAAGCCACCCTAGAGAAAACAGTCTATATTAAAGATTATTTATAACACATTCATAAGACTTTTCCTATAACCAAGATCAATGTTACTTCAGTGAATAGATCTGGAGTGTTACATTTTTATCTATGTAAACATCTCTTTTGATTTTCATAGCTCAGAACAATATTAATTCATTTGTATTTTCAATATTGATGTACTTAAAATTTTAATATTGTATAATGAAATTTTAGAAATAATTTGATTTCTTTCCATGATAGTAAAATACTGATATTTTTTCAAGCAGGAGCTCATGATAGTTCAGCACAGTCACCTTTGCTCCCGTAAGTAACCTCTGGTGAGTGGCTTTAAAGCCTTGCTATTGCTCTCCAAATGGATACTGGAGCTTGTAGCTATGTCTGCTGTTGTCCACATCACCCCATAAGCAAAGGCTGACTTTCCTGCTCTGCATATTATGTACTGGATTAAAGAACATATGAGGGCTGGAGAGATGGCACTGACTGCTCTTCCAAAGACACTAAGTTCAAATCCCAAGAACTACATGGTGGCTCACAACCATCCATGATGAGATCTTCCTCTCTCTTCTGGAGTGTCTGAAGACAGCTACAGTGTACTTATATATAATAAATAAATAATTCTAAAAAAAAGAAGAAGAAGAAAGAGGAGGAAGAGGAGGAGGAAAAGAAGAACATATGAAAATTCTGTGTATCCCCTGAGTTTTCTGTGTTCTGTTAATTTTATACTATGTAATGGTTTATAATTCTGCAAATGCTTTCAGAGGGTCTACTATATTCCCTAAACTAATGCACTAATTTCAAAAATAAGTTACTGAGAAAAAAGACTTGTGACTTGATAACAGAAGTGGGAGTGCCTTGAACAGAGGAAGGGAGGTCACAAGAAGGAGCAAGGAGAAGATGGAAAGAGTAGTGAGAAAGGAAGACAAGCAAGAAATCAGCAGAGTGATAACTGTACATTAAAAATCCATAGTGATACCCAGTGCTCTGAATGTTATCTTAAAAACAAACCTAACTTATGGCTCAGCAGGTACTTGCTGTGCAAGCTTGAGGAACAGTTTGAATCTCCAGCACTCATGTCAGTGCTCCCCCAAACCACAATCACAGCATGTCAGGGGCAGAAAATGCCCCCAGCAAGCTAGCTGGCTAGACTACTGACAAGGAGAGCTCAAAACTCAGCAGCACACCCTGCCACAAAAAGTAGAAAATAATATATGAAGAAAGACTTCCGTTTTAGTCAGGGATCTGTAGAATCACAGAACTTGTAAAATGAATCTCTCCCCCTCCCTCTGCCCTTCCCCCATCTCTCCCCCTCCCCCATCTCTCCCTCTCCCCCCTCCCCCTCCCTCTCACGCTCCCCCCCCCACTTTCTAAGTCTACTGGCTTCTGGTACTCCAACTTAAACACACTACTCTGAATCCTTGTATGAGAGAGAGCATGTGACATTTGTCTTTCTAGATTTGAAGTACCTCATTCAATATATATATTCTATCCATTTACCTTAAAATAGTTTTTTGCAGATGAGTACAATTCCATTTCGTAAATGTAACATGCTCAGATATTATCCTTTCAACAGTTGATGGACATCAAGGCTGTTTCTATGACCTAGCTATTGTGATTAGAGCTATAATGAATATGGATGAGCAGGTACCTCTGTAGAATATAAAGTCCTTTGGGTATACTACCAGGAATGATATAACTGGATCATATGGTATTTCTACTTAGCATTTTGTGAGGACCCTCCATGCCTAGTTCCACAGTAACTATCAATTTACACTCCCACCAAGAGAGAATAAGGATTTATCCTTCCCCACACCTTCTCCAACATCGTACATCCTTTGATTCTCATCTTGGCCATTCTGACTAGGATGAGGTGAAATCTCAAAGGAGTTTTACTTTGCATTTCCAAGATTGCTAAGGATGTTGAACAATTATGAAAATGCTAGTTAGCCTTTTGTATTTCTTCTTTAGCTTCCTCTTCACTCCATTACCATGAATTATGAAATAACATGTAGTTAGTACTGAAGGGAGGAAGATATCCATTGTAATTTTATTTTATCAACTTAACTTTAAATTTCTAATTAAAACTACTTCATAGTGCTAGTATTTGTATTAATGTCTCTATCCAATTTCAATGATATATTTTTTGGATATATTTTTGTTTCTATCCGTTGCCTTCTTGATTCTTAATGTCATTGTCCTGTTCTGCATGTTTTAACATTTTTATATTCTGTGACTTGCATACATCAGAAAGCTGGAAAACAAAACCACGTGCACTATTTATTTCTGAAGTGCAATCCATTTCCTCTATCAAGTAGCTTGGTTGAAGGCAAGCCACATAAGATTCCTTCTTGTGTATATTACCCAGAACTAAGGTAAGCTGAAATGGAGAGGTTTCACCTGTAATTAAATGAAACCTCAAGCCACTGAGGTAACATCTCCTTGAAAATAACATTATTTGAATCAGAATGTGAATAAAGAAAGATTTCCATATTTTAGCTTCCCTTTAAAGGTAGCAGTAGTTGGGCTGCAGTGTCCAGTCACCTTGATAGCATACAAGGGAATTATTTTCTTCCCATCAACTTCTCCTCTAATGTGTTTCTAGGGAACTGAAGGAAAGAGGAGAATGCATGTCTCATTTATTTGTTATCGCCTTTGACTGTCTTTCAGAGGCAATTTATCACATGAGGTTTTCCAAATCAGGCATCCTTCGAAGAGTGTGATGGCTTAACTTTGAAATCTACCTCCTCTCTAGATGCAGCCTCCACAACACTACAGATATGGTGATGAAAGTTATTTCTACATGAATCAGTTGTGTGGACCTTACCCTGTGCTTTCTGCTAGTGATGGAAGACAGACATGCCAACTGAAATGATTCAGTGTAGAAAGGACCAGCATCAGCGCAAGATGCACCAAGACCAAGTTTACAGCACAAAGATTTATTTGCCCTAGAGGGACAGGGGCAGGGAATAAGAGACAGGAAATAAAAGAAGAGGAAGAGGAGAAAAGGAGCAAGGGAGAAGGGGAAGAGATATTTGCAACAAAAGGACAAAAGACTGCATCTGGATAGAAGACAGGCATGGCCCAGAGGCAAACTGCAGGTTATAAGGAGAAAAGGGAAATGTCACATTAGTATGAGTTCATTAATTTTGATTGGACCTGTTAATTAGGGTAGCCAAAAGGGGCTTTTGACAGTTAGACTTTAATACTTTGATAATCGGACCTTGGCGGTCAGTATCAGGAATAGGAAGTGGTCAAATAAGGGAATAGACTCAGGTGGCTAGCTTTAGGGATGGAATCTAAGAGTTTAGTGAGTCAGAGGGAATGGGGAGAGGGCAAGACCTTCCAGAGCCTTGTCTGTCATGCTGGGTCTTACTAGAGCCCTTCAGGTAATGTTTAGTCTGCAGTTCAATCACTAAAAATGGTATCGAAAGCAGGGGGAGCCAAGGTAGCTTAGTTGGTAAAATACTGTCTGTTCAAGCACGAGGATATTAGTTTGATCGCCAGCACTCAAATAGCATAGCTGGATATGGTGGTGAGCCCCTGTAATCCCAGAACTTCGGAAGTGATTGCAGCAGGACCTCTGCATTTCATCCAGCTTAACCCAGTCAATTAGGTGATTCCAGATCAGTGAGCCAAGATCAGTGGTTCATAGAGCAATACTCAAGGCTGATTTCTGCTCTCCAAATGCACACACACCTCTCATATACATTTACATACAAACAAACACACACACACACACACACACACACACACACATCACTGAGATACACACACACAATCCAAGTGCTGCTTAGGTGTCTATCTTCCTTTCTCTCCCTCCCTCCCTCCCTCCCCTCCCTCCCTCCCTCCCTCCCCCCCCCCTCTCTCCTTTTTTACCACATCTTGTTGGCTGTGTACCAAACAGCCAATGTCACAATTAAACAGGAATTGCTAAGTAGGGATTCTGGTCTTGGCTTAAATAACAATATCATGGCCCGCTTCCTGCCATCCTAAACTAACAGGTCAAGCTAAAGATCTACAAAACTCAGATACTTATCATTCACATCCCCATTGTGCTTCTTGCTCTCCATACTCATTGTCTTTACCTAATGGGACTCTGCTCAGTTGCCTTATCCTACTACTGTAGCTTGGGTCTGGAACCTAACTCTGGTGGCAAGGGAATGAAGAAAGGACAGACAGACATGCAGAGAGAAAAAGCTGGGTTCAGGGTGGTTGTGGGCTTTGATAGGCTACATCCACAAGTGAAGAAACCCAGAACTTGGACCAGATTATATATTATTTAGTACAGGGCCACTGATTAACTAGTCTTGGTAGGTGGTCTCTGTAGACAGCAGTCTCACTTTATAAACATTCAGAAGGTGGAGGCTAGAGTTGCTAGTTTTTCTACCCACTGATGAATCCTCAATAAACACTGCTATTGGACCAGAAGAAGTCTTTTTAAGTTTCCAGCCTGACCCGTATTGAGGAATGCCTTTTTTTTTAAATTTTCCATGATCCCAAGGCCTATGTCCTTGTCATGATTGTATCCATATTAACAAAACATATCCATTCAAGGACTTCACTCATCAAGAATTTTTCCAATTCCTACATGGCTGTGGAGAATAAAGGAATCTGCCCTGTAAATTCTGACTTGACCTCTGCCTCCACCATCACTTGGATGCTACTCATAATACGCACCTCTGAGGCAAAAGAACCTCCTTAGACTGCGCACAATATAGAATGCACATGATATAAAATGTACAGGTTTTCTGTCCTCAGAAGACCTATGTAAAGTTTCTTTCAGTCATTACACCGGAAACTCAGCTCTGCAGGGAGCAGATGACAGGAACTTCATGTGTGCATTTCCCTCCTTTCTACTTTTAGCAGATGTCTGCCTCCAAAATAACATCTCCTCCTCCAGGGACTTAGCATACGGTTCCTTCCCCCACACTGGCAGGAGGCCTGTGCTGAGATTATCATCTGGAATATTTTCCAACCTTATGTGTTATGTTATTGACCCTGCAGTCTCAGCTCTCTTCTTTGGCATTTGATAAGAGAGGTTCATTTAGAATTCAGAAAAGCCTTTTTTTCTGGCTCTTGAAATTAAGAATTGTACCTGTAACGGTTGTCATTTCTGCTAAGTGCTAGTTAACGTCTTTGTTCTGGTTATAATTATCTTTCACTACATGAATACTGGGGTAGTTTACAGTGTAATTATATTTGTGAATATGAGTAATAATATCTCTACATGTTAGCCCTGCTGGCTAGAATTCTGCCAGGAAAGAGATAGCACATTCGAAATGCAAAACAAAGTTGAGTTAGGGATTTGGCTCAGTTATAGAGCACTTGTATAGTGCCTTTATCTTGCTCTACTTTTATCTAAAGGAAGAAACTGCTTATTAATCATAGACCTAGTTGGAAGAAAAAAACCTATTAGAGGCGATACAAGGGAAATTGTCACTTCTAGTGAAATGATAAATTTTCAAAGCAAAAGGAGCTATACATTTTACATAAACATATAAACCACAAATCATTCAAAATTGATTTAAAGTCATCTCCAAATGGGATTTGTAAAGAGTTACCATTAATTTGGCCATGAAAGAACAAAAGCACAGGGAAACATTACAAGACTGATTTCAAGACCCTGAAATCAGAGTCAGTTTTCCCCTCTCCCTTCTTCTCTCTATCTCTCTATCTCTCCCTCCCTCCCTTTTTCTCTTCCCCTTATTCTTTACCTCTCTCCACAAACCTGTTATTTTTCATGAAGCATATTGACCTGAGAAGACACCTTCTTTATGATCTCAGGGTAGACAGAGAATCATTCTATCTGAGAATCTGTCTATCATGATAGACAGAGAATTATCGCACCACCATGACCTGGGTTTATATTTCTGTGTATTTGTCATCAGAGGGAAATAATTGTAATTAAAGAATTTAAAAGGCCATCAATGGGAAGAGAGGCCCTTGGTATTGCGAAGATCATATGCCTTAGTTCAGGGGAATGCCAGGGCCAGGAAGCAGGAATGGGTGGGTTGGAGAGCAGGGCAGGGGGAGGGTATAGGGGGCTTTGGGGATAGCATTTAAAATGTAAATGAAGAAAATATCTAATAAAAAATGCCTTAACTGAAAAAAAAAAGAGAGAGAGAGATTTTCTCCAAGACTTTGTCATCCTGAAGGATAGTTGCCTGTACCCTTTGGACACTTCTGCTATGGCTTGACAAATGATTCTCTAGAAGACGTATACCTATAATGACTTACTTCTTCCTTCTATTAAAAACAGCTTTTATTTATACAGTATATTCTAATTATAGTTCTCCTCATCCAGTTCCTCCCAGTTCCTCCCCATGCACCTTCCATGCAGATACAAGATTTTCTTTCTCTCATTAGAAAGCAAATAGGTATCTAAGTAATAATAGTAAAATAAAGTAAAATTACATACAAAAACCAAACAAATTAGAATAGAAAAAATAAACCAACAGATGGTAAAGATCCAAAGAAAGACATAAGAAACACATGTAGAAACAACAGAGACACACACGTTAGCACACAGAAGATTTAAAAATTTTAAAAAAATAAAAAATTGTCCTTGTAAGTTCTATGAAAAATTGTGTCCAAATTTTGATGAGGTTTGCATCAACTCTTGTTTGGTTGAGTTACCCTAAGTTATTTTATATTTTTGAAGTTATTATGCAAGATATAGTTTCTCTGATTTCATTCTATGTCTAATTGTCATTTGTGTTAGTTTTGTATTTTGATACTTTTCTGAAAGAGTGTATCAGTACAGGAGCTTCCTGGTGGGATTTTTCAGGTCACTTATGTATATTGTCATATAATTGCAAATAAAGATACTTTGAAATTTTCCACTCCTCTTTGTATTCCACTGATCTCTTTCAGCTGTTTTATTGCTAAAAGACTTCAATATTATATATACGAAGAATGGGAAATCTTGTCTTGTTCTTGGTTTTAGTGGAAATATTTTGAGTATCTCTCCATTTAAGTTTATATTGACTATGGACTTGCTGTAAACTACTTTTATTTTATTATGCTAAGGCATGTTCCTTGTGGATTGCTGTCTATATGCAGGTGAAGGCAGGCAGAAGATAAGGCTAGAGCCTGTGATTGGGCAGTGGAAAAAGAAGGCGGGCTGAGAGTTTTAGAGACAGGACAGATAGGGACAGAGTGCACAGAAAGAGAATATGGAAGAAGGGGGCAAACCCGATCTAAATGGCTTTAAATAGCCACAGGTAGCTATGAATATCCAAGAAAGGATGGAATAATATAGGACAATTTGTCCAGTCTAGGTGGGCAGCTTGCATCACTATCAACTGTCTCTGAGTTCATTGTGTGGGCATTTTATGGATTGAGAATTCACTGATATAAATCTAACTGATATATAACAAGCCTCTAGAGTTTTGATTTCTCTGGATTACAGGGATTTGTAACAGCTAACCATGGGGGGTAGGATGGCTGGGAATGTGGGCAGGTTCTGCAGCAAGCATGAGTAGCTACCTCATGGGGGACCATGGGGATTGGGAGACCAGTTACTAGAGTTTAACTGGCGATAGTATGGGTTATTTTTTAATATTACACACACCAGTTCCTTGTGTCTCTAATCTTTCTGGTATGTTTATCATGAAAGAATATCAGAATTTGTCAAAGTCCTTAAATCCATCTAATGAGATGATCATGTGCTTTTTGTATTTGTGTCTGTTTATATGGTAGATTGCATTTATCAATTTACATATGTTGAACCATCTCTGCATCTCTTGACCAAGCCCTCTTGATCAAGGTGGATCACCTTATATCTGATATATAAGTGCTTTATTGTGCCATTTTTTATCTATGGTCATATGAGAAATTCATCAGAAATCCTCTCTCTCTCTCTCTCTCTCTCTCTCTCTCTCTCTCTCTCTCTCTCTCTAGCTCTCTAGCTCTCTCACTCTCCCTCTCTCCCTCTCTCTTTCTCCCTTTTTCCCCCTTGCCTTCTGTAACTGCAAGCTTCCTTTCTCTACGTATGCTATAGTACCTTAGCAGTGAATGGCATAAAAGTACATCATATTACAAAATAATCACATTAATTTAGCTGTTCTTCATGAGCTACCATTTATCTTTTTTATGACTATTTAGGGGCAGTGGTAGTACATATTAGATTTAATACTGGCCCCAACATGCTCCCACAGGAAATTGCTTGAGCAAGTGACTGATGATACTCAGTATGTCTTTTCATGAATCTCTCTACTACATCTAAGGGCATGCTAAGACATTTAACACACAATTGAATAAAGAAATGCTAGCTTGCTTAATATGCTCATAACTGTATACTATATAGCATCCCTGGCTAACAATGAAGTGTTAAGACTCAGTTATTTGTCTCTGAATCATACAAGGACATATTAAATGAGATAGTAATAAGTTTGAATGTATATTGATTCATGGACAGTAGCAAAATTGTTGGTGTGAAATATTCATATAAATAGAAGAAATAAGATTTAAGAATTTGAAACAAGATTTTATTTCATTTATATATGTTACTATCAGAATTGGCCCAAATCATAAGGAAATATTTATCCTTTGCAAATACTAACGATGATACCTACTATAGACAAGACCTTCAATAACCTGACATCAACAGGACACTTTATATTACTTCACTGGTTATTTGCAAGATGAGTAGATGGGAAAGTGACCAGAAATAAGGCTTGAAGTTATATCTAGGCTCACTAACTTTGGTTTCCTCCACCAAAGCTGATGCAGATAGTCATATTGTTAACTGCTTAGTCTATTATTAGCACAGGCAGAAATTAGTTATATCGACAGTTGTAAGAGCCAGCTTTATAGGTGAAAAAAATATGCTTTACCTTAAACAATCCCATTACCTTATTTTTTATTACTAGACCCCTCGTATACCACTCTGACAGGGAACTTTTATTATGAAATTAAAAACAAACAAAACAAACAAAAAAATCAAAAAACCAAATTCCTTAGAAATGCATCACAATTTGCTGAGAGTGGTGGCACATGCCTTTCATCTCAGCCCTTGAAAGATAGAGTCAGATGGATCCCTATGTGTTTAAGGACAGCCTGATCTACATAATGAGTTACTGGACAACCAGGACTACATAGAAAAGTTGTGTATCAACCACAACCCTCAACAAAAGGAAAGAAATTCATCACAAATTGTGCCATGAAAACTAATTTACATCAACTAGCTATTAATGGTTTGCAGATTAGCTGTTATCCTTCAGGATGCCCTCTCCCAATATCCTTCTTTCACGAGGTACAGTACAGAAACTGGGTACTTTCCATTGTATAGAGCCTTCTATACAAGATTTTGCTTTCACCAATTTTATTACTTTTGGAACATGTAGAATTCTTGCTTTCCAAAGTAGGAATGCTTTCTCAAGAGATAAAATGGTGTTTAAATGCTGAGGCAGCTATTTACCCATTGGCATTCTTCATGACTCTAAGCCAATGGGTACAGAAGGGATTGATAGACTGTGGTGATCTCACAGTTTGTGATTATGACTGATGCTATAGTGAAAAAAAAGAAAGGACTGCAAGCATCTCTGAAGCTGAGAGCTCTTCCATCCAACCTCTAAATCCAGCAGGCTATGAACAATATTTCAAACAGTTTCAGTTAAGACAAACTACTAATGTTCTGTCCCCAGAGGGGGAAAACCTGTGCCACTCAAGTATAGTAATACTAAGCTCCAGTTCTAGTTTCATAACCAATTATAGACGCAACTGCAGCAATATTTGTTTGCTATTTGCATACTTACACATATTAATTTCCACACCTTTTTATTTTCTTGGTGGTGGTAATTTAGTCATTAGCTATCTGTACATTAGAATTAGATTATGATTGAACTGAAAAGAATAGAAAAATTCTCAGCTATCGATGTAGTTACCAATGCATGAATAATGTATTTGGATGCTTACCAAAATAATAAAAGGGATGAATGAATTTATTATCAAGAAAAAAAGTATTAAAAAGAAATTTCTCATCTTTGGATTACAAAACATGCTACTCAAACAAGAATAAAACTTTCAAGTGACTTTTATTCTCCAACTACCACACTACAAAAAATAAATACATCAAAAAAATTCTGCTGGTATGTCAAAGTACTGTAGATGAATATGAATAAACTCTTATCAGGCCATGATTGATGAGGTAGTATAAAAGTATGTAGAACTTTATACTACAATAAATCAGGTGGTCAGTCTAATCAATGCATCTCAAACAACACTTTCAACAGACAGCAAGTTTCCCTTCATAGTTAAACAAACCTCTTACAACTTTATATGAATCAGGCCACCAAGATAACCTCTATGAGCTTAAGAGAGACATTCAATTCATACAGTTCACATCGATTTTCTTTCCAATAGAAATAATCTAAATATGTACCTTTGTTCATAATTTATGTTTTTTCCTGCTATTCTTTTCTGGAACATTCTGCTGGTAAAACACTTTATGGAAGACTTGGAGGAAAAGAATGGAAATATTTATGAGGAAATTGCTTCTGGCTTCTACAGTGGAAAGGGCAGAATCAAGTTGCTGCATATTTTTCCTCCAGGGAATAAAAGCAACACATTCCTATTCTTACTTAAAACAAACAGAACCAGTTACAGATCTTTCATTTTCTCTTAATAAGCTTTTAGATCAACTCAGGCTAGCACTAGCAAGCAAAAGTTTCCCTAAGGAAAGAGTTAGAGAAATTATGATGTCATCCTATGTTGTTTCTGCATTATATCATCATTATGGAGCAGGTTTCTGGCTATCCTAGACAAAATCTAACAAGTTTCCATTATAAAGACAGAACAGTCCAGCTGCTATGTCTGGGTTGATGGATGGCAAACACATCATGGTGGTTAGCACACGAGAGCTGAGTAGGTGCTTTTATGGTGAAGTACTGCTGAAGCATTCTTGGAAAATCAGGTAAGCTTCGGTTGAACATTGCAACCTCTTGAAAACCTTTGAGTATTCTTTGCAAGGTCTTCAGAAGTAGTTATACAAACATACAGTTTATTTTTTCTTAAGTCTTTAGCCTAATTCAAAAATTAAAACCTTCTGCCCCATTTATTGAAAATCAATTTTTTCTCATATAATCTGATTACAGTTTACTCCTCCCAGTTGTTCCTCCTCACATTCCTCTATCTGATCCACTTATTTTCTCTCTCCCATTAGAAAAGAACAGTCTTCTAAAAGGTAACAACACAATATAATGAATAAAATAAAAACTATTACATCATAGTTGGACAAGGCAGACCAACGGAATTAAAAGAACCCAAGAGAAGTCACAAGAATCAAAGACCCACTCGTTCATACACGCAGTAGTTACATAAAAACACAATATTGAAAGTTTATACATATATATATACATATGCAAAGGACCTAGTATAAACATGTGTTGGCCCTATGATTGTTGCTTTAGTCTCTAGGGGTTTATATGAGCTTTGCTCAGTTGATATTTGGGGTTAAGTTCTCCTGATTTTCTCCATCTCCTCTGGATCTTATATTCTTTGCTTTGCTTGAAGACTTAATAATGATAAAGTACAATTTTATATTTCATGTTTTTTCTAAAATATAACAGCATGAATAAAGCCTAATAGTGAATATTATTGAACTACTGAATAAAGCAATAAAGAAAATAGAATTCTAGAAATACACTAACAATTGTTTTCTTAAAAAATAGATTCAATTCAGCAAGATTATCTGTTTTCCTAAGTACATTTAATTGGTAATTCCAGCACCCATAAACCATCTTAAAAACATAATTCTCCATGACAAAAGAGCAGAATGATGGGATTTGGGAACTAGCTGAGTGGTTGAGAACACTTGTCATCAAAAAGGACTTGGGTTTCATTCCCAGAACACACATGGCAGCTTCTATCTTTCTACAATTCCAGTTCTAGGGAATCTGATATCGTTTTTCTAATTTTTTCAGGCACATGTATCATACACAGACAGACAAAACCAAATAAAACCACTCATAAGTGCAAAATAATACAATTTAATCTAAAAGAAAATTTAAGAAACACAAAATGAAATAATTTCTACTTTTTAATCTGCTATTACGGACACATGTTATGTCCCAGATTGCAAATAAGTTGCAACTTGTTTAAAAAAATTTAAGGTTTAAAATTTAAACTACAATGTCCAATATCACCTATCACTCATTTTACAAAAAGCTCATACTAAGATATATTTGTGGTAGCTGAATATTTTTGAACAAATACTCTTACTTTTTGCATATGAGTTATTTGACATTGTTATTTCAATGTGTATTAGAACTAAATGAATAATTTTCTCTTAAAATTATCTTAAATTCTGTATAGGAGTAGGAAATAGATTGTTCACATTAAATATTTGTTTTAAATTCTCTCTCTTTCTGTGTGTATGTGTGCATGTGTGTGTGTCTGTGTGTCTGTGTGTAGCTATATGTATGTGATTGTGTCTGTGTGTGGCTAAGTGTACCTGATTGCCACAGAACCTAGAGGAGGGAATTAAATCCTCTTTAGCTGTTATTGCATGCAGTTTTGATCTACCTAATATGGGATCTGAGAGCTGAATGTGACTCCTCTGTGAGCACAGAACACACTCTTAATCTGTCGAGCAAACTTTCTAGCCCCATGAATTACTTTCTTAATCCCCTATGTATGTGTGTCAAGGTTCTCCCTTTAGTTAGCAAATATGATGACAATTTCACATAATGATTTGATTCATAACCGCATCCCAGAAGTTACACATTAGTCAGTAAGGACATTTCTAGAAGAAATGAACATTTGGAGTTAGTAGACAAAGTAGGCCATATTCCCTGCCCGACCCATCCAAGCCACTGACTCCTTTTAAGAGATGACTAGAAGGAAAACACAGGGTAAGTGGATTACTCTCTTGCCTGGATGCCTTAAACTGGGACATCAGGTTTTTAATGGCTTCAGATTGAATTGAATACCTGGCTCTCTGAGTTGCCAACTTTTAGAAAAAGAACTACACTATCAGCACCCCTGGGTCTCCTGCTTGCTGACTGTAGTGCAGGGAATTTATAAGGCTATGTAACTCATACCAATAAATCCTTCTCTTTTAACACACACATACACGGACACAAGGACACTGACAAGGATACAGACACAAATATACACTTATGGGTTCTTCCCTGGATCACATTTATAAATATCCTGGAATCCAGTTTATATATCTATGTCTATGTCTATGTCTATGTCTATATATATGTGTGTGTGTGTGTGTGTGTGTGTGTGTGTGTGTGTGTATCATCTATACCTGTCTATGACTATGTCTATGTCTATATGTGTGTGTGTATGATATTAATTACTTCCCTGTTCCTTTTGACTTTAATGAGGCTAATATTTCTATATGATATATTAGGATATTTCTTTCCAACCTTGGGAACTGTTGTTAAAACACATGCTGTTGGCTGGGGCTGAAGCAGAGTGTTAAACCCCATGTTCCTGACAAGTTGTCAGCTGCTGAGGTAAGACTGCGTGGTAAGAATCTTGGCTGCTGCAGGGCTGTCACCATTTGCCCTTTCACCAAACTTTGATAACATACCGAGGATCACTTATGCAGTCACTACTTCCAATAGCAGATCATGACATTTGTATACAGAAGTTATCTTAGGCTGTATTTGAGAACTATCTATTGCCAGCGTATGACAATATATAAAGCAGATGTCCACAGAATAACTGCCATACTTCCTAAGAAAATGTTTAGAACTGATTCTACAGATGTTATGACCTATAATAGAATTGAGACAGTTAAAAATATTTGTATATTCTGATTGTTACACATTGTAAGCTTCAGTTTTATTTAATTTTATTCATTTTAATTAATATGGATATGAAAAATTATATGCATGTATATATTACTATGTGATGTTTTGATATTTAATATATGTAAGTATCATACAATGTTTAAGTTAGGAGACGTGTATGGATCTCCTCAAGGATTTGTCACCTCAAAATGCTGAGAACTTTCTGAATATTTTCTCTACCCTATTTAAAACACGTAGTACATTTCAGAATCTATATCCAACCTGCCGTGTGCTAACATACTAGGATTACCACTACATGACAAAGATGAAATTAATTTTGGTTCTGGAATCAGACAACTTAAGAAAATAGTCTAACTGCTCTGGACTTCATTTTCTGTGTCTTTCAACTATACCACTGCATGAATTGTTTTCACTAGAAGCCCCTCCTCAAAAATATAAATCTGCAAAACATAAAACAAAGGAATCAAGTAGCTGTTTAGTACTTGGGTGTCTCAGAGGTTACAAACTAATGCTGGAGTCTTGGGGAATTCCCAGAGAGCTACTGGTACCTCATTGGAATCCTGACAAAGTAGGTTCCAACTGAAAAGAGGGCTGTGTGTGTGTGTGTGTGTGTGTGTGTGTGTGTGTGTGTGTGTGTGTGTGTGTATTCTTTAGTGTATTTTAGACATTTTTAATTAGTTGACAATATGAGTCTTTATATTTACATACATTCTTACTGATTTCTTATTGTATATTTTCCTTATTTACATTTCAAATGTTATCCCCTTTCCTGATCCTCCCCCCACCCCACCCTCTGAATCCCCTATCTCATTCCTCCTCCCCCTGCTGCTATGAGGGTTTTCCCCCATCCACTCACCCTCTCTCAACTCCTTGCCCTTGAATTCCCCTACAATGGGGCATCTAGCCTTCACAGGACCAAGGACCTCTCCTCCCATTGATGTCCAAAAAGGCCATCCTCTGCTACACATGTGTCTGGAACCATGAGTCCCTCCATGTGTACACTTTGGTTGGTGGTTTAGTCCATGGGAGCTCTGGGGTGGGGATGGAGGTTTGGTTGGTTGATATTGTTTTTCTTCGTATGGGGTTACAAACCCCTTCATCTCCTTCTGTCCTTTCTCTAACTCCTCCATTGGTTGGCTGCAAGCATTTGCCTCGGTATTTGTCAGGCTCTGGCAGAGCCTCTCAGGAGACAGCTATATGTGGCTTCTCTCAGCATGCACTTCTTTGCATCAGCAATAGTGTCTGTGTTTATTGACAGTATACAGGACGGATCCCCAGGCAGGGTAGTCTCTGGATGGCCTTTCCTTCAGTATCTGCTCTACACTTTGTTTGCCTCAATGTTTGCTGCCATGAGTATTTTGTTCCCCTTTCTAAGAAGGATCAAAGCACCCACATTTTGGTCTTTCTTCTTCTTCTTGAGCTTCATGTGGTCTGTGAATTGTATTTTACCCTCCATCTTCTATATTTTTTTCCCTCTCCCATCCCTAGTAACAGTTTTCCTACTGACTTTCTCCATGGTCAGAGTATATGTCAGATCATGTATTCCCTAGCATTCCCTCTTGATTGCTTCCCCACTGCCACATCTTAGCAATGGTCTCTCTTTAATTTCTTCATTTCTGCAGTTACTTCAAGTTATGTACTCACATCTGAAGATTGGGAGCTACAAGTATCAAATGAAAGAGAAGATAAGTCTATATATTTCTGGTTCTGTGTTACCTCATTTGATATGATGTTCAAGTTGTAGCCATTCATCTGCAAATTTCATTATTTCATTTTTCTTTACAATTGAATACTATTCCATAGTGTATATATTTTCATTCTCCATTCATCAGCTAAGGAAAGCTAGATTGTTTCTATTTCCTAGGTATTGTGACTAGAGGAGCAGGTATTCATTGCCTCACGGTCCTAAAGGTTTGAATACCAACTCCAAGGCACAGGCAGAGCCATGATCTCACTGATGGCTGAAGAAGAATCCTTCTTTACTTCTTTCTTGATTCTATGGCAGCTAGTGATCCTGGGTGTTCCTGGCCTTACAGTTTCAACCTCAGTCTTTTTCTTTATTCATATGGCATCTTCTCTCTATTCAGCTGTATCTCCTAATCTTGTCTTATGATGCTGTGTAAAGATACCACTGACAGGAATTATGATTTCAGAACACAATTGAATTCTAAGAGCCTGGATATACACATATTTTTGAGGGCTCCTCGTTAAGCCACCACAGAAGCTCTCCCTGCTACAAACATTTCTTATTCACTTAACAAATGTTTTTGATCTCACTAGTTACCTCAGCAAGTGCTGTGCTGAGACCATGATGTGCAAAAATCCAGCATGGTCTGGCTCTAATGAGGATTATGATCAATCAAAATTTTCTTTGAAATAAAATGCAGTCACAATGTGGTATGATAAAAAAAAACACTAAGAGCTGAAATTTCAAAATTTGTATTTAGACCCAACATCATGATGTAAGCTAAATACACTCTCTACAATTTATAAATTGTAATAGTTGAAAAATGTGAGCTCAAATCACAATTCTCTCTTACTATGACATTATGGACCTACGTTGACCATTAGTGGGTTCCTCCATGTTTCTGCATCCATGTTTGATGTATTTCACTGCATATCCAATCAAATAGATCGTCTAAGGCTCCATCAATCTTAAATATTTGGATTAGGGCAAAAATTAGGGCATCCATGTTTGATGTATTTCACTGCATATCCAATCAAATAGATCGTCTAAGGCTCCATCAATCTTAAATATTTGGATTAGGGCAAAAATGGTATCTGAATTTTTTTAAACATTTAATTTCTGTGAAACAATCTGATGTTTGTTTTCCTCTTTCTTTCCTTTCTTCTTTGTGGTCAGAGTTGCTCAATTCAGACTCTGCCATTGCCCTGTTCTAGATTGAAGAGTTGACCCTTTGGCATGACATCTTGCCTAGTGAATTCTCAAAGGGCTAGACTATTTTTGAGGTATAAAGAGTTTGCTGGCCTGGGAGTAACAAAAAGTTTTCTGATGCACCTTTTCTTGCTCCCAAGGTATTAGATAAAAAATGCCTTTGATATGGCCTTATTTGCATCCCTTCATCATTAGGAGGGTGTTTCATGGTCTGGGTTTGGCAAACTTGTGAGGTAAATGCTATGTACCTCTTGGGATTTGGGGGGCTTGTTACTATAGTGGTTTCTACTGTGGCAACTTAATACTATCTTCCAAGAATTATATTTTACTGCTGGATCTGGAAGGGGGTTGGCTAAAGAAGCAAAAACTGATTAAGAGTCAAGAATTCCTAAGGTGAATTGTAAGGAACTCAATGTAAGCATAGTCATCACTTATTTCCACCAATTTGAAGACTCATCTTATTAGGAGGGGCTATGAAGAAGACACCAGGGAAGCTAGGACCTTGAGTCATAGACAATGAAACAAAAATAGCACATGGGAACAGACACTGAGGAAGCCCAGTGTCTTAGTTAGGGTTTATTATTCCTGGACAAAACATCATGACCAAGAAGCAAGTTGGGGAGAAAAGGGTTTATTCAGCTTACACTTCCATACTGCTGTTCATCACCAAGGAAGTCAGGACTGGAACTCAAGCAGGGCATGAAGAAGGAGCTGATGCAGAGGCCATGGAGGGATGTTCCTTACTGGCTTACTTCCTCTGGCTTGCTCAGCCTGCTCTCTTATAGAACCCAAGACTGCCAGCCCAGAGATGGTCCCACTCACAAGGTGCCTTTCCCCCTTGATCACTAATTGAGAAAATACCCCACATCTGGATCTCATGGAGGCACTTCCCCAACTGAAGCTCCTTTCTCTGTGATAACCCCAGCCTGTGTCAAGTTGACACATAATACCAGCCAGTACACCCAGAGACTCATAAAGACATATGTTAAAAACCTAGACTCTACCAATAATCAGAAAACATAAAGAAATGGATATATTTTGTGATATATGCTACATTCCATAGTTAAGTCAAGACAGAATATTCAATTGAAAATGAACTATAACCCTTAGTGAAAAGGAAGCAATAATTAAAAGTCTCCTATGCCCAAAGAGTCCAGGGACAGATGGATTGGGTGCAGAATTCTGCCAGATTTTCAAAGTATTATTAACACCAATACACTTCATATTATTCTGCAAATAGAAACAGAAGTAACATTTCCTAATTATTTTCATGAGTCCAAAATTACCCTGATACTCAAACCACATATAGACCCAACAAAAAGAGAAAGTTATAGAGCAATTTCCATGATAAATATAGATGCAAAATTTTACCATAAAATACTTGAAAACCAAATACAAGAACACATCAAAAAGATCACCCATCATGATCATGTAGGTGTCATCCCAGACATTCAGGGATGGCTCAACATTTGTAAATCAATCAGCATAATCTACCATACAAACAAACAGAAGTACAGAAACCACATGATCATCTCATTAGATGCAAGAAAGGTCTTTGATAAAATCCAACAAGTGCTTTAAGATTGGCATGCAAAGAACATACCTCAACATAATAAAAGCAATTTACAGCAAGTTCATGACCAACACCAATCTATACTGAGAGAAACTGAAAGCATTGCCAGTGAAATCAGGACCAAAACAAGGCTGTGCTCTCTCCAAACCTATTCAATATAGTTCTTGATGTCTTAAGTAGAGCAATAAGACAACTGAAGGAGATCAGGTAATAAAAATAAGAAAAGAAGTTAAAGTACATTTATTTGTAGATTGTGTAATTGAATACGTAAATGAACCTACATTCTCCACCAGAAAATGTCACAAAGTAGTTGCATGCAAATTAATACACAGAAACTACTATCCTTTCTATATACAAATGAGAAACATATCGAGAAAGAATTCATGTAATATCATTTACAATAGTCCTGAGAACATAAAATATCATGGAGTAACTCTCACCAAGCAAATAAAGAAAGACTTGTATGATAAAAAAAAAAGTTGACCATCAGAAAGGAAATTAATGAATATATCAAAGGATGAAGTGATTTCTTATGTTGATGGATAGCTAGGGTTAATATAGTAAAATGGTCATCATATCAAAAACAATGGAATAGAATTGAAGACCCAGAAATGAACCCACACACCTATGGTCACTTGATCTTCGACAAGGGAGCTAAAACCATCCAGTGGAAGAAAAACAGCATTTTCAACAATTGGTGCTGGCACAACTGGTTGTTATCATGTAGATGAATGCGAATCGATCCATACTTATCTCCTTGTACTAAGGTCAAATCTAAGTGGATCAAGGAACTTCACATAAAACCAGAGACACTGAAACTTATAGAGGAGAAAGTGGGGAAAAGCCTTGAAGATATGGGCACAGGGGAAAAATTCCTGAACAGAACAGCAATGGCTTGTGCTGTAAGATCGAAAATTGACAAATGGGACCTAATGAAACTCCAAAGTTTCTGCAAGGCAAAAGACACCGTCAATAAGACAAAAAGACCACCAACAGATTGGGAAAGGATCTTTACCTATCCTAAATCAGATAGGGGACTAATATCCAACATATATAAAGAACTCAAGAAGGTGGACTTCAGAAAATCGAATAACCCCATTAAAAAATGGGGCTCAGAACTGAACAAAGAATTCTCAGCTGAGGAATACCGAATGGCAGAGAAGCACCTGAAAAAAATGTTCAACATCCTTAATCATCAGGGAAATGCAAATCAAAACAACCCTGAAATTCCACCTCACACCAGTCAGAATGGCTAAGATCAAAAATTCAGGTGACAGCAGACGCTGGCGTGGATGTGGAGAAAGAGGAACACTCCTCCATTGTTGGTGGGATTGCAGGCTTGTACAACCACTCTGGAAATCAGTCTGGCGGTTCCTCAGGAAATTGGACATAGTACTACCGGAGGATCCAGCAATACCTCTCCTGGGCATATATCCAGAAGATGCCCCAACTGGTAAGAAGGACACATGCTCCACTATCTTCATAGCAGCCTTTATTTATAATAGCCAGAAGCTGGAAAGAACCCAGATGCCCCTCAACAGAGGAATGGATACAGAAAATGTGGTACATCTACACAATGGAATACTACTCAGCTATTAAAAAGAATGAATTTATGAAATTCCTAGCCAAATGGATGGACCTGGAGGGCATCATCCTGAGTGAGGTAACACATTCACAAAGGAACTCACACAATATGTACTCACTGATAAGTGGATATTAGCCCCAAACCTAGGATTCCCAAGATATAAGATACAATTTGCTAAACACATGAAACTCAAGAAGAATGAAGACTGAAGTGTGGACACTATGCCCCTCCTTAGAAGTGGGGACAAAACACCCATGGAAGGAGTTACAGAGACAAAGTTTGGAGCTGAGATGAAAGGATGGACCATGTAGAGACTGCCATATCCAGGGATCCACCCCATAATCAGCATCCAAACGCTGACACCATTGCATACACTAGCAAGATTTTATCGAAAGGACCCAGATGTAGCTGTCTCTTGTGAGACTATACTGGGGCCTAGCAAACACAGAAGTGGATGCTCACAGTCAGCTAATGGATGGATCACAGGGCTCCCAATGGAGGAGCTGGAGAAAGAACCCAAGGAGCTAAAGGGATCTGCAACCCTATAGGTGGAACGACATTATGAACTAACCAGTACCCCGGAGCTCTTGACTCTAGCTGCATATGTACTAAAAGATGGCCTAGTCGGCCATCACTGGAAAGAGAGGCCCATTGGACAAGCAAACTTTATATGCCCCAGTACAGGGGAACGCCAGGGCCAAAAAGGGGGAGTGGGTGGGTAGGGGAGTGGGAGTGGGTGGGTATGGGGGACTTATGGTATAGCATTGGAAATGTAAATGAGCTAAATACCTCATAAAAATGGAAAAAAAAACAATCTATAGATTCAATGCAATTTCCATGAAAATTCCAACACAGTTCTTCTTTCATAGTACTTAAAAGGACAATTTCCAGCTTCCTATGTAAACACATAGAACCCAGGATAGCTAAAAAACCTCTTAACAATAAAAGATCTACCGCTGGAGGGTTTCACAACCCCAATTTCAAATTTTACCACAGAGTTCCCCCTAAGACAACTGAGCAAAGCTCATAGGAACTCATAGAGACTGAAGCAGCAAGCTCAGGGCCTATACAGGTCCTCTGCACTGCATATACACTATGGCTTTCATATGTATGTTTTTTTTGAGGGTGGGAATCCTGAGAGTGTGTATTAGTGGGTCATCAATTCTTTTGTTCTCTTGGGCCCTTTTCTTTCCATTGACTTGCCTTTTCCAAATTTGATATAATGGTTTTTTGGTTTATCTCATTATTTTTCTCTTTTTTTTTAAATTTATTTTAGATACCTGTTTGTTTCCTCATGAGGGAGGAAAACAGATGGTATGAGTTTGCGTGGGTGGAGAGGTAAGGAGGATCTAAGAGAAGCTGGGAAAAGGCAAACCATAATCAGAATATATTGTATAAAATGTCTATTTTCAATTTAAAATATTAAAATGATACACTTGCAGTTGTGTTCCTACCAGAGGTATTATTTTCTCAGAAGCACCGGCGACTTTAGATTTCTCACCTATATACCTTCCCAGTTTGTCACAACCAAGTACTATAAACTAACTATCCTCAGAAACAATGCATTAATGCATTGGCTCATCATTCTAGGGGCTACTAGGCCAAAATTGGGACACTGGTTGGGATTTATTACTTTCCTCTTCTCATATGCCATTTTTCTCCTCCAACATCCCCACCAATGTGGTGTGTGTGTGTGTGTGTGTGTGTGTGTGTGTGTGTGTGTGTGTGTGTGTTTGTGTTCATCTTCTTGCAAAGATTCCAGTCACACTAATTGCATCTGCTAAAATCCTGGATAATGAGATACTCCATGCCTTTTTGGTTTGGTTTTGCTTTGCTTTGCTTTGCTTTGCTTTGCTTTGCTTTGCTTTGCTTTGCTTTGCTTTGCTTTGCTTTGCTTTGCTTTGCTTTGCTTTGCTTTGCTTTGCTTTGCTTTTTTGAGGTCTCATGGCTCAATATACAGCACCAGCATTTCCAGCCTTCTCTGGGCCTACACAATCAATATTTTAAAAATGTTATTCCTAACTTTAACCAAAATAATCCAACAACTTTTGATCAGAACAGACTCTAGGGATCTGAACATAGTACCCCACACCTGAAATACTAGCACTTATGAAGCTGAAAGAAGATTGTCATAAATTTAAAGGCAGCCTGGCCACATATTGAGTTTGGGGCTGCCTAAACTGTAGAATGAGACCACATCTCAAAGAATGCAAAAGAAGAAGAAACAGACCATTAAGTAGAAATAATACTTAGAAGGTCAGAAAAGAGTGTAATATTACATTGGTCTGGGATAATGATTCACTTTGCTATTTCATGATCCAAATACATGAATTAAGCTTCAATTCTGTGATTCAAAAGCTGAGTGTGATAAGAATACAGAGAAGAGCATTGTGTCTCTATGGAGTTTAAATTCTTATGGGGAGGTAAAGAGTAAACATCTGTATCACTAGTATTATTTTAGTGATATAAAAAAAAATAAAACAGAGTAAGTTGGAAAGAAATGACAGTGGGAGTTTCCAGAAGGAATTTGCTGAGGGGGCAAGTAAAACAGCTGAGGATTGGAGAAAATCAGGTTAATTTAGAGTACAGTAAGGAAGCTAGAAGTTTGGAGGAAATGAAGATGATCTGAAATTAAGAAGGTGATTACAGCCCAGAGCAGCCTTCTGCATTTCATCCAGGGCACAAATGTAGTTAAAGACTTTAAACATCATTTGTGGGATAAAATTAAGTGTTTCTGCTGTATTAAAAATAGACATCTACAGAACATCAGTGAAGGCTAAGACATGTATGTGGAATTGTGTTCAGTAGAGAAAGTAAGAAGTTAGTAAGGTGTAAAACCAACAGAGATATAAATCTTTAGGTAGAGAGAGAGAGATGTAGGTCACAGATACCCAGAAATTATGAGGGTCAGAGAGCAAAGAAGATAGAAAAGTGAGCTGTAAAATGTTCCAGTACTTATAAAGTAAGAAGGGAAAAGTCCATTGTGCTGCTGAGTTGAATATGCCTGTGAGATAGGAGGGAGGGAAGGAAGGAAGTTATAAAGGTAAGTGGTGGGAGGCAAGCATTTCAGAAGGTGAGTGACCAAATGGGGCAATGCTATGGCTTAATGAAGCAGGTCAGAACAAGTGCTGAGAGAGGTTGCTGGTGGGTTGGATCTGAGCACTCTGCGTCGATTTCTGAGGAAAGCTTGTGTTGAGACAAAATGTGAAGGGATATTATTCTTTTTTGTCTTCTTTTGTGTATGTGTGTAAAGAAGGTGGTATGTCTGTGTGTACATATGTGTACAAGTACTCTGGCTTGTGTGTGGATGTGTGGAGGTAAGAGGTCAATAGTCTACTACTTTCCACCTCATTCTCTGAAGCAGTGACTCACTGAGACTGAGTCTAAAGTTCCTAGTTTCTGCTAGACTTCCCAAAGAGTAGGGCCCTGGCATTCTGTCTCTTACTGCCAGCATTGGGCTTTCAGACACAGTATTTAGATTGATTTTGGCATGGGTCATCAGGCTTGGTAGGAGGCATCTTTACATATAGAACCATCTTTAGTGACAACTCTTTTTACCAACACTGTGTATCAATCATCACTGAGTCACATGCCCACTAGTTTTATTTACAGAAGTCAGTTCTCTTTCCAGCCTTGCCAGCTGGTTTGCAGGCTTTCCAGATGACTAATGGGCATGCTTCTGGGGTGAATCCTCAAAGGGTTGCTCACACACTGCACTTATCTGGTCTCTGATATCTGTTTTACATATCATGACAAAAGATCATTAAAACTACTGATGTAATATTTTTTGATTCCAACCAACATTAGGAGATTAACAAAAAAAATTGGACAAAAAAATGTTGGAGGTATGAGCTGCTAATGAGTACCCTTCTGCCATCCTTTACAGAATTTACTACATATTTAGCTATATGTATTTATAGCTAAATGCATAGTACATATCTACATAATTATATACATATATATGTATATATATGTATATAATTATGTAGATATGTAAGGAATTTAGGAATAACAAGCATGATAGCAAACAGACAGGAATGACACTGGAGCTGAATCTGGGAACTTTCCTTAATTTCACAAGCACAAGGCACACACACACACACAGAGAGGGAGAGAGAGGGGGGGGTGGGAGAGAGAGAGGGAGAGGGAGAGGGAGAGGGAGAGGGAGAGGGAGAGGGAGAGGGAGAGAGAGAGAGAGAGAGAGAGAGAGAGAGAGAGAGAGAGAGAGAGAGAGAGAGAGAGCTGGGAATGATGGCAACTTTGGAAACTTTAATCTCTCCCCTAATGACATGCCTCCTTCAACAAGGCCACACTTCTGAATCTATCTAGTGGATGTGGAAATGCTGGATGACTCCTGTTTAGGTTTTGTTATATTTTTTCCTCTTAAGAAAAAAATTACAGCCAGATGACTCAAAGGAAGTTTTCATGTTGTTCAAGTTTGTCTAAATGACCTAAAGAGAAGAGACCTAAATGGCCTTCAGGAAGGCCACATCATATATCAGAGTCAAATGCTTCACCTGTGAAGAAAAGGAAAACTAAAGCTCTGACTCTGTTCTGTATTCAAAGTTGTACACTAATAAGGTGAAGGAGTTGTAGCTGAGAGCTTATATCTTGTTCTAAAGCTTGAGGCATTGAAAGAAAGGGAAATGGAGAAGGAGAGTGAGAAACATACAAATAGGGAGACAGGCATGAAAACAGAGAGACAGAGATTCAGGAGACAGAGAAATCAACTCATAATGATACAAGTATTTTTAAAGCTTAAAGCCCACCTCTGGTGACAAGCACCCTCCAACGAGAAAACATTTAACAACTCATAATCCTTCCCAAACAGTTCAAACAACTTGGAGCAAATATTCAAACAGATGAACTCACTGGAGTCATTCTCCTTCAAACCACTATATCTGAGGAGAATTAGGCTGTATACAGATTCTAGCCAAGCATTTTTCTTCCTTAACAAAAATTCATCTTTACCTCAATTTTCTCTAAGGAGACGAAAGAAAGAAAACAAACATGCAATTTCCTAAGAAAGCTTTTCAAAGTGAATGCATATATCTATAGTAGTCTTTGAGTAAGAAATTACTCATCTATTCATATTTTGATTGTGTGCCTTTAATCATCTATTGTTTTGATCTCAGTATCTGTCAATAAGGCTTTATGGTATAGAACCTTTGTGAATGTTATTAAGATTTTGTCATGAAGATGGACCCTAAATCCAAATGACTCTTGTTCTTACAAGAAGAAGAAAGAGATAGAGAAGGTACTGAGAGGCATACAAAGACAGGACATCTATGCAATGCTGAAGCACAGATTGCAAAGTGAGACAGACTAGTAAAAGGACAGCAAAGAATCCTATAGTCTTATATTTTTCAAAACCTACTTAATAAGTGTACTTAAATGCTTTAACCTCCTTTCTAGGCCACCACCCATGAGAGGTAGTGGACAGGAATGGTTAATAGGGCAAAGGAGGATGTGGACCTGTTTAGAAATAGTTCTTTGTTGCAAATCCAATTTGCTTGTCAGGAAATTAGCACTATAGTTCACACGAATCAACAATGTTGGCTCAATCCACTTGCAAACACCATTCACGAATCAGCAACTAGCTAGCCCAAATGATTCTTATTAATTTCCCCCCAGAAGTTACTATAAGCTCTTTTCCAATCTTCATTGATCATCCATAATGACATAGTCTCAGCATTTGTAAGAGGACCTACAATTTTGGCCAGATCTGTTCCTGACAATTGATGTAATCTTATTCTCCCCTTTATAATAATTCAGAAATCTTTTCAACATATGCTTTAAATGTTTTACTTTGTTTATGAGATAAGAAAAGCCATCTCATACTACTATCTTTCCTTTTCATAATGAACTCAGTAGGAGGATGAGTTTAAGGTAAAATAACTAGAATATAATCAAGTTTATGATCAGTTCAATCCACATATGCTTCTTGCAGTTTTTGTTTTACAATAGTTAACTCTTTTTCTGCTTTGGCTGTTAGACATCTTGGAGTGTTTAAATTTGAATTTCCTTGTAATGTTTGAAACAACTTACTTAACTCATAAATACTCAATTCAATTGTAGGCCTCAGCCAGTTAAGGTAAGGACTGAAGTTTTATGGTTGAAGATTTTGTTGACTGATTTTATATCCCAAATAACTAAATGAATCTCCTCTCGGCAATTCTTCTTTTTTTTTTTTTTTCCATTTTTTATTAGGTATTTAGCTCATTTACATTTCCAATGCTATACCAAAAGTCCCCCATACCCACCCACCCCCACTCCCCTACCCACCCACTCCCCCTTTTTGGCCCTGGCATTCCCCTGTACTGGGGCATATAAAGTTTGCTTGTCCAATGGGCCTCTCTTTCCAGTGATGGCCGACTAGGCCATCTTTTGGTACATATGCAGCTAGAGTCAAGAGCTCCGGGGTACTGGTTAGTTCATAATGTTGTTCCACCTATAGGGTTGCAGATCCCTTTAGATCCTTGGCTACTTTCTCTAGCTCCTCCATTGGGAGCCCTGTGATCCATCCATTAGCTGACTGTGAGCATCCACTTCTGTGTTTGCTAGGCCCCGGCATAGTCTCACAAGAGACAGCTACATCTGGGTCCTTTCAATAAAATCTTGCTAGTGTATGCAATGGTGTCAGTGTTTGGATGCTGATTATGGGGTGGATCTAAAGTAGTCTGTAATCCCCAGCATGGCAGAATTCGTTCTGTTTCTTTGAACATTTTCTCTAAAGCAGCTCTATCAGAATCAGCCAACAAAATGCCATCCATGTAATGATCAACATCAAATTGAGGAAATTGCCTACAAATTATTTTTAATGATTGTTCCACAAAATATTGACATAAAGTTGGACTATTTAACATTCTATGTGGAAGTAAATTCCAATGGTATCTTTTTATTGAACTACTGTTGTTCAGAGTAGGTATTGAGAAAGCAAACATTTTCCTATTCTGCTCAGGAAAGGGTGTTGTGAAAAAGAAATCTTTCAAGTCAATTATTACTATAGGCCATGATCTAGGTAACAAAGAAGGTAAAGAAAGTCTAGGCTGCACAGGACCCATTGATTGAATTACTTTTTTCACTGTTCTTAAATCTGTTATCATCCTCCATTTTCCTGATCTACTTTTTACAACAAATACAGGGGCATTCCATGGGCTGGTGGAATCCTATATGTTGTCTCCAGACGTACTTCTACCAGTTTTTCTAATGCCTGCAATTTTTCTTTTATGGTAGGTCACTGATCTTGCCACACAGGTCGGTTTGATAATCATTTTAGAGGCAAGCCTGTTGGTGTGTAATCAATGGCAACTTTTATAAAATTGAAAATTGGGTATCTGTGATGCCCTGTGTTTGGATAATGGACACATCTTGTGGTCATTCTTGATAACCTGTATCAATATCTTCTCTAGTGGTATCTACCACTATATCAAAACATTTATATCAACACCACTCATTAGTACCATTAATTTGAGTCTCTGATCATTAACCACAGTTTGCCAGAACACACATTTTTCCAGACCTCCAAAAAGCACTTGTTCTTTCTATTGGAGCAGGCTTGCCCTTGATGTAAAGAAACAACAGTTGAGCAATTCTAACTCCTGCATCAACTTTCATGCCCTTTATCACATATGGCATAATTTTTATTTCATTTTTGCTATTCTCATCTACTATAACTGGATGTACAATACATCCTTGAGAAGTTAATCCACTTCTTCCCAAGTTTATTCCCACTGTCCTTGAGAGTAAAGGATTATAAACACCAATGGTCAACTTGTAACATTCAATATTAGGAGAGATTTGTAAGAAAAAAAAATCTGTGATTAGCTCTAAAGCTGTACTTCTTTCTGTACCATGAATAAGATCAGAAATACTCAGTAATGGTTCTCTTGACCACTTGATACTACCTGGCTGACCAAAGGAAGTCAGCCCATATTTTTTACTGTAGGGCCTCGAACTGATATTCCCCATAGTTCATTTCCTGATGGCAAGAGATTATCTCATGTCTCTCTTGAACTGACAATCCTTAGACCAATGTTTGCCCTTTTCATAACAATATTCTTGAAGCCTTTGTGGCTCATAGAAACCAGATCTTGCTTGTTTTTTTTCTATGTAAACCATATTATCTAGAGTCAATGTATCTGATATTTTGAGTTCTGAATCTGTTAGCCTTGCAATTTCTTTGGAAATGACCAAATTCACCACAATTAAAGCATCCAGCATTTTGATTCCTGAAAATTTTAGCTACAGTTTACCCAATGATATTGGCATTATGCTCCTGAGAACCAATACCAGTTGTCTCCATTATCCATTCATCTATTGGAGCTCATTGTGCTTTCAATGATCTGATTGCTGTCTTACATTTGGTATTTGCACTTTCAAATGTCAATATTTTTTTTATCAATAAGTACCTGGTTTCAGGGTCTGATATGGCTCTATTTACAGCAGAACCCAACCTCTGCAAGAATTCTGTGAAGGCTTTTGCAGAACCCTGTATTATCTTAGTAAATGAGGTGGATTTTTTTTCCTCAGACTCCTCAATCATATCCCAAACTCTTAAAGCCATAACACAACATTGTTCAATTGTGCCATCATCCAATCAGATTTGTTCTTGTAAGTCAGCATAATGCCCTTCAGCTAGATTTTAGTAACATTTTTCTCCCTTGCTAAATTATATTGTTCTATTTGATGACTTCATGCCTCCACCACAACAACCACTATAACTGCTGTCCAGCTTGTAGTACAGCTGACACCAGTTCCTTCCAAACCTGGGGAATTACCCTATGCTGCATAGGCTAGTTATTTAGGGTTTATTTAAGAAATAGAGAATGCAAGTCATACAACACAATAGCCTCTTTAAAATGCTTTAGATCTACCTTTTCTATTGGATGTGAGGTCAATTCATTATAAGCCTGGCCTCCAGAGAGAGCAGACTTACGCTGCACAAAGCCTGGTAAAGTTGAAGGTACCCAGAGCAAATTCTTTTGTAGTGTACTCATCAGAATCTGTTAAATCAGTACTGCCTCCTGCTCTTCCCAGCCCTTTGTCTCATTGAGGTGCTCTGGTTGACTGGCAGTGAAGTTGTGTGGAGCAGGATGGGGTGGCAGTTTATCTTCCAGCCTAGTTTGCTTCCTGCTTTTATCCTCTGTGCTAAATTCCTGGTCTCAAACACAAAGACTAAACCCTCTTATTCTCTTCCCACTGGCTCTTTTTGTTTTTGAAGAACTTCTACCTTTATCTACAAAGTCTCTAAGTGGGTAGCCCTCTGGAATCTTCTCTAACAGAAGTGAACTGTCAGTTTTTCCTCTAAACTTTTTCAAAATAGCAGACATGAAAAGCATGAAAAGCAAAACAAACAAACAAAAGCCCTCTGGGAATAAGGCAGGGGACCACCCAGCTTCAGTTGTTGCTACTTTGCCAACATCCTTAAACAGCATTGGTAACACATCAAAACTTAACTTTTCTTCTAGTATTTTAGAAGCAAGTTAGCCATAATGCCTGAGGCACACCTGTAGGCTTAGGTTTTTCAAAACCTATTTTAATATATTAATAAAACTGCCTTCCTATGTTATCCTATTATATGATTTTTAAATTTTACTTAAGAAATTATGCAACTGTCTGGACTATTTTCTAAAATTATTTCATATAGTTACAGTAGTAGTCTGTGCTGAAGTCTAAAATTTGTTAAGCTAGCAAAAGTCATGAATACCAAATTTCTTCTTGGATTTACTAATATCGCTTTGAAATTAATTTAATTTCTTCTCATATGAATCTCTTTTGGCCATCTGTAAAACAGACAGACAGGCAGACAGAAATCAAAACATTAAAGCAACCAAATATGTACTTCTCTCACCCTCCATCCTCTTGCTGTTCTCTACATTAAACTTTATTGAAAGGCATATACCCTATATCATGTCATCTACTCACCGAAATATTTTTCACTGATACAAAAATGTATATAAAATAAAACAAGTCTCCATCTACTGCTAAAGAAGAACATTTTACATGAACCTAATTTCGCAAAGATAATAAAAAATTCTTAATTGAAATTTACAGTGTCTCCCCCCCCCTCATTAATTCTTAAGTAATACAACAAGGGGTAACAAACACCACAGGTCTTTTGAAAATGACACATTAAAATCATTACCATAAAAGAATCTAGGATATATAGTTATACATTTTTAAAAGTTTAAATGGAGTTATCCTAAAACGTGGGACACTATCTCTACTAGTACTACATGCAACCAAATAAAACCTTCAGTACCACAAATAGATTACTTGTTGTTAAGTTGTCCAATGGAATCCCATAGACCATCCCCACAATCACCAAACATTTCAGGATATTGCCAGTGCTATTGGTTACTCTCCAACATGTTTCAGTAAGACCCTATAGCTCAATACACCATATATTTGTTAGAACATGGAGACATTAAGCTCCTACTAAACTGGAAGGTTCATCCTCACAGACTAGTATTCATAGTGCTGGAATGTGCCATGCATGCTACTGGAAGAGAAAAGCAATCATCAGTCTCACTCAGATGTGAACCCTGAAAACTACAACAATGACCTCCCTTGCAATATATGTCCATGTATGCAATAGTCGCATCGATGTTAGAAGACTAACCAATCAGCTTTGTAATTAAAGGATTTAAGGCTCACTCCAGGAGTTGGTGTGTAGGTACCTGATACCATCAGTGAGGCCAATAGCCTGTCTCTATCTATGTTATAGACCCTTGGGGAAACCCTACTCCTAAACAGACACATCAGTAAAACCAATCAGTAAAACCAATCCTAATGGCTTACTGTCATAAGTACAGACTAGTACATCCCTCAACCTTCATTAGAAAAGATATATTTTGCAGCATAAAAGAAATTAACACAAAATTTAAAATTGGTCAGTGTGCAGAAAAGAACACGTGTTGCAGCAATCAGCCCAAAATCAAATATCTGTATTACACCTCTTCTTTCAAGACTCATGGATGTATGTTGAAGAGAGTATGAAAAGACTATAGGAGCCAGAGGTGATAGGTGACTTCAACAAAGATCCTAAATCATCACTTTAATTCTTTTCTAATAAAATTATATTTTATTTGCCTTTACATGCCAAGGTTGGAACAACAAACTTGTATGTGCTGAAGGGATTCTTCTCTGTCTTTTTGCAACATGGTAGAAACTTTGAGCTTAAATTATTCAAGAGTCTTAGGAAAGCGCCTTTGCTCTTTGACTATGTTTGAAAATTGTCACTATCTACAGTTTCTTTCCTGCTTGATACTCAACACCACACAGGTGTTTCAACTTTAATTTTTGCCCTCAGTTAATGAGAATTTACCTCAAGAACTACTGCATTTTATATCTCTATTGTGCTCTTAAATGAGGTTCTTACTATCTCTCATATAGATTATTTAAAAGCTCTTTTATACTCTATTTTTGCCCAATCTGTCTGACCTGATTCCCTCTTCATGGAGCTGTATTTTAAACATAAATGTATGGATTTATCCCTAGCCTCAAATATTCTATGATTTTTAAACTGCAATGGATCCTCCACCTTTTGCTTCTACTTCAGAATTTATTTGACCTCTTCTTGCCTTTATTTGATCTCACATGTATAATAAGTTAGGATCAAGAGACTGATGCATTCTTTTATCAAAGATAACAGAAGTTTGAGGGCTCAAACACCCCAGGTTCAGAAACTCTAGGAAGTAGAGGAAGTTTCTAAAACCTGTGTCAAGTTTGTGTGTCTTTATTGAATTAGTCAAAAAAAAAAAATCCCTGCAGAGGGTGTCACCAATCCAATATTACATTGTCCTAGTTATTTTCTATTGCTGTGAAGAGACACCATGAGTAAGGAAATTTATTTTGAAAAAAAAAAAGCATTAAATTGGGGTGTTACAATTTCACAGGGTGACTCTATGGCCATCATGGCAAGGAGCAAAGCAGCAAGAAGCCAGAAATGGTGCCAAAGAAGTACCTGAGAGCTTGTATCTGATCCACAAGAATGAGACAGAGATTTGGCTTAGTGAGAGCTTATTAAATTACAAATCCCACCTTTTCTACAAAGCCATACCACCTACTCCTTTCCAAAGAATTCCACTAAGGACCAATCATTCAAAGATATGGGCCTATGGGTAACATCTTCATTCAAATATCCACACACATCTGCATTCCGAGAGTAGGGTAGATGCACTAAAGACTTTGCAAATATATCATGTGGGGCCAAAAGTCCTGAATTCTTTATGGTATCTATGTGAATGAATGTGTGTCTCTTCAGAATTGAAGTCAAGCTATTGTTAATAGAATGCTGGCAGCATATTAACCTGCTGAGTGAAAAGTTTGAGGGAAAAACATCAGAATGGAGTAAGAATGAAACTCCTATCAGCCTGATTTAGGTAACAGGTTCTGGATCAAGGCTTTTTGGAGTCTGACATCAGCCCATATACTTTTGCCATACTTAAGCATAAGACAATTTTGGGAAAAAAAAGGTTTTAGATAGCAATTAACTCAGCTTTGTAAATACAACTTAGAACATATATGCTTACATTGAAGTTCTTTACAAAGTACAGATGACTTCTTTTGTAAGATGAGTTGCTGTTGACTTAGAAACAATGCTCAAGATAAGAGTGTAGGGAGAACGACCATGGCAAACACAGTATCTGGCCTTAGATAACCTAGAAGATACTTAGGCTATAATAGAGTAAGAATGCCATCTTTCAGAAGGATGAGTTTTATGGTCTAGAAGCAATGTTTAAGGTTTTAGGGATGAAGGGATTTAGGAATAAGGAAATTATAAATTCTAGAAAATATGGGCAGATCCTGGCTTATCAGATAGCAAAGGAACACTAGGTTGTAAACTACATTCATTGCCAGCTTTCCAGGAGGACAACAGGCTAAACCTCTTTCCTTTGAAGGATGTCTGCAAGTTTAGCTTTCCTGACTTTTCCAGTGCTTATCTGTGTGCAAAATTACTTTTTGCTGTCTACGTTAGGGCAAAAGGAGGGAGATGATTCAGCAGGAGATGGGAGGAGGTTTGAAAGAGCAATGGAGGGAAAATGTCCAAAATTCACTTTAATACATACATGAAAATCTCAAAGAATAAGGTTTAATAGAATGTGTGCTGTACAAGGACAGAAGCTGATCAATGCCATTTTGTTGTTGTTGTTAAATAATCTGAGTGAGGGGTTAATCTTGTATTTTTTGCTGGGTCAAATCATGGAACTTTGTTATCAATAAGTTTAATTATAGATGTGGTAGAAATATAGACATGGGTAGAGGTACATATCTGTTTGTGTATTTCCTAATTTCTTAGTCTTTTTGATATCCATAGTATAGTTATGAGTGGCAGTCACAGGAAAAGAACAAGAACTGTAATATAAGACAGAGCCCTTCCTTATTGACAGAGGTTTCCCTCTCTAAGAGTTTCCAGTTCATTCTTGGGACTGAATATCTGTATGTAAAAAAGGTGTAGAAACCATTTGGAGGGATACTGTGTTCTGGTGGATTAGTGTCATATCACTAAAGAGTGGCATTTCTTTACCCTCCAAGCTCTTAGCTTGGATTGTGAACTATTTGAATAATTGGGTTTCTAGGGAAACAGTATGTAGAGAAGAGGTACTATATCCATTCCTTTTCTCCAGAAACTCTTTCTGCACTAGCCTTTGTTCACTTGTCCCCAAATATAAAACACTAAGAATTGAGGAGGTTGAAATTTGCTGATGATTGCAGCAAGGTTTGTTGTAGCAAAGTTGCCAGGTCAGCTGGCATCTGCCACCACTGTCACCTAAGTACCAAGGGCACCTACCTAGGTTCTACTTCTATGTGGAGAAGTCAACCAGCAAAGAGTCCTTAAAATACAGAAAGACTACAGTGTTGTTTCAAGTTTCAAGAAACAGCAACCCAGAGGTGAGCAAACTGTAGGAATGAGTTCTGCCAGACATTGGCTCTGCTGGCAGACCCATGAGAGTAACAAGCCAGAACTCAAGTTCAAAACTAATCCTATGGAAGACAGTCTGGAATTACTGAGAAATTAAATCAGCAGTCAAAGCCAGACATCCTGCACACAATGCCATTTGTTTTATAACTGTTAAATACCCTTTCTGAAGAAGACTATAACACAATGACATTACAACTCAGAGGAGGCTTCTAGGCATGACCCACAAGGGATTGATTCTGAAAGAGGAAGCAGGAATTTGCAACTTTCAGGAGAGGCTACATATGGAACGGAAGATGGGGATAATTTGCAGGCTGTTTATAGGCTGGCTAATTTAAGTTATTATAACTCTATTGCACAGGCTGTCCCTAGTTATCTGGCATTTGGAGCTTTGTACCATCAAAATTGGTGTATGGGGCTCATAAAGTGAAAGCAACAGGGTTTGAGTCTGGATGTGATGTGTCATCCCATTTCTAGGTAAAAATAATCCTCAAAACAAAAAGAGAAACCAACACACTTACTACATTTGTTTTAAAGGCTTTTTCTTAAGCCACAGGCCAGGGTTCTAAAATGATTTTTCCTAGGCAGGAGTCTGGAAATCAGAAGGTCTCTGGGGAAGCCTGTTTATAGTAAGGAGTTTGGATCACAAGCTAAGCTCATGTTTGGTTTGGAAGGATGAATCTGTCAGCTGTAACCCTATACCTCTATATTACCTCTTATACCTCAGCCTTCTTATTTGGGAAACTGGATAAAACAACAGTACCCCTGTCCTGATCTCTCACTAAATATTAATTGAGATAATCTTATAACATGCCTAGAACAATGGCTCTTAACCTGTGGGTCATGACCCCTATGGAATTCAAACATTTACAGAGGTTGCCTGAAACCATCAGAATACACAAATATTTACATATGATTCATAACAGTAGCAAAATTTCAGTTATGAGGTTGCAATAAAATAATTTTATGCCACTAGTCACCACAATACAAGGAACTATATTAAAGGGTCCCAGCATTAGGAAAGTTGAAAACCACTGGCCTAGAGTGTTAACCATCTACAATTGCTTATAGTAATCTTAGACAATCATGAGCTTTAAAATAGTTTTTAAGGAGAGGATTGAAGAGGATTGAAGGCCATCTAGGCAAGTTTGTCAGGACAACATGGCCCTGACATGAACACCAAGCCTAGACCAAGATGGCTGACGGACATCAGGTCAGCTATGAGTCAGCACAAAATGGCTGACATTAGACGACTGGGGAACCTAAAAGTAACCAGTGATACAATCTGTTCTAAGTCTATTCCTGACAAGATGATCTTTAGTGTAATTTTGAATAAGTACAAATTTGCATCAGAGTTGAGTTCTTTACCTTAACCCTTTACCTTTGTCAGCTAGCCTGTGCAGATCATTCTGTGCCTATGTGTAGCCTGTGTGCCTGAGCCTGTTTCAGTGAAACCCATGTATGCCAGAATGTGGTAGGTACCTGCCAGGATCCTCCTTCTTAGCATCTCATATGCCTATGATTCCTCAAATTATTTTTAATATCCTGACCACGCAGGAAGCTCCTCTACTCCTGGTGTCAAAACTTGGACCTTACAAGGGGAAGTCTAAAACTTAAGCATTTTATAAAATTTCTTTTTCTTTTTTATTGGATATTTTCTTTATTTGCATTTCAAATGTTATTTCCCTTCCTGGTTTCCCCTCCAAAAAGCCACCCTCTCCCATCCCCTATCCATCCCCCTGATCACCAACCTGCTTCCCCGCTTCCTGGCATTCCCCCACACTGGGACATAGAGCCTTCATAGGACCAAAGGCCTCTCCTTCCATTGATGTCTGACTAGGCCATCCTCTGCTACATATGCAGCTGGAGCCACCATGTGTACTCTTTGTTTGGTGGTTTAGTTCCCGGGAGCTCTGGGGTTACTGGTTAGTTCATATTGTTATTCCTCATATGGGGCTGCAAACCCCTTCACTCCTTGGGTACTTTCTCTAGCTCCTTCATTGGGGACCCTATGCTCAGTCCAATGGATAACTGTGAGCATCCACTTCAGTATTTGTCAGGCACTGGTAGAGCCTCTCAGGAGACAGTTATATCAGGCTCCTGTCAGCAAGCACTTGTTGGCATTCACAACAGTGTCTAGGTTTGGTGATTGTATAGGGGATGGATCCCCAGGTGGGTGTTCTATAGATGGTCAGTCCCACATCCCCTAAAGAAATAGAAACAGTTATTAATAGTCTCCCAACCAAAAAAAGTCCAGGACCAGATGGGTTTATTATAGAGTTTTATCAGACCTTCAAAGAAGACAAAATACCAATACTCCTCAAACTATTTCACAAAATAGAAACAGAAGGTACTCTACCCAATTTGTTCTATGAAGCCACAATTACTCTGATACATAAACCACAGAAAGATGCAACAAAGAAAGAGAACTTCAGACCAATTTCCCTTAAAAATATCAATGCAAAAATAATAAAATTCCTGCAAACTGAATCTAAGAACACATCAAAAGGATCATCCATCATGATCAATTCATCCCAGGGATGCAGGGATGGTTTAATATATGGAAATCCATCAATGTAATCCACTACATAAACAAACTCAAAGGGGGAAAAAAAAAAAACATGATCATCTCATTAGATGCTGAGAAAGCATTTGGCAAAATCCAACACCCATTCATGATAAAAGTCTGGAAAGATCAGGAATTCAAGACTCATACCTAAACATAGTAAAAGCAATATACAGCAAACCAGTAGCCAACATTAAAATAACCTGAGAGAAATTTGAAGCAATTCCACTAAAATTAGGGGTTAGGGAAGGCTGCCCACTCTCTCCCTACCTATTCAATATAGTGTTTGAAGTCCTAGCCAGAGCATTAGACAACAAAAGGAGATCAAAGGGATACAAATTGGAAAGGAAGAAGTCAAAATATCACTATTTGCAGATGATATGAAAGTATACTTAAGTGACCCCAAAAATTCCACCAGAGAACTCCTAAACCTGATAAACAACTTAAGCAAAGAAGCTGGATATAAAATGAACTCAAACAAATAAGTGGCCTTCCTCTACACAAAGAATAAAATTTCAATTAAAAAGATCATGATACTTCATTGGGTTTAGAGAAATGCTAATTAATTGTGTGTGTGTGTGTGTGTGTGTGTGTGTGTGTGTGTGTGTGTGTGTTTCTCTTCACGATTTATTTTAGCAACCACTGATCAGATTGAGCAAATCCATTCAATTCCATCCTGGTTTCAAATAAGCCACCTTTGATCTTGGGAGGAGGAGACTTTTATTATCTTAAAGTTTTAAAAAGTATTCTGATAGTACATATTTTATAAGTTAAAATGTTTAATCTTCATTCCATTAGGAGGAAATTGCTCAGCATTAGCTGGAAATGCTGAAGAGACTTTATTGATGCCTCTAAGATCTATTTTTCACCCTTTCACCTCTTTGTCACAGTGAATGAAAAACTACCCAATACTATGCTATTGGTCTGTCTGAAAAACAAACAAACAAAAAAAAAACAAAACAAAACAACAATAACAACAACAAAAAACACACATACACAAAACAAAAAACAAAAGAAAACAAAAAACAGTCCTTTCCTATTTAAAAGAAAACTAGATTGTTTTATACTCTCATGGAATGAGGCCTCATTGACCATGGAAAGACTCCAATGTCTTCTTAAAATTAAATTTATTTATTTTTCACGTTTTTAAGGTGAATATAAAAAACAAGTACCTTGAATATGTGCAAATGTGATAGTTTGATATATGTAAACATTTCAAAGTGGTTATTGTACTCAAACTAGTCAGCATGGCCAGAAACACATATATCTGCCTCTCATTAGTGTGCTGGGTACATTTCACTTACCATTAACAAAAGTTAATTTTAAAAGAATTGTAAGATTTATACTTTTTATTCTGATATATAAGGTATTATTTGGTTTTTATCTTTTTTATTGAATTACAGTTTTATTTTTCTAGAATGTAATTGTTAAGACAAAAGTATGTTTTTGAGCACTAATTTTAGTGTAGTGACCATTGAATAAAATAAATAAAAATATACCTGCCTTCCCATCTAATTGGTTAAGTTAGAAAGAATTTTATTGTAATTTTCTTTATTAGTTATTTTATTCATTTACATTTCAAATGTTATTCACCTTCCGAGTTTTTCTCTCCACAAATCCCCATTCCATCCCCACCCCCACCCCCACCCCCGCTTTTATGAGGGTGCTCCCCTATCCACCCATGCACTTTGGTCTCACCAACCTAGTATCCCCCTACATTGGGGCATCAAGCCTTTACAGGACCAAGGGCCTCCCATATCATTGATGCAAGATAAGGCAATCCTCTGCTACATGTGCAGTTGGATCTATGGGTCCCTCCATGTGTACTCTTTGGTTAGTGGTTCAGTCCTTGGGAGCTCTTGGGGAGGGGGGTGGTTCTGGTTAGTTGATATTGTTGTTTTTCCTATGGGGTTGGAAACCACTTCAGCTCCCTCAGTCCTTCCACTAACTTCTCCATTGGGGTCCCCATGCTCAGTCTTATAGTTGGCTGCATGCATCTGTACTGGTCAGGCTCTGGCAGAGACTCTCAGGAGACAGCTACATCAGGCTCCTGTCAACAAGCACTTCTTGGCATCAGCAATATTGTCTGGGTTTGGTGTCTGTATATGGAACGGATCTCTAGTTTGGACAGTCTCTGGATGGCTTTCCTTTAGTCACTGTTCCACTCTTTGTCTCTGTGTTTCCTTTAGATAGGAGCAATTCTGGGTTTATATTTTGAGATGGAAGGGTGGCCCCATCCCTCTAATGAGGGCCCTGCCTAACCTCTGTATATGGTCTCTCCACTTTTTCTCTACCCTTTGTTGGGTATTTCAGCTAGTATTACCTGAGAATCCAGCTACACTTCTCCTGGACATATACCCAAAAGATGCTCCAACATACAACAAGGACACATGCTTCAATATGTTCATAGCAGTCTTATTTATAATAGTCAGAAGCTTGAAAGAACTCAGAAGTCCCAGAACAAAGGTATGGATACAGAAAATGTGGTACATTTACACAATTGGAGCACTACTCATCTATTAAAAACAATGACTTCATGAAACTCACAGGCAAATGGATGGAACTTGAAAATATCCTGAGTGAGGTAACACAGTCACAAAACAACACACATGGTATGTACTTCCTGATAAGTGGATATTAGGCAAAAAAGCATGGAATACTCATGATACAACTCACAGACCATATGAAGTTCAAGAAGGGAGATCAAAGTGTCGATGGATTCTTCAGTCCTACTTAGAAGGGGGAACAATATAATCATGGGAGGTTGAGGAAGCAGGGAACTTGGGAAGGAGAGAGGAGTGGGAGGGAATAAAAGAGGAGTAGGTGTGAGAGAAGATGGGGGAGATGTACAGAGGGACAGGAAATTGAACAGAGGTGTGTAGCAGTGGGGGATTTGGGGTAGCCACAAGAAAGTCCCAGATGCCAGGAAAGGCTCCCAGGACACAATGGGGGTAATATTAACTTAAATAGAGAGAAATTTTAATAGAAACTGTTTTAAACTCTTCATTAAGAGAGAAATGTTTTCAGGTACCTCAGTCACTGAATTGATGAGAGTAGGTGATTTTTTTAATTGTCTAAACTTACATAGTTAGTAAAATTCCAAGAAAACATTAGAAAATGAATAATCTTTACTATCTTGTTTGTCATTGTTCACAAAATTTAAAACATTAGATTGTATTACTTAACAGGTATTTAAAATACTACCTTAAAAGATAAGAACTCCCTGTTGCGTCTCCATAAACATACAGCCTGAGACTTTGAGTCTGTAACACTTTGCAATATCTAATTTCCTCTTTTAAAGAAAATATAAGGAAGGACCACCCAGAGACTGCCACACCTGGGAATCCATCCCATAAACAACCACCAAACCCAGATTATTATTGCATATGCTAGCAAGATTTTGTTCACAGTCATCTATTGGATGGAACACAGGGCCCCCAATATAGGAGCTAAAGAAAGTACCCAAGGAGCTAAAGGGGTCTGCAACCATATAGGAGGAGCAACAAAATGAACTAACCAGTACCCCTCCCCCTGAACTTGTGTCTCTAGTTGCATATGTAGCAGAGGATGGCCTAGTCAGCCATCATTGGGAAGAGAGGCCCTTGGTCTTGCAAAGATCATATGCTCCAGTACAGCGGAATGCCAGGGCCAGGAAGCAGGAGTGGATGGGTTGGAGAACAGGGCAGGGAGTGGGGAGTACAGGGGACTTTCCGAGAGGAAACTATGGGAAGGGGATAGCATTTGAAATGTAAATGAAGAGAATATCTAATTAAGAAAATTAACAAATAAATAAATAAAATAATAAAAAAGGTATGCTAGAACCTCCTCCCCCCAAAAAGAGAAAATGCAATATATTTTACACATCCAGAACAGTGACTGAAATTCCGTAGGTATTCAAAGTTTGCCTTTTTGTTTGGTGGGTTTTTTGTTTGTTTGTTTGTTTGTTTTGTTTTTGTTTTTCGAGACAGGGTTTATCTGTATAGCCCTGGCTGTCCTGGAACTCACTTTGTAGACCAGGCTGGCCTCGATCTCAGAAATCTGCCTGCCTCTGCCTCCCGAGTGCTGGGATTAAAGGCATGCACCACCATGCCTGGCTCAAAGATTGCTTTTTATATACTAATAATGTTCCATTTTTCTAGGTGTTTAACATCACTGATCACCTAGTGTCTTGGGTCCTATTTACAGATGCCAATAGTCAAATAATCTAAATACATGCAGGGAACCTAACAGTCATTGTCTAAGTGGTATGCAAGGAAAGCAGCCTGGTAGATTTTGTGGTGTTTATTTCATTGTGTCCATCTATGGAAGAAATAGCTAAGACAGTACCACTAACACACCTTGGCCACCTTTGGCTTGTCAACATTTACAGATTCAAGTCTTGCCTAACATCCAAAATGCCTTTTTCTGAACACTGCACAGTCAGGGCTAGGCATTACATGTTAAACATTATGAAGGAAATTTGTTTGTAAAAACAATATATGTGGAGATCATCAATTTGAAAATTTATGTGTCAAAACTGCTATAGACATCTTTTAGTACAGAAACTCCAGATGGCTTCACCATTTTTAGTTTATTCTCTTTGTTATGTAACATTCATTAACCTCCCCTATCGAAAATACCAGCTCTGACAAACTTAGAAAGCCTTAGAAAGGATGGCTAGGAAGTGCTCTGAGTGAATAGTTGGAACCAGTTAGAGCTGAAAGAGACTCACCACCATCCCTGCATGACATTCAATTCTGAGCACCAGCATATGGGCATTCTATATCTTTGTCCTCTTCAATGAATTTATTGAAGCCAGTAATTGATTATTTATGCCTCCAGGGTTTAAAATTTAAAAGGCATGTATGCAAAGATAATCAATATTTAAAATAGTAATGTGGAATATATATATATATATATATATGTATGTATATATATGTGTGTGTATATATATATATATATTCATCCAGAGACATTTTAAAGGAAAAACAAAACAAAACAGAACCTCTCAGCATCTAGATTATTTATTTATTTATTTATTTATGTACTCACTTTACCTCTTAAGCCACTAATTATTTGCATTTTATAATCCTCAACTTTTCCTCATTTCTACTTGCCCAGGGAAATTATATTTGAGGTCTAAATGAAATAATTCATTATGCATCAAATGTATCTGGAACAGATTCCCCTAGACAAAATTTGCTGTGTAGCCCAGGCTGGCCTCAAATTCCTGATCCTCTATCAGCCACTGGAATGCCGGACTTACACATGTCACTACACACAGTTTTTTTCCTTCTTTCCCATTCATTTGTTTGATTGTTTATGTTTATATTTAGATAGATTTCCTGAGATAGGGTTTCTCTGTTCACAGGGGTGTGGTGGCAATGTTCTTTGCTGTTAAGTCTTTGGGACTCTCTTCCCAAATCTGCATCTAGTGACATCATGTTAAAAACTGGGAAGTGACAACCATGGAAAAGTCAAAGCATGTAAGTCAGCAAATTGCACAAACTGGGGCCTTCAACCTTGTACCTGACAGTCACTTGTTAAATCTTATTTGTGACAGGAAACACAAAACATGATTGTGAAACATCTGCTCATGCAATTGACTAAGGAACTGTTATAAAGAGTAAATGTCATGGGGTATGGACCCATGCTAGAGGGACCAGCCATAAGAACTGCTAAGAGCCAAAGCAAAAACAATTTAATAAAATAACAAATAAATAGCATATATTATAAATATACCATAGCTTATATTATAGCTTGTATTATAAATACATATGGATCCGGAAACCTTCCAGGCCAGAGGATAGGTGTCCGCCCAGCCCGGGAGGGCTTTCCCTGAGCATAGGAGGCAAACATCTGGATTCCAGGACTCTGCCGAAAGTAGTCTGCACAGGTGAGAGTGTGGACTACAGAAGCTAACAGCTTCTGGGACAGGCAGCAGCCACAGAGCTTCTGAGGCAGCCCCCTTTTTGGGCTCCAGACATCCGGTCACCTTCCCGGACATAGGATAGGTGTCCGTCCAGCCCGGGAGCGCTTTGCCTGAGCAGCAGCAGCAGACATCTTGGTTCCGGGACTCCACCAAGAGTATTCTGCACAGGTGAGAGTGTGGACTACAGAAGATAACAGCTTCTGTGACAGGCCAAAGCAACACAGCTTCTGGGACAAGTCCTGTTTTGGGCCTTCATCTTCGGCCAAGAGGGAGGACGGAATGCCAGATATCTGTGTACCTTCCCTGTAAGAGGAGAGCTTGCCTGCAGAGAGTGCTCTGACCACTGAAACTCAGAGGAAAGATCTAGTCTCCCAGGTCTGATGATAGAGGCTAACAAAATCATGAGAGGAACAATCTCTAACCAGAGACAACTAAATAAACTAATGCCAGAGATTACCAGATGGCGAAAGGTAAACATAAGAATCTTAGTAACAGAAACCAAGACCACTCACCATCATCAGAACCCAGCACTCCCACCTTACCCAGTCCAGGGCACCCCAATACACCCGAAAAGCTAGACCCGGATTTAAAAGAATATCTCATGATGATGGTAGAGTACATCAAGAAAGACTTTAATAACTCACTCAAAGAAATACAGGAGAACACTGCTAAACAGGTAGAAGACCTTAAAAGGAAGCACAAAAATCCCTTAAAGAATTGCAAGAAAACACGACCAAACAGGTGATGGAATTGAATAAAACCATCCAAGACCTAAAAAGGGAAGTAGACACAATAAAGAAAACACAAAGTGAGGCAATGCTGGAGATAGAAACCCTAGGAAAGAAATCTGGAACCATAGATGCAAGCATCAACAACAGAATACAAGAGATGGAAGAGAGAATCTCAGGTGCAAAAGATTCCATAGAGAACATCGGCACAACAATCAAAGAAAATGGAAAATGCAAAAATATCCTAACTCAAAGGATCCAGGAAATACAGGACACAATGAGAAGACCAAAGCTACGGATAATAGGAGTTGATGAGAATAAAGATTTTCAACTCAAAGGGCCAGCAAATATCTTCAACAAAATTATAGAAGAAAACTTCCCAAACCTAAAGAAAGACATGCCCATGAACATACAAGAAGCCTACAGAACTCCAAATAGACTGGACAAGAAAAGAAATTCCTCCTGACACATAATAATCAGAACAACAAATGCACTAAATAAAGAGAGAATATTAAAGGAGTAAGGGAAAAAGAGCAAGAAACATATAAAGGCAAGCCTATCAGAATTACACCAGATTTTTCACCAGAGACTATGAAAGCCAGAAGAGCCTGGACAGATGTTATACAGACACTAAGAGAACACAAATGTCAACCCAGTCTACTATACCCAGCCAAACTTTCAATTACCTTAGATGGAGAAACAAAAGTATTACACGACAAACCAAATTCACACATTATCTTTCCATGAATCCCGCCCTTCAAAGGATAATAACAGAAAAAAAAAAAAAAAAACAATACAAGGATGGATACCATGTCCTAGAAAAAGAAAGAAGGTCATCCCTCAACAAACCTAAAAAAAGACAGCCACAAGAACAGAATGCCAACTTTAACAAAAAATAATAGGAAGCAACAATTACTTTTCCTTAGTATCTGTTAATATCAATGGACTCAACTCCCCAATAAAAAGACACAGACTAGCAGACTGGCTACACAAACAGGACCCAACAATTTGCTGCTTGCAGGAAACACATCTCAGGGAAAAAGAATGACACTACCTCAGAATGAAAGGGTGGAAAACAATTTTTCAAGCAAATGGTCTGAAGAAAAAGCTGGAGTAGCCATTCTAATATCAAATAAAATCGACTTCCAACCCAAAGTCATCAAAAAAGACAAGGAGGGGCACTTCATACTCATCAAAGATAAAATCTTCCAAGAGGAATTCTCAATTCTGAATCTCTATGCTCCAAATACAAGGGCAGCCACATTCATTAAAGAAACTTTAGTAAAGCTCAAAGCACACATTGCACCTCACACAATAATAGTGGGTGACTTCAACACACCACTTTCATCAATGGACAGATCATGAAAACAGAAACTAAACAGGGACACAGTGAAACTAACAAGTTATGAAACAAATGGATCTAACAGATATCTACAGAAAATTTTATCCTAAAACAAAAGGATATACCTTCTTCTCAGCACCTCATGGTACCTTCTCCAAAACTGACCACATAATTGGTCACAAAACAAGCCTCAAAAGATACAAAAATATTGAAATTGTCCCATGCATCCTATCAGATCATGATGGACTAAGGCTGATCTTCAATAACAAAATAAATAATAGAAAGACAACATTCACGTGGAAACTGACCAACACTCTTCTCAATGATACCTTGGTCAAGGAAGGAATAAAGAAAGAAATTGAGGATTTTTTGGAGTTTAATGAAAATGAAGCCACAACATACCCAAACTTATGGGACACAATGAAAGCATTTCTAAGAGGAAAACTCATAGCTCTGAGCGCCTCCAAAAAGAAACTGGAGAGAGCACACATTATCAGCTTGACAACACACCTAAAAGCTCTAGAACAAAAGGAAGCAAATTCACCCAAGAGGAGTAGACTGCAGGAAATAATCAAACTCAGGGGTGAAATCAACCAAGTGGAAACAAGAAGAACTATTCAAAGAATTAACCAAAGGAGGAGTTGGTTCTTTGAGAAAATCAACAAGATAGATAAACCCTTAGCCAGACTCACTAGAGGGCACAGGGAAAGCATCCTAATTAACAAAATAAGAAATGAAAAGGGAGACATAACAACAGATCCTGAAGAAATCCAAAACACAATCAGATCCTTCTACAAAAGGCTATACTCAACAAAACTGGAGAACCTGGATGAAATGGACAAGTTTCTAGACAGATACCAAATTTAAATCAAGATCACTTAATGATCTAAACAGTCCTATATCTCCTAAAGAAATAGAAGTAGTCATTAATTGTCTCCCAGCCAAAAAAAGCCCAGGACCAGATGGGTTTAGTGCAGAGTTCCATCAGACAATCAAAGAAGATCTAATCCCAGTTCTTCACAAACTATTCCACAAAATAGAAACAGAAAGTACTCTACCCAACTCATTCTATGAAACTACAATTACTCTGATACCTAAACCACAAAAAGACCCAACAAAGATAGAGAACTTCAGACCAATTTCTCTTATGAATATCGATGCAAAAATCCTCAACAAAGTTCTCACTAACTGAATCCAAGAACACATCAAAACAATCATCCATCCTGACCAAGTAGGTTTTATTCCAGGGATGCAGGGATGGTTTAATATACGAAAATCCATCAATGTAATCCATTATATAAACAAACTCAAAGACAAAAACCACATGATCATCTCGTTAGATGCAGAGAAAGCATTTGACAAAATCCAACACCCATTCATGATAAAAGCCTTGGAAAGATCAGGAATTCAAGGCCCATACCTAACCATGATAAAAGCAATCTACAGCAAACCAGTAGCCAACATCAAAGTAAATGGAGAGAAGTTGGAAGCAATCCCACTAAAATCAGCGACTGGACAAGGCTGCCCACTTTCTCCCTACATATTCAAAATTGTACTTGAAGTCCTAGCTAGAGCAATTAGAAAACAAAAGGAGATCAAGGGGATAGAAATTGGAAAGGAAGAAGTCAAAATATCACTTTTTGCAGATGATATGATAGTATATATAAGTGACCCTAAAAATTACACCACAGAACTCCTAAGCCTGATAAACAGCTTCAATGAAGTAGCTGGATATAAAATTAACTCAAACAAGTCAATGGCCTTTCTGTACACAAAGGATAAACAGGCTGAGAAAGAAATTAGGGAAACAACACCCTTCTCAATAGTCACAAATAATAGAAAATACCCTGCATGACTCTAACTAAGGAAGTGAAAGATCTGTATGAGAAGAACTTCAAGTCTCTGAAGAAAAAGATTAAAGAAGATCTCAGAAGATGGAAAGATCTCCCATGCTCATGGATTGGCAGGATCAATATTGTAAAAATGGCTATCTTGCCAAAAGCAATCTACAGATTCAATACAATCCCCATCAAAATTCCAACTCAATTCTTCAACGAATTAGAAAGGGCAATCTGCAAATTCATCTGGAATAACAAAAAACCTAGGATAGCAAAAAGTCTTCTCAAGGATAAAAGAACCTCTGGTGGAATCACCATGCCTGACCTAAAGCTGTACTACAGAGCAATTTTGATAAAAACTGTATGGTACTGGTATAGCGGCAGACAAGTAGACCAATGGAATAGACTTGAATACCCAGAAATGAACCCACACACCTATGGTCACTTGATCTTTGAAAAGGGAGCAAAAACCATCCAGTGGAAAAAAGACAGCATTTCCAACAAATGTTGTTGGCACTACTGGCAGTTATCATGTAGAAGAATGAGAATTGATCCATTCCCATCTCCTTGTACAAAGGTCAAATCTAAGTGGATTAAGGAACTCCACATAAAACCAGAGACACTGAAACTTATAGAGGAGAAAGTAGGGAAAAGCCTCGAAGATATGGGTACAGGGGAAAAATTCCTGAATAGAACAGCAATGGCTTGTACTGTAAGATCTGGAATGTACAAATGGGACCTCATAAAATTGCAAAGCTTCTGCAAGGCAAAAGATACCGTCAATAAGACAAAAAGGCCACCAACAGATTGGGAAAAGATCTTTACCTATCCTAAATCAGATAGGGGACTAATATCCAATATATATAAAGAACTCAAGAAGTCGGACTCCAGAAAATCAAATAACCCCATTAAAATGTGGGGCTCAGAGCTGAACAAAGAATTCTTACTTGAGGGATACCGAATGGCTGAGAAGCACCTGAAAAAATGTTCAACATCCTTAACCATCAGGGAAATGCAAATCAAAACAACCCTGAGATTCCACCTCACACCAGTCAGAATGGCTAAGATCAAAAATTCAGGTGACAGCAGAGGTCGAGAATGTGGAGAAAGAGGAACACTCCTCCATTGTTGGTGGGATTGCAGGCTTGTACAACCACTCTGGAAATCAGTCTGGCGGTTCCTCAGAACTGGAGGATCCGGCAATACCTCTCCTGGGCATATATCCAGAAGATGTTACAACTGGTTAAAAGGACCCATGCTCCACTATGTTCATAGCAGCCTTATTTATAATAGCCAGAAGCTGGAAAGAACCCAGATGCCCCTCAACAGAGGAATGAATATAGAAAATGTGGTACATTTACACAATGGAGTACTACTCAGCTATTAAAAAGAATGAATTTATGAAATTCCTAGGCAAATGGATGGACCTGGAGGGCATCATCCTGAGTGAGTTAACCCAATCACAAAAGAACTCGCACAATATGTACTCACTGATAAGTGGATATTAGCCCAGAAATTTAGAATACCCAAGATATAAGATACAATTTGCTAAATGCATGAAACTCAAGAAGAATTAAGACCAAAGTGTGGATACTTTGCCCCTTCTTAGAATTGGGAACAAAACACCCATGGCAGGAATTACAGGGACAAAGTTTCAAGCTGAGACAAAGGATGGACCATCTAGAGACTGCCATATCCAGGGATCCATCCCATAATCAGCTTCCAAACGTTGACACCATTGCATACACTAGCGAGATTTTGCTGTAAGGACCCAGATATGGCTGTCTTTTTTGAGACTATGCCGGGGCCTGGCAAACATAGAAGTTGATGCTCACAGTTAGCTATTGGATGGATCACAGAGCCCCCAATGGCAGGGTTAGAGAAAGTACCCAAGGAGCTGAAGGGATCTGCAATCCTATAGGTGGAACAACAATATGAACTAACCAATACCCCCTCCCCCCTGGAGCTCGTGTCTCTAGCTGCATATGAATCAGAAGATGGCCTAGTCGGCCATCAGTGGAAAGAGAGGCCCATTGGTCGTGCAAATTTTATATGCCTCTGTACAGGGGAACACCAGGGCCAAGAAGTGGGAGTGGGTGGTTAGGGCAGTGGGTGGGGGAGTGTGTGGGGGACTTTTGGGATAGCATTGGAGATGTAAATGAAATACATACCCAATAAAAAAAATACATATGACGGAGTTCTTGTCAGTATAAATAATGTGATAAATTAATAAATAAGGTAAAATAGAAAAGTCTTATCTACTGAGGTTTCCCAAATAACTTGTAGAATCATTTCTGCAACTTCCACAATGAAGCAGGAGTCTGTTCCTTAAGTCGGGTAAGCAGTGTCAATGTTCTAAAGTCAGGAGACTGTATTTGGGACTTCTAACCTCGACTTAGTAAAGACTTTACATTATAAGGAAATTTTGGGCTAAGCCAATATTTTCTGGTAGAGAAGCTGCAAGTAAAACTAATATTTATCTGGACTTAATTCATAGATGAGGCTTACAATTAGACTAGAGTTATAAATCTATACAGTGACACAAATAGGATTTAAATATATTTTAAATAAATATGACCTAAATGTGCTTCTTTAAAAAGCCATTTATACTAGTTTCAAAATTAATCCTAATTAATGCTTTTGGTTTGCTAAAGTTTCTGGATTTTGAGACACAAATGTTAATTGTTTCCTTTAAGACAATGCCTTTAATTACTTTTAGCATTTTAACATAGTCTTAATATAATTAAAAAACACCAGTGACTGTTCTAGTGAGATGGATCAGCAGTTAAAAGCATTCATTGTTCTTCCAGAGTCTCTGGGTTTGATTTCCAGCACTTACATGGCTGCCCATAAACATCTGTAACTCCAGTTTCAAGGGATCTGACGCCTTTTGCTGGCCTACACAAATATTGAATGCATTTGTTATGAAGAAATACATACAAATAAAATGCACATGCACATAAAGTAAAAAATAATAAAACAATGGTGAAATCCTTTCCCTCGGTTGCTCACAATCATATTTGTGGTACTTTGTTTAGTTTTTGTTTTTGTTTTGTGGGGGTTATTTTATTTTGTTTTTCTAAAATACCCAAACCCATAGCACTCATTGAAAATTTATCTTTTTGTGTTCAGGTTTCTGTCATCACTACATTTTATAGTTCTATTTCTTAGTATGTGTTCACACAAGAGTTCTTACTGTCATCTTCCACTTTATAGTGCTGTGTGGCCAGGGAGACTTATCACTATTTTGTCTGCTTCTAACAGAAGCATGCTCAAACCTTAAAATTCATCTTTTTTAATGTGACCTGACCAATAGTTTTAAGAATTAAAACATTTACTTGGGCTTGAGATAATACTACAATTGTAAGTACTAAATACGTAATGAAAGTGACATGTGTCAGGAAATAGAAGCAAAGTACTGATAAAGATCACTGCATAACCTCAAAAACAACAGGATAGACCACTGAAACAAGGAGACTCAAACCCAGAAATGGCAGAGGAGACATTACAGTTAATATAAAAGGCCAACAGAACATAAAAAGAATGCTACAGACAATATCATACCAACCAATTGTATAACTTAGAAAAAGATGGATAAATCTTTGACATATAAATCCTTCCAAGATAGAATCACAATGAAGTAGAAAGTCTGACTAGAGCAATAATAAATAAAAAAGATAAGCCAGTATTATTATGGTAAAAGGCCAGGATTTAAAGGACTTCATGCCCACATTCCTCCAAACAAGTAAGAAATCTTAATAAGCTCTGGAGGAGCTAGAAAAAGTACCCATGGAGCTAAAGGGATCTGCAACCCTATAGGTGGAACAACATTATGAACTAACCAGTACCCTGGAGCTCTTGACTCTAGCTGCATATGTATCAAAAGATGGCCTAGTCGGCCATCACTGGAAAGAGAGGCCCATTGGACAGGCAAACTTTATATGCCCCAGTACAGGGGAACGTCAGGGCCAAAAAGGGGGAGTGGGTGGGTAGGGGGTTGGGTGGAGGGTATGGGGGACTTTTGGGATAGCATTGTTAATGTAATTGAGGAAAATACCTAATAAAAATATTTTAAAAAATTTTAAAAACTCAAAAAAAAAGAAACCTTAACAATAATCTTGTTTCTTAAACTTCTTTTAAAATTTGAAGAGGGTATCTGTATCAGTTACTCTTCTACTGCTATAATAAAAACAGCGCCACCAATACAACTTATAAAAGAAAACATTTATTGGGAACACAACAGTTCCAGAACCTTGGAGTTTGTGGTAGTTGAAGGAGTTGTGGTGGTAGCTGGTAGATGTAGCAGCCGAGAGCTCACATCTCAGACTCAAGCAGGAGGCAGAGAGCTAACTTGAAGTGGTGTGAGTCTTTTGACACTTCAAAGTCTGCTTCAGGATCATATTCATCCATCACTGCTGCTCCCCTCCCCCCACCTTGTTGTCCCCCTCACCCCATCATCCTACCAACTTCATATCTCCTTTTAAAGTAAATATTAATAGTCCCTTAAATTCAATAAGTGCTTTCATATGTGCATAAATGTGCCACCATCTGCTGGAGCATAGGCAACATGTCAGAGACCTAGTCCTCACAGAAGAGTGACTCTCCTTCCCCCTAGCAGCCCCACCCATAGCAGAGGAGCTTTGGCAAAGGATGGGGTACTCACACTTACTTATACTAAGCACTTGGACCAGGTAGAAGTCTCTGCATTAACCACTTCACACTATAAAAGGAAGCTTTTCTGACCCAAGGTTTAGAGTAGCAGTAATTCTGGGAGTAAATATGAATATTTAGAAGGCAGTTTGACGGCATGATCATTTAGTAAATTAACAAGAATAGGTTTCCCCAAAGGGACTATTGTCTCCCTAGTCATGGGCTTTTTTTTTTTTTTTTTTTTTTTTACAGTACAGTGCCAGTTATAAAATCCCTCCTGTGTAGCAGGTCTCATCTCCAATTAGAATGTGGTTGGTTACTTCATAACCATTATACCATCACTGAGCCTGACTGACTACCTCTTGTCAGCAGGCCATTACAATAGCACGCAGAGTCTAATGCTGGGTAAGACAATTGATATCCTTTATCCTCCAGCTCCTTCCATTGCTCATCTGGCTCCGGGAAAGCTAGACAGCCGGGAGAGTTTCCTGGTCAGGTTGAGATTGATTTTTCTATGTCTTGGAGACAAAATAAGAAGCAGTTTTAGCAGTAGGGTATTACCGTCTATGCTGGTTAGTTGTATGTCAACTTGACACAAGCTAGAGTCACTGGAAATTAGGGAGCCTCAAATGAGAAAATGCCTCCATAACATTCAGTTGAGGTCTACTTGCTTGATGGGGAGAGCCCAGCCCATTGTGGGTGGTGCCATTCCTGGGCTGGTGGTCCTGGATTCTGTAAGAAAGCAAGCTGAGCAAGCCATGGGGAGCAATCCTGTAAGCAGCATGGCCCCTACATCAGCTCCTGCCCCCAGATTCCTGTTCTGTTTAAGTTCCTGGCCTGACTTCCTTGGATGACGAACAGTGATATGGAAGTATAATCCAAATAAACCCTATTCTCCACACCTTACGTTTTGGTCATGGTTTTGCATTACAGCAATAGAAACCCTAACTAAGAGACTATCTATATGTGGTGGATGACCAAGAGCAATGGCAATAGCTTAGGGGGCTTGGGGTGCCTCTGCCTCCCCCAACAAATAACTCATATAGGGGGTATGCTGTGCTGACAGAGATTAGTACTGAATCAGTGTCTATGGAGACAGTGTTGTTCAGCAATGCATAGGACTTAAATCTCTCTTCCCAACACATATAATTATATCTATTCTTTATTATTTCATTTTAATGAAAATATAATTACATTATTTTCCCCTTCCCTTCTTCCCTTGCAACCCTTCCCTTCTTATCATCCTCCGATCCCTCCATATATTTTTTCATATCTCTTCTCCAATTCATGGACTCTTTATTATTGCTACATGTATTTATTCATAAATGTATAAATGCTACCTGCTGAGTCTTTGGTATTGCTGGTATATGCATGATTTCAGGGCTGACAGTTGGTACTGGATAACCAATTAGAGAACTCATTCTTTGGGAAAATTAGTATTTCTCTCTCAGCAGCCATTACATGCTGGTAGTTCTTTGTTTAGGGGTAAGGTCCTGTGAGACTCTTCCCTTTTATATTAGCATGCCTATTTATGTTGCCATTTTAATTTTTCAAAGAACTTTGTACTATAGAAATAAATGTGGAAAATCTTCAAAGCTGAAAGTAGATCTACCACAAGATCAATCTATACTATTCTTGGGCAAAACATTCTACATCTTCTAACAGTGATATTTGCTCATTCATGTTTATTGCTGCTATATTTATAATATCCAGAAATCACAAACAGACTAGATGTCCATCAACTAATGAATTCCACTTACACAATAGAACGCTATTCAGATGTAAAGAAAAATGAAGTTATAATATTTTCTGGTAAGTGAAGGTAACTAAGCAAAGTAAATATTGCATACTTTCTCTCTCATGTAGATGTTACCTTCTATGCTTTGGATATGTGTGTTTCATTTAGAGTACCCACAGAGTTTAGGGTGCTAGTAAAGGACCAGGGGAAAGGAATGGGTCTTTTAAGGAAGAGAAAATCAGATATGATCTTATAAAGGGATAAAGGGAAATAAGAACAGGATAATTCAATGGGGTAAAGGATGGGATGGCAGCATAGAGGAAGGAAGATGAAGAGAAATAACTAATACTAAAGCCTTTTTGAAAAGCCATATGGAAACCTCCTACTATAGATATTTCTTAAAATATATAAATATTTTATATAAATATAAGTTTAAAAAGAGTTACCATGTAGTGAGGGCACAATACCTCAATTAGTCATGATATGTTATCAAATAAAATCCCCAGTACCAGGAAAGGATTGCAACATTTTGAGTCATTGACTAATGGATTTCTATAGACACACCACCCAAGCATTATAGGTTATTACCAATGCTATTGGATTCCCTCTAAAACTTAATGGTAATTTCTATTTTTAAGTTAGCCTAAAAGCTAGTGGACTTGAAAATGTGTACTCATATATTCCTTTTTTAAAAAAATATTCCTAGTATTGGTTGACCTAACCCCCCTACCCTTTCATCTTTTAATTTCCCCAAGCTTTCTTAAATCTTTAACCCTTAGTTTATCTCCCTTTTTTCTTTATTATGTCTGTGTTCTACTATCAACTTAAACTAAATTTCCCTCTCCTTGGTATCTAAATTATTGTTCTATTGCTGTGAAAAGAAACCATTATCAAGGCAAATAATAGAAGAAAACATTAATTTTGGACCTACTTAAGGCTTCAGAGGATTAATCCATTATCTTTATGGTGCTGATCATGGTAGCAGGCAGGTAGGCATGCTGCTGGCGAAGTAACTTAGAGCTTATCCTGACACATAGACAACAGTCAGAAAGAACAGGCCTAGTAAGGTCTTTTGAAACTTCAAAGACCACTCCCAGTGACACACCTACTCCAATTAGACAACACTAACTTCAACAAGACCACACCCCCAATCCTTCTAAAAAGGTTCAACTGGGGACTAAGCATGCAATATTAGCTTATCCAGGATGAAGAATGGCATTCTCATTCAAACTACCACATGCCCTTTAGGGCATTGCCATGGTTTTTCATGCACCCTTCATATTGGTTGAGCCTTCTGCTGACCCATCACTTTCGTACACTCAACTCTAGAAGAAGAATCTTTAACTTCAGGTTTTATTAGATTCAAAATTTTCAAGATATCAATATCAACTGTTTTCCCCCAATTGATATCTCATAGTGAGGATGGCATCTAATCTTAGTTGTCATCTTGCTGCACCTTGGAAGAGAAAATCTCAGTTGAAGAATTTCTTCCTGAACTGGCTTATGGAGGTGTCTGGGTCACATTTTCTTAATTGCAATTTAATTTAGGAGAGTCAAGCCCACTATAGGCACACCAACCCTTGGCAGGGGGACTTGAGGTCTCTAAGAAAGGTAAGCCTGGGAATAAGTCAGTAAGCAAAATTTCTCTGTAGTTTCTGCTCCACATGCTTGCCCTGCCATCCCTTATTATGGTCTATAACCAGAAAGTTGAAATAAACAATTTCTTCCACAATTTCCTTTTGGTTCTGGTATTTATCACAGCAACAGAAAGCAAAACACACTGAAACTGCAGAGAAATCCAGCTTCTCAGAGGCTGAGCTGTTACAAGTCTTGGAAGTTCTTAGATAAATGGATGGAACTAGATAATATCATCTTGAGTGAGGTAACCCAATCACAAAAGAACACACATGGTATGCACTCACTGATAAGTGGATATTAGCCCAGAAGCTCAGAATACCCAAAATACTATTCACAGACCACATGAACCTCAAGAAGAAAGAAGACCACAGTGTGGATATTTCAGTCCTTTTAGAAGGGGGATCAAAATACCCATGGGAGGAGATACAGAGACAAAGTTTGGAGCAGAAACCAAAGGAAAGGTCTTCCAATGACTGATCCACCTGGGGATCCATCCCATATATAGTTACCAAACCCTGACACTATTGCTGATGTCAAGAAGTGCTTACTGAAAGGAGCCAGATATTGCTGTCTCCTGAGAGGCTCTGGCAGTGTCTGACAAATACAGAAATGGAGGCTCACAGCCATCCATTGGATTGAGAACAGGGTCTGCAATGGAGGAGCTAGAGAAAAGAACCAAGGAGCTGAAGGGGTTTGCAGCCCCATAGGAGGAACAACAATATGAACCAACCAGTACTCCCAGAGCTCCCAGGGACTCACCCACCAACCAAAGAGTATACAAGGAGGGACTCAAGGCTTCACCAGCATATGTAGCAGAGGATGACCTTGTGGGACATTGATAAGAAGAGAAACCCTTGTCCTTGTGAAGACTCAATGCCCCAGTGTAGGGGAATGCCAGGACAGGAAGTGGGAATGGGTGGGTTAGTGAGGGGGAGGGGTGGGATAGGGGGATTTTCAGAGGGGAAATGAGGAAAGGGGATAAAATTTGAAATGTAAGTAAAGAAAATATCTATGAAGAAAAAAAGGAAAAATCTCATTATAAGATATATGCACCAATATCTCAGGTTCTAAGATCAACTATTAACAGATGGGATCTCATAAAATTGAAAAGCTTCTGTAAGGCAAAGGACACTGTCAATAGAACAAAGCGGCAACTTACAAATTGGGAAAATAGAGAGATAATATCCAATATATACAAAGAACTCAAAAAGTTAGACTCCAGAGAACCAAATAACCCTATTAAAAATGGGGTACAAAATTAAACAAAGAATTCTAAACTGAGGAATCTTGAGTGGCCAAGATATACCTAAAGAAATGTTCAACATCCTTAGTCATCAGAGAAATGCAAATCAAAATGACCCTTAGATTCTACCTCACACCAGTCAGAATGGCTAACATCAAAAACTCAGATGACAGCAGATGCTGACAAGGAGGTACAGAAAGAAGAACACTCCTCCATTGGTGGTGGGATTGCAAGGTGGTACAACCACTTTGGAAATCAGTCTGGTGGTTCCCCAGAAAATTGGCAGTAGTTCTACCTGAGGACCCAGCTATACCAGTCCTGGGCTTATGCCCAAATGTTGCTCCAACATAAAACAAGGACACAAGCTCCACTATGTTCATAGCAGCCTTATTTATAATAGACAGAGGTTGGAAACAACCCAGATGTTCCTCAATGGAGGAATGGATACAGAAAATGTGGTACAGCTATTAAAAACAATGACAATGAGATTTGCAGGCAAACGGCTAGAACTAGAAAATATTATCCTGAGTGAGGTAACTCAGTCACAAAACAAAACAAAACAAAAACAAAAAACAAAACAAAACAAAACAATGAAAACACATATGGTATGTACTCACTGATAAGTGGATATTAGCCTAAATTCTCAGAATACCCATGAAACAACTCACAGACCATGTGAAGCTCAAGAAGGATGACCAAAATGTGGATGCTTCAGTTCTACTTAGAAGGAGGAAGAAAATAATCAAGGGATGTAGAGGGAGGGAGGGAAGAGGGAGAGGGAATTTGGGGGCAGGATCAGTTGTGGAAGGAGACAGGGAAGAAGTACAGAGGGTCAGGAAATTGAAAGGATGTGTGTAGCAGTGGGGGGTGGGGAACTAGGGCTAACCACTTAAAAAGTCCCAAATGCCAGGGAAGCAAGAGGTTACCAGGACCCAACATGAATGGCAGTAGCCAAAATACACAACAAAGAGGAAATAAGACCTGTAGAGACCATATCCATTGGATGGCACGGCCCCCCAGTTGAGGGATGGGGTCACCCACCCTTCTCAAAAAGTTTAACCCAGAATAGTTCCTGTCTAAAGGAAATATAGGGACAAAGAGTGGGATGGAGATTGAAGGAAAGGCCATCCATAGACTGCCCCTCCTAGGGATCTATCCTATCTGCAGATACCAAACCTAAACACTATGGCTGAAGCCAAGAAGAGCTTGCTGAAAGGAACCTGGTATAGCTGTCCCCAGAGAGGCTCTGCCAAAGCCTAATACACATGTAATGTTCAATTGCCATCTGACTGAGCATGGGATCCCCAGTGGAAGACTTAGGGAAAGAACTGAAGGAGCTGAAGAGGATTGCAACTCCATAGGAAGAACAACAATCAACCAAACACCGCACCCCCCACCCCACCCCCGCCCCCACCGTCAGAGCTCCCAGGGACTAAACCACCAACCAAAGAGTACACATGCAGGGACCCAGGCTCCAGCTACTTGTGTAGCAGAGGATTGCTTTGGGGAGGCTTTTGGTCCTGTGGAGGCTTTATGTCCCAGTATATGGGGACGATAGGATGGTGAGGCAGGTGGGTGTGGGAGCACCCTCATAGAAGCAGGGGGTGGAGGGATGGGATGGGGGATTGTGGAGGGGAAACCAAGAAGAGGGACAACACTTGAAGTGTAAATAAATATTCTTTCTATCTATCTATCTATCTATCTATCTATCTATCTATCTATCTATCTATCTATGAAAAGGTATAGAACCAAGTACTGGATATGTCACCAGGAGAGAATAAGGCTCTCCAGTTTTTAACATGTCTTACTAATTCTCCATCTAAAAAGTAGCGAATATTCAGAAAATCTGAAGATAAATAGCAATGTCTTCATATGAAAATTCTTACATTTTATCTCCCCAATTATACTATATACTGATGCTTTCTCGAGACAGAAAATATTTTCTCTTCTTCCTCTCCCCATCTTTCTTCCTACTTTCCTCCCTCTTTCTTTTTAATATTGATTACTACTTGCCAATTTCAAGCATTTTGATTATAAAGCATGATCAAACACAAAATTAAGAATATTTCTTTCCAAGCACTTTTATATTTCTTTATTGAAAAATACTTCTTTAGATATAAAGGTTAGCAACTAATGTGGTAATCCTATGGATTTTATAATTTCAGTTTAGTAATTCTTCTGAGATCAGATGAGATTGAGTGCATTCTGGGTGGTATAGACATAGAATCCATTTAATAATTCTATTATTAAGCCCATCTATGCCTTTTTAACTAACATTGCCTATTGTTTGAATTTAACTATTAACTCCATCTGTGTGCTGAAGCCTGTTAAACTATAAGTCTTGTCACGTATTGATCAGATTACATACTACAGTTTTCTCTGTTGTAGAATGACATGGAGAAGAAGTTATACAGATTTCAGTCTTTCTCAGCCTAACAATGATTTCACCAAACATATTTGCCATGTCAGTAGTCAGTATACTTCCCTTGTTAAGTAACAAGTTAGCTGCTTAATCTACCAACTGAAGGACATATGTATCATTTACAAATTTTCACACTTATGAATATGTGGAGTCATACATTTTTCTGTGAAGATCGATCTCCTTTCACTTGAATGCATGCTTAGGAGGCATGGATAGAGAGTTTAGTAGATATTTAATTTGCAAATTGCCAAGCTGCTTTCCATTTGCCATCTCATCAGCAATGCTGAGCAATTCTAGTTGCACAGATTGGCTTCTTTTGGAATTTATTATGCTGATTAGAATCTACTTAGTCTAATTTAGGCACAGTGGTGTGCACCACTGAGTTTAGTATGTATTCCCTTAGTGTTCAGTGTTACACATCATGCTTGCTAGTGCTTATTGGCTACTCTTATCTTGTCTGTTGACATAGCTTGCCTGCATTTGAGTTATTTACTTATTGAGAATTTGATAATTCTTTGTAATTCTGAGTCTATGCTTAGTTTGTTTCAAATATATGCTTTTTAAACATTTTCTCACATTGTGGGGCTTCAATGGTCATTTTTCCAAACTGTTTTTAAGAGACTGTATTTTTATTTATAAACTAGTTTTTGTTTCATTTTATCCATTCAAGAGATATAAGTCAGCGGTCCATGGGGAAAAGTCAGTTATTTTTACAAATGGATGTCTAATGTTCAATTGCCATCTGTTAAAGGATTTTAATCTGTTGAGCTGGCTTTGTCCTTAGTCACAGATAATAGTCTATAGCCAAGGGAGCTTTATGTCTCCACACTTTTCTGTTATGCTTACCCGTATATTTATCATTTTGCAGTATTCTGCTCTTGATTATAGATTTTTGATATGTACAGAATTGTAATGATGTGATACATCCTTATTTATCTGTTATTTATTTATATAGATATATAAATAGTTATTTTAATAAGAATCAAAACCCCTTTCCAAACTTAATTTGGTTGCTCTAGTTAAGCAAGCCACTTGTCATTTTATGAATTATAGTATTAATTTATTAATGTCCTCAAAAAATCTTGTTGGGTTTTCTCATTGGTATTTTGTAACATCTACAGATAAGTCTGGAAGAATCTGACATTGTCTCAGCAATATTGAGTATTCAATATGTGAACACAGTACACTACTCTCTAGATCTTTCAATGACATTTTATTATTTGTTAGCTGCTTCTTGAGGACTGAAGCTTTAGGTAGTGTTTATAAACTTATAATTAAAGGAAAAGAAGAGAGAAAACTTTAATGTGTCCTTGTTTGTGTTTCTCTACCCACTGGGAAATCAAATAGAAACATTCCAGGATCACTAGCTACTATCATAAATGTTAACCTTACACTATAGGTGGCAACTCCATTCTTTCCTCTTACAATGACTTCATGAAATACATTTCAACTATTGAGACAGATTTTTATTTTTAAGGTGTACCATTTTAAATTGGAAAGCTGTGAAATTATCAGAAAAATGTAGATTTCTCAAACATTACTTTGCTTTTTTGAAAGCACATCATATCTGCTGTACAGTTTTATTTCTCGGTATAAATTCTGAAACAAAATATGGACGTACTTTTCAAATTCAATTTACACTAGAACGTCTATGTGAAAAATTGAGAGTTTAAAAGTACTTTTAAATATTCTCTTATAAAGGGTAATGGGAATTGTCTGGATATAAAAATCAAAGGGATTGCTCATGGCTTGTACTACAGGCTATTGAGAATATCTTGCATGTTTTACTAAAACCATGAGAATTGTTATGTAAATATTTACATATTATTTTGTACCACACCCAGTTATATAACTAAGCCATAATTATCCTGCACTTAGCATTTGGAAGCAGCTTTCATCTGCTTTAGAGATTTAGAGAAAATCTGAATTTTGGTACTTTTTCTTATAGAACTCTGTCATAAAGGGAAAAAAAAATCCCTGAAGAAAGAGTGCAGTATTAAGAAATTCTTTATTGCTGTTTTTAATTTGGACTAACTTGTTTTGTAAAAGAAGATTCAAATGAATAAGAAAGATTTCCACTTTGTTGAGTTCATTATATAAATCCTTTAAACTCTGGACATATATTTGGTCTTGGCACCCATGGGGTTTTATGTACTGCATATTAATAATTAAGGTGTCAACCTTCTCATCCTTACAGAAAAGCCTTTTGCTTCTGGAATTCTCTGCAGTGCTGCTGCCGAGCATTTTTAGTACTATTGCTTAAGTCTTTTTCCTTTGCCTTGCATGTTTAAGAGTCTTTTGGATGTGCTGTTCATGAAAAATGCTGCATTTACACTGTGAAAGTTACAGCACAGGAGTGGGTTCCAAACAAATGTGTCTCTTCTTTTTAAAAAATGAGCCCTAAGCTTTATTAAAAATGAGCCCTAAGCTTTATTTGTTCATTCCTTGCATACGAAGTGGTCTTTGGGCCAGAGTATCTTTGTCATAGACTTTAACCACTACACAACCACAACTACTTTCCTGGGGTTTCCCTCGCCAACAGCGACCAACTCTTGTCTTCAGCCTTTGGTGGGTTAATCTGCTGCTTAGCACAAAGTGTCTCCACCAACTTGACATTTACATGCTCATCGCAGCTGGATGCAAGCACATGGAGATGGGGTTGGTGCTTGTTTAAGGCTCTGGCAGCTGGGCTAGCTGCACATCCTGGGCTCTCATGGATCCAGGCTGTCTCCAGCACCTTTGTAAATCAGGACTGAGGTCTATTATGCTTCCAGTAGCAATGCCTCCCTCCACTGAGGTGTTAGCATACTGCTGAAGCCTAGTCTTGAATGCACAGGAGCCTCTGACTCTGCTCACTGGGCAGCAGAGGTAGGAAAGAAAAGCATTTCTTGTCATTGCTCATTATTTTATTACCAACCTACATCTGTCTAAGTAGTACAGGAAATTTCTTAGTTATAAGATGTTTATTCTGAAAACTAGTCTATGCCTAAACATAAACGGACTAGGATAAGAGTAAATATCCCCAAGTGAACGTGGGAGAAAAAAAAAAAAAAAAAAAAAAAAAAAACAACCACAAATCCTTAACCCTACACAAAAACTACAGGCAAGTAAGAAATGCATCTATCTGTTTTCTGTGCCTTTTCTTTGGCTCTATTCCTTCTGTTCATTGGTTTTGTCCTATTCTGAATTGTTCAATCTTACTGTAACTCATAATTCATTTTATTTTATTATTATCTTTAGATGTCTAAAGAGAAATAGAATGGATTTGGAAGGGAAGGAAGGTAGGAAGGACATGGACAGAGTGGAGGAAAGAGAAACCATATTTAGATTCTAGTGTATGAAATGAATCCATTTTCAATACAAGAAAAAAATTTAAAAATCTATTTTAATAAAAATGATAAATAATCATTTTAAACTGTAGTTTGGACTTCCTACAAAAAAATGTGATAGGTACTCCAACTGTCTAGAATACTATACTTTAAGAAGACAGATACCAGATACTTGAGAAAAATATTCCTGGGTTATAAAAGCAAAGCCCTGAAAAGCTTTATATCTTAAAGATGCAGCAGAGAGAATTTACAACACCAGGTGTTTTACAGGGAACTACAGGCCAACCTTCAATAGCCAAGAAACAAACTGTCTAACATTTACCCAGGTCAAGAAAAATAATAATGAAACTAGACTATGCTTACAAAATATGTTAAGAATCATGATTTTTGAGTGAACAGTGCTTTGAAATCCTATTGGTTAATAGTTTATAACAATAGTTTTGGCTAAAATCTTATAAAACTTGGCTATCAACTGATGCTCTATTTGTGGTGTCATTTATTGGGTTGCCTAATGCTGTGAATCTAAAAATGTGTATATATAAATATTCTACAAATAAAATCATATTTAATAGTAAATGAAAGAATTGCAAAGAGTGGGAGAAATAATATTCTCCAGAAAATAGCACAACTGAGTTGTGCAGTACTGAATTGTCAGTCCTAAGAATGTACATGGGAATGGTATTGCTCAGACTGGCAGCTTATGTTGAGAATATATGGGCATATACATATATGTATGTAACAACAATTAAAAAAAATGAGAGGTCATGAATTTGAAAGAGAACAAAGAGTGGTATATGGAAGAGTTTGGATGGAGGGGATGGAGGGTAAAATGATATAATTATATTACATTCTCAAAAATAATAGAAAAAAATAGAAAAATAAAGCCAGTGTAGTTTTTTTCCAGTGAATGTTTTTTTTTTTTTATCTTCTCCAAGTTTGCAAAACTTAATGAGAAAAAATGGTAACAAGTATCATTAATATTCATTGTACTATTATCATTTGCATATCTAATTATGTTATTTACTAGGTAAGCAATCAGCAAGTGATTGGTAACAGAATAAATGTAACGATGAAAAGCAATAACTTGAGATAGCACCAGTATTAACTCAATTTCACACTTGGGCAAGCATCCATAGGGATGATAAAAACCTGGCATTTATTGCACATGGCTTTCAGTTTATCTTTTGTGACTTTATTGTGGTCATAGTTTGACCTTGGTATTGCTTGAGAGTTGGTAGAATATTCAAAGCTGACAGCATCATTTCATGATTCTCAATTCTGTGTTTGTTTTGATTTATTGTCTTCCCCAGGGACATTGTCACAGGGGTAAGTAATTTCAGGAATATTAAAGGAAAAAAGTTCAAACCATGATGATGCTGTTTAAAATGAGTGTTTATTAATTAAATAAAAAATCCCATAAATATAAAAGGAAAAAAATTCAAACCATGATGATGCCGTTTAAAATGAGTGTTTATTAAATAAAAATCCCATAAGTAGAAAATCCATGGGGGCTAAAGGATTGAATAGATATACAACCTAATTAATAGGCATGCATTTATGGAAATATACAAACATAAAAAATGCTTTAAGACTAACTGAAATTCATCTATCTGAGAGGACAGAGAGGGTTATGAGGAGCACAGAATATCTTGCTGAGTTTGGTTGATGATGTAAAATATCTACAATATAACATGTGTGTAAATACATATACTGATAAAGTCCATCTTTTCTCTATATGGAGAACCAGTTTTACCTACCTTTGACTAGTACACTGCTTTTAGAGAAATACCAAACACATTGTGTCCCCATCGAGCATGCTTATTCCTTCTACCCATTTCCTACCATACTTGTTATTCATGAGACCTGAAGAGAAATCTTGGAAAATGTGGTAAAAATGTCTTTACAATAACAGGAGAATTTATACTTGAAATTAATATGCATCACAGACATCAGCTCTCTTTATTTCATTCAGCTTTAGTGAACATCTTAACATTTTATATAAAAAACAATTGGATTATGATCTCTAAAACATTTGTATATTTTCAATAGCATTGAAATATAGTCTAAAGAGAAAAGAGTCTGTCAGAACACTGGCAAGGGTGCCCTCTGTCAATAGGAACTGTCAGCACTTGCCTTCAGCCTAATTCACTTCATGTAACATTTTCAATGAACTTAGTTTAAAAAGAAATAATACCATGGTGTTCAAGAAGGCTTTTGGTTGTGTGTCTAAAAGATTCAAGAACATTAAACAATAATAGCTTTTGGAATAATGTATATTATCAGACACACTTAAAACTCTTAAAATATTATTAATGTATTAGTTACTGCTCCAAACTTGTAAAACACTGTACAAGAGAATTTTTTTTCGTGGCATTTTTATAATAATGACATCCAAAGTCTTTCAGCAAGTATCAAACACCTGTAATATTTACTTTTCTCACCAATTAAAAACAAGCGGGAAAATGTCCATTAAGTATAATCTAACACATTTGAAAACTGAGTGTCTTAGGGCTTCCATTGTTGTGAAGAGACATCATGACCCAGGCAACTCTTATAAAGGAAAACATTTAATTGGGACTGGCTTAAAGGAAGTGTGTTACTGTCCAGGTGACACACTTCCTCTGACAAGGCCACACCTCCTAATAGTGCCACTCCCTGCCCTGAGCCAAGCATATTCAAACCACCACACTCCACTCTCTGATGCCCAGAGGCTTGTTCAAACACAGGAATCTATGGGGTCATAGCTAGACATAACATAGTGCAAAATAGAGGTAGTTCAACTTCAAAAGTCCCATAGTCTATAACAGTTTCAAAAATGTTAAAAAGCCCGAAGTTCAGAGTCTCTTCTGAGATTCATGTAATCTGTTAAGTGTAATCCCTTAAGAAATCAAATTCAAACAGCAGATCACATAACTCCAATATCATACAGGATACACACTACCATACCAAAGCTTCATGTTGAAGAAATATGGGAACAAAACAAGACAGGAAACCAGATGGGAAAACTCAAAACTTTGTATCTCCATGTCTGATGTCAAGGAGCTCTTCAGATCTCCAACTCCTTGCATCCTTGATGACTGCTTTTGGCAGGTCTGGCATACAGTAAAAGTAAACTTCATTCCCTTGCGCTGGTTTCACCCAGTATTAGCAGCTTTCTTCAGCAGATATCCTACAGCTCTGACATCTCTAACATCTTAGATTATTCAAGACAACTTCACCTTTACAGCTTCTTGTTTCAATGTCTAATATCCACACACAATCTTCTGGACTCTTCCAAAGAGCTTGGATCACTTCTCTAGCTTTGACTTCTGTAGTACTCTAGGCTCTTGTTGGCTCTACTTCATTGCTGATGCTGTATGTGGTAATCATTCCATAGTACTGGCATCTCCAATTCACTGGAGTTATCCACTGCAACTAGACTTCACCAATAATCTCTTCTAGATTCCCTTCATGGTACTGAATCCAACTTTGTTGCATGACTCCTTTTGTCCTGGATCATCAACTGCAATTGAGACTGAACCTTTACAAATGGCTTTTGTTGGCTTCTCACAGTATCAAGTCAAACCTCAGCTATACTCCATGACTCCTTCTCACCTTCAAAACTAGCACCACCTGGGTGATTCTTACACATTACTAAGTCCAACTGCAGCATGAGGCACAAGCTTTGCTCTCTCTGGATCACAACTTCTTTGTGTCCTCAGAAAACACTTCCCAGAAGATTTTAGTTCCATGATGCTGGTCCCTTCTTAATCACCACAAATTTCATAGGTCCAGCTAACCAGCTTCAATTGTCCCAGTAATCCTTCTATTCTTATCTCTAAAGCCAGAGCTATAATCAGAAGCTGTCAAGTTCTGTTGCTGGGGATGGAACATGCCACTCCTTGTTCTATTGCATTATCACAAGCTTTCTCTTTTCCAGTGATTTCTTTCACTACCTAAGCTTGGCTGTTCCTGGAACTTTCTCTGGAGACAGACTGACCTTAAGCTCAGAGATCTGCATGCCTCTGTCTTCCGAGTTCTGGGATTAAAGGTCTTAATATCCACATCAAAAGTCTGTGTTTTCCAGCCTCAAGATCTGAATCACAGATGTTTCCTTCATTTCTGTATTGTAGTGCATTTCCGGTGAAAAGTTCAAATGAAAGCAATAACCAGGTAATAATAATAACTTCTAAATGTAAATACATCTTGTTCAACTGCAAAAGCATAAAACAATAAGTTTAACTGGTAGAATCTTGACCAGAGCTTGCCAGTCCCTTAATCAGTTTACCTCTTGGAACATAGGATTTAGTCCCAGTGTATCACTTTATTATTTCAACCATATATTTTGTATTATTCCTTTCTCAGTTTACTATGCTTGATCAAAATTATCTTCCTGTGAGTAAACCACATCCCAGAGTGTATACTTAGTTATTTAAGACCTCCTTTATCAATGCAATTAATATAAATCTCTTTATCTTAGTCTTAGGCAGACTCTTTGGAGAAGGGCAAAGAGCAACAACATTCTTCACCAAAACATCATAAGAACAACCTCCAGAGTTCAGATCACCCTTAGCACCCATGTATTCTATATTCCTACTTGGATGATCCATAAAAACCCCACTTAAAGCATTCCACTGCTTTCCAAATCCAAAGTCCCATTATCCACATTCTTCTGAACAAAAACATGGTCAGGTTTATCACAGAGATATCCCATTCCTGGTACAAACTTCTGTCTTATTTAGGGTTTCCATTGCTGCGAAGAATCACCATGATCCAGGCAACTCATATAAAGGACAACATTTAATTGGGGTGGCTTACAGGTTCAGAGGTTCAGTCCATTACCATCATAGTGTGACATGGCAGGAATCTACATCTTATTTCAAAGGCAAACAGGATAAGACTGCCTTTGGACAACTAGGCAGATGATCTCAAATCCCATCCCCATAAAGAAACACTTCCCCCAACAAGACCATACCTACTCCAACAAGGCCACACCTCTTAATATTGCCACTTCCTGGGCCAAGCATATTCAAACCATCACACTGAGCAAGACTAGTTTTATATATTCATGTTTTAAAATAATCAGCTTTGGATTGTTTTAGATTTATAAGAAAGTTCTAAATGTAATGTGACAAGTCTTTATAAACCCTTCAGGTTTTCCCCTTCATGATAATATCTTCTATTTCCATACTGTATTTTGTGCAAAGTTTTCATTTGTCCCTTACTAATAACTTAAGAGATTCCAGACATTGACAATTTTCAAAACTCCAGGCTTCTACACTCTATCTCCTTTCACATCTCCTTGGTCTTTTCTGATTTGTAACGCTCTCTTAAATACTTGCTTTTGATATTTCTGAACCTTTCTGAAGTTTCCATGTTTAGATGAGCTTAACAGTTTATAGAGTCAACATTTTAGATTGAGTCTCAACTTGAGTTTGTAGGATATATTTTTATAATTTGACTGGCTTATGACAATTTTGGAAGAATGTTAAAAATGTAAACTGTTAATCTCAAACCTAATAGGAGATATATGATGAATTTGATATCATATTAGTCTCTTGGATAAAGAATTTTCTGCATCATGAAATATTTTTTTCTGTCATATAGTCTATTCTTTGGAAGTAATTGATTACTGCTAACTTACAAAATATGTTTGAAATATGACTACCTTGTATAACCAAAGAATTTAACAAATATTAGATAGATGAAGTTACTATATAAGGTGGACTAATATAAATTCATTAGTAAAATATCTTTATATTGCATGCCATTGTCACATATTTTATGAAAATTTAAATCAATTTAAATCCAAGCTATACTTATTTAATTGTGAGACACATTAATGAGGGGTGAGATTTCCCAATTCAGAATTCTATTAGTATTTCAACAGATATTCTGAACAAGCAGGAGTTAGTGATTACACGAGTGACTAATGATGTTCATTTATTTCTATATCATGATAAATAACAGTTGTCCATGAGAATTGACTTATAGCTGAACAAATAGGTATCTTTTCTTAATTAAGGAATAAAAGAAGCCCTTCCAGTCTGCACCTGGGGCAGATCTGAGTGTCTGCACTTGTCAACACCCCACAGTCTGCTGGTCTCCCAAGAGATCTGTTGCTGCTAGGGTGACAGATCTCTCAGGACCTGTTACAACTCAGGGACACAGGAGGCAGGCTCCAGACAGAGATACCCAGGCCAGCTAATACCAGAGAAAACCAGATGGTCAGAGGCAAGTGCAAGATCATAAGCAACAGAAGCCAATATACTTTGAAACGATAAGAATCCATCTTTCCCACCAAAGCAAGCCCTGGATAAACCCAATACACCTAAAAAGCATGATGCTGACCTAAAATCCCATCTCATGAAGATAATAAAGACCTTTAAGGAGACTATAACTAACTCATGTAAAGAAATACAGGGAGACAACCGGCCACCTTCCTGGTGAGAGCACGGGGGTCGGCCTGGCCCGAGAGGTTTCTGCCTCAGGCTCCGACGGGAGCCACCTTGGCTCCGGGACTCTGAGGAGGGCAGGCTGCACGGGTGGGGGTGTGGAATACAGAGGCCAGCAGTTTCTGGGACAGGCGAGAGCCAGAGAGCTTCTGGGTCGGCGCAATCTTCGGCTCCAGACAGCTAGCCACCTTCCTGGTGAGAGCACAGGGGTCCGCCTGGCCTGAGAGGTTTCTGCATCTGGATCCCCTGCTCCGGCGGGAGCCACCTTGGTTCCGGGACTCCGCGGAGGGCAGGCTACACGGGAGAGGGTGTGGAATACAGAGGCTAGCAGTTTCTGGGAAAGGCGAGAGCCACAGAGCTTCTGAGGCGGCGCCATCCTCGACTCCAGACAACCGGCCACCTTCCTGGCCAAAGCAACACAGCTTCTGGGAAAGATCCTGTTTTGGGCCTTCATCTTCAGCCAGGAGGAGGTCCAAACACCAGATAACTGTGCACCTTCCCTGAAAGAGGAGAGCTTGCCTGCAGAGACTGCTCTGACCACTGAAACTCAGAGGAGAGAGCTAGCCTCCCACGTCTGCTGATGGAGGGTAACAAAAGCAACAGAGGAACAATCTCTAAACAAAGACAACTATAACAACTAACTCCAGAGATTGCCAGATGGCGAAAGGTAAACATAAGAATCCTACTAACAGGAACCAAGACCACTCACCATCATCAGAACCCAGAACGCCCACTTCGCCCAGTCCAGGACACCCTAACACACCTGAAAAGGTAGACCTGGATTTAAAAGCATATCTCATGATGATGGTAGAGGACATAAAGAAGGAATTTAATAACTCACTTAAAGAAATACAGGAGAACATTGCTAAAGAGTTACAAGTCCTTAAAGAAAAACAGGAAAACACAACCAAACAGGTAAAAGTCCTTATAGAAGAACAGGAAAACACATCCAAACAGGTGATGGAAATGAGCAAAACCATACTAGACCTAAAAAGGGAAGTAGACACAATAAAGAAAACCCAAAGTGAGGCAACGCTGGAGATAGAAACCCTAGGAAAGAAATCTGGAACCATAGATGCCAGCATCAGCAACAGAATACAAGAGATGGAAGAGAGAATCTCAGGTGCAGAAGATTCCATAGAGAACATCGGCACAACAATCAAAGAAAATGGAAAATGCAAAAAGATCCTAACTCAAAACATCCAGGAAATCCAAGACACAATGAGAAGACCAAACCTACGGATAATAGGAGTGGATGAGAATGAAGATTTTCAACTCAAAGGACCAGCAAATATCTTCAACAAAATTATTGAAGAAAACTTTCCAAATCTAAAGAAAGAGATGCCCATGAACATACAAAAAGCCTACAGAACTCCAAATAGACTGGACCAGAAAACAAATTCCTCCTGACACATAATAATCAGAACATCAAATGCACTAAATAAAGATAGAATATTAAAAGCAGTAAGGGAAAAAGGTCAAGTAACATATAAAGGCAAGCCTATCAGAATTACACCAGATTTTTCACCAGAGACTATGAAAGCCAGAAGAGCCTGGACAGATGTTATACAGACACTAAGAGAACACAAATTCCAGCCCAGGCTACTATACCCAGCCAAACTTTCAATTACCATAGATGGAGAAACCAAAGTATTCCATGACAAAACTAAATTCACCCATTATCTCTCCACGAATCCAGCCCTTCAAAGGATAATAACAGAAAAAAACCAATACAAGGACGGGAACCACGGCCTAGAAAAAACAAGAAGATAATCCCTCAACAAAACTAAAAGAAGACAGCCACAAGAACAGAATGCCAACTTTAACAACAAAAATAACAGGAAGCAACAATTACTTTTCCTTAATATCTCCTAATATCAATGGACTCAACTCCCCAATAAAAAGGAGGAGTTGGTTCTTTGAGAAAATCAACAAGATAGATAAACCCTTAGCCAGACTCACTAGAGGGCACAGGGAAAGCATCCTAATTAACAAAATAAGAAATGAAAAGGGAGACATAACAACAGTTCCTGAAGAAATCCAAAACACCATCAGATCCTTCTACAAAAGGCTATACTCAACAAAACTGGAAAACCTGGATGAAATGGACAAGTTTCCAGACAGATACCAGGTACCAAAGCTAAATCAAGAACAGGTTAATGATCTCAACAGTCCTATATCCCCTAAAGAAATAGAAGCAGTCATTAATAGTCTCCCAGCCAAAAAAAGCCCAGGACGAGACAGGTTTAGTGCAGAGTTCTATCAGACCTTCAAAGAAGACAAAATTCCAGTTCTTCACAAACTATTCCACAAAATAGAAACGGAAGGTACTCTACCCAACTCATTCTATGAAGCCACAATTACTCTGATACCTAAACCACAAAAAGACCCAACAAAGATAGAGAACTTCAGACCAATTTCCCTTATGAGTATCGATGCAAAAATCCTCAATAAAGTTCTTCCTAACCGAATCCAAAAACACAACAAAACAATCATCCATCCTGACCAAGTAGGTTTCATCCCAGGGATGCAGGGATGGTTTAATATACGGAAATCCATCAATGTAATCCAGTATATAAACAAACTCAAAGACAAATCCACATGATCATCTCATTAGATGCTGAGAAAGCATTTGACAAAATCCAACACCCATTCATGATAAAAGTCTTGGAAAGATCAGGAATTCAAGGCCCATACCTAAACATGATAAAAGCAATCTACAGCAAACCAATAGCCAACATCAAAGTAAATGGAGAGAAGCTGGAAGCAATCCCACTAAAATCAGGGACTAGACAAGGCTGTCCATTCTCGCCCTACCTATTCAACATTGTACTTGAAGTCCTAGCCAGAGCAATTAGACAACAAAAGGAGATCAAGGGGATACAAATTGGAAAGGAAGAAGTCAAAATATCACTTTTTGCAGATGATATGATAGTATATATAAGTGACCCTAAAAATTCCACCAGAGAACTCCTAATCCTGATAAACAGCTTCAATGAAGTAGCTGGATATAAAATTAACTCAAACAAGTCAATGGCCTTTCTCTATACAAAGAATAAACAGGCTGAGAAAGAAATTAGGGAAACAACACCCTTCTCAATAGTCACAAATAATAAAAAATACCTTGGCGTGACTCTAACTAAGGAAGTGAAAGATCTGTATGATAAGAACTTCAAGTCTCTAAAGAAAGAAATTAAAGAAGATCTCAGAAGATGGAAGGATCTCCCATGCTCTTGGATTGGCAGGATCAACATTGTAAAAATGGCTATTTTGCCAAAAGCAATCTACAGATTCAATGCAATCCCCATTAAAATTCCAACTCAATTCTTCAACGAATTAGAAAGGGCCATCGGCAGATTCATCTGGAACAAAAAAACCGAGGATAGCAAAAACTCTTCTCAAGGATAAAAGAAGCCCTGGTGGAATCACCATGCCTGACCTAAAACTGTACTACAGAGCAATTGTGATCAAAACTGCATGGTACTGGTATAGTGACAGACAAGTAGACCAATGGAACAGAATTGAAGACCCAGAGATGAATCCACACATAGATGGTCACTTGATCTTTGACAAGGGAGATAAAACCATCCAGTGGAAAAAAGACAAATGGTGCTGGCACAACTGGCGGTTATCATGTAGAAGAATGCGAATTGATCCATTTCTATCTCCTTATTCTAAGGTCAAATCTAAGTGGATTAAGGAACTCCACATAAAGCCAGAGACACTGAAACTTATAGAGGAGAAAGTAGGGAAAAGCCTCGAAGATATGGGTACAGGGGAAAAATTCCTGAATAGAACAGCAATGGCTTGTGCTGTAAGATCAAGAATCGATAAATGGGACCTCATAAAATTGCTAAGCTTCTGCAAAGCAAAAGACACCGTCAATAAGACAAAAAGGCCACCAACAGATTGGGAAAGGATCTTTACCTATCCTAAATCAGATAGGGGACTAATATCCAACATATATAAAGAACTCAAGAAGGTGGACTCCAGAAAATCAAATAACCCCATGAAAAATGGGGCTCAGAGCTGAACAAAGACTTCTCACCTGAGGAATACCGAATGGCAGAGAAGCACCTGAAAAAATGTTCAACATCCTTAATCATCAGGGAAGTGCAAATCAAAACAACCCTGAGATTCCACTTCACTCCAGTCAGAATGGCTAAGATCAAAAACTCAGGTGACAGCAGATGCTGGTGAGGATGTGGAGAAAGGGGAACAATCCTCCATTGTTGGTGGGATTGCAAGCTTGTACAACCACTCTGGAAATCAGTCTGGCGGTTCCTCAGAAAATTGGATATAGTACTACCGGAGGATCCCGCAATACCTCTCCTGGGCATATATCCAGAAGATGTCCCAGCCGGTAAGAAGAACACATGCTCCACTATGTTCATAGCAGCCTTGTTTATAATAGCCAGAAGCTGGAAAGAACCCAGATGCCCCTCAACAGAGGAATGGATACAGAAAATGTGGTACATTTACACAATGGAATACTACTCAGCTATTTAAAAAAATGAATTTATGAAATTCCTAGGCAAATGGATGGACCTGAAGGGTATCATCCTGAGTGAAGTAACCCAATCACAAAGGAACTCGCACAATATGTACTCACTGATAAGTGGATATTAGCCCAGAAACTTAGGATACCCAAGATATAAGATACAACTTGCCAAACGCATGAAATTCAAGAAGAACGAAGACCAAAGTGTGGACACTTTACCCTTTCTTAGAAATGGGAACAAAACACCCATGGAAGGAGTTACAGAGACAAAATTTGGAGCTGTGACAAAAGGATGGACCATCTAGTGATTGCCATATGCAGGGATTCATCCCATAATCAGCTTCCAAATGCTGACACCATTACATACACTAGCAAGATTTTGCTGAAAGGACCCAGATATAGCTCTCTCTTGTGAGACTATGCCGGGGTCTAGCAAACACAGAAGTGGATGATCACAGTCAGCTATTGGATGGGTCACATGGCCCCCAATGGAAGAGCTAGAGAAAGTACCCAAGGAGCTAAAGGGAACTGCAACCCTATAGGTGGAAGAACAATATGAACTAACCAGTACCCGGGAGCTCTTGTCTTCAGCTGCATATGTATCAAAAGATGGCCTAGTCGGCCATCACTGCAAAGAGAGGCCCATTGGACTTGCAAACTTTATATGCCCCAGTACAGGGGAATGCCAGGGCTAAAAAGGGGGAGTGGGTGGGTAGGGGATTGGTGGGGTGGGTATGGGGGACCTTTGGGATAGCATTGAAAATGTAAACGAGGAAAATACCTAATTAAAAAAAAAAAGGAAATACAGGAAAACATAGCTAAGCAAATAGAAGCCCTTAAATAGGTAACAAACAAATACCTCAAAGAAATAAAGGAAACCCAATAAAAAAGTCAAGGAATTGAACAAGCTGGTCCAAGACCTAGAAATGGAAATAGAAACCATAAAGAAATCACAAATATAAGCAATTCTGAAAATGAAAAACCTAGGAAAGAGGTCAGGAGCTACAGAAGCAAGTATCACCAATAGAATACAAGAGATCAAAGAGAGAATCTCAGTCCTAAAAGATACCATAGAAGATATTTACACAACAGTCAAAGAAAATATAAAGCATAAAAAACTCCTAACACAACACATTCCAGAAATCCAGTACACACACAATGAAAAGACCAAACCTAAGAATAATAGAAGAGGATAAAAATTGACAGCTCAAAGGGCCAGAAAACATCTTCAACAAGATCATACAAGAAAACTAACCTACAGAAAGAGATAGCCATAAAACTACAAGAAGCTTACAAAACACCAAATAGATTGGACCAGAAAAAAAAAAAAAAACAAACCCTACTGTCACTTAATAATCAAACAATAAATGCACCGAACAAAGAAAGAATGTTAAAAGCTGTATGTGAAAAATGTCAAGTAACATATAAAGGTAGACCTATCAGGATTACACCAGACTTCTCAACAGAGACTAAAAGCCAATGATCCTGGACATATGTCATGAAGACCCTAAGAGAACACAAATGCTAGCCCAGGATACTATAACCAGCAAAACACTCAATCATCAAAGATGAAGAAAACAAAATATTCCATGACAAAACCATATTTAAATATCTACACCAAAGAAAAAACAAGAAATTAATCATCTTACAACAAACCCAAAAGGAGAAAATCTCTCTCTCTCTCTCTCTCTCTCTCACACACACACACACACACAATTCCACCTCCAACAGCAAACATAGCAGGAACTAACAATATTATGTTTTTAATATCTCTCAAGATCAATGAACTCAATTCCCCAATAAAAAGACATAAGCTAACAGACTGGATATGCAAGCAGGATCCAGCATTTTGCTGCATTGAAGAAACACACCTCAATGACAAAGACAGTTGCCACTTCAGAGTAAAAGGCTAGAAGAAAGTTTCCTAAGCAAATGGTCCTAAGAAACAATCTGGAGTAGTTGTTCTAATATCCAGTAAGATAGACATTCAACCAAAAGTTATCAAATGAGATGGGGAAGGACATATTCATCAAAGGAAATATCTATCAAGATGAAATCTTACTTCTGACCATCTATGTTCTAAATACAAAGGAACTCATATTCATAAAAGAAATTTTACTAAAGCTCAAAACACACATTGATCCCCACACAATAATAGTGGGAGGCTTCAACACCCCATTCTCACCATAGACAGGTCTTTGAAACAGAAACTAAACAGTCACAATTAAACTAATAGAAGATATGAACCAAATGGATTTAACAGCTATATACAAAACATTTCACCTTAACACACACACACACACACACACACACACACACACACACACACACACACAAATATCATCTTCTCAGCACCTCATGGTACCTTCTCCAAAACTGACCATATAGTTGGTCACAAAACAGGCCTCAACAAAAACAAGAAGATTGAAATAATCCCATGCACCCTATCGGATCACTGTGGACTGAGACTGGTCTTTAATAACAGTAAAAACAATGGAAAGCCCACATACACATGGAAACTGAACAATGTCATACTCAATGATTACTTGATCAAGGAATAAATAAAGAAAGAAATTAAAGACATTTTAGAATTTGATGAAAATGAAGGCACATCATACCCAAACTTATGGGACACAATGAAAGCTGTGGTAAGAGGAAAACTCATAGCTCTAAGTATCTACAGAAAAAAGCTGGAGAGAGCTTACTCTGGCAGCCTGACAGTACACCTGAAATCTCTAGAAGAAAAGCAAATATACCCAGTAGGAGTAGATGGCAGGAAATAATCAAACTCAGGGCTGAAATCAACCAAGTAGAAACAAACAAAACAAAAACTATACAAAGAATCAACAAAACTAGGCACTTGTTCTTTGAGAAAATCAACAAGATAAATAAACCCTTGGCAGACTAACCAGAGGGCACAGAGACAGTATCCAAATTAATAAAATCAGAACTGAAAAGGGAAATATAACAACAGAAACCGAGGAAATTAAAAAAAAAAAAAACTATCAGATCCTACTACAAAAGCCTATACCCAACAAAACTGGAAAATTTGGATGAAATGAACAATTTTCTAGACAGCTACCAGGTACCAAAGTTAAATCAGGGTCTGATAAACCATCTAAACACTCCTATAACCCCTAGGGAATGGCAGCAGTAATGAAAAGTCTCCCAACAACTACAACAACAAAAAAGCCCACGACCAGATGGTTTTAGTGCAGAATTCTATCAGACCTTCAAGGAACTCCTAATAACAACTTTCTTCAAACTATTCCACAAAAATAGAAACAGAAGGTACTCTACCCAATTCATTCTATGAAGCCACAATTACACTAATAGTTAAACCACACAAAGACCCAACAAAGAAATAGAACTTCAGACCAATTTCCCTTATAAATATCAATGCAAAAATACTCAATAAAATTCTGGCAAGCCAAATCCAAGAAGACATCAAAACCATTCACCACTATCAAGTAGGCTTCATCGAAGGTATACAGGGATGGTTCAATATAGGAAAATCCATGAACATAACCTACTATATAAACAAACTCAAAGAAAAAAAAAATCACATGATCATCTCATTAGATGCTGAAAAGCATTTGTCAAAAATTCTTTAAAAGTCTTGGAAAGATCAGAAACTCAAGGCCCATACACACACATAACAAAAACAATATATACCAAATCATAAGCCAATATGAAATTCAATGGAGAGACACTTGAAGCAATCCCACTAAAATCAGGGACAAGACAGGGATGCCCACTCTCTCCATACCTATTCAATATAGTACTATAAGTTCTAGCAAGAGCAATAGGAAAACAAAAGGAGATCAAGAGGATAAAAATTAGAAAGGAAAAAGTCAAAGTGTTGATATTCAAAGATGGATAGTATAGCTACGTGACCCTAACATTTCTACCAAAAATCTCCTACAGCTGAATAACCCATTCAGCAAAAGGGTTTTTTGATAATTTGATACCAAATTAACTGAAAAAGAAAACAGTAGACCCCCCCCCCCGCTTATACAAATAATAAACAGGAAGAGAAAGAAATTTGGGAAACAACACCCTTCACAATAGCCACAAATAGTACAAAATGTATTATTATAAGTTTTACCAAGCAAGTGAAATATCTCTATGACAAGAACTTCAAATCCCTAAAAAAAAAAAAAAAAAAAAAAAAAAAAAAAAAGAAGGTCTTAGAAGATGGATAGGTCTCGAGCCCCGGGCTTCCTTGCCAGCAGAGTCTTGCCCAACACCCGCAAGGGCCCACACGGGACTCCCCACGGGACCCTAAGACCTCTGGTGAGTGGAACACAGCGCCTGCCCCAATCCAATCGCGCGGAACTTGAGACTGCGGTACATAGGGAAGCAGGCTACCCGGGCCTGATCTGGGGCACAAGTCCCTTCCGCTCGACTCGAGCCCCGGGCTTCCTTGCCAGCAGAGTCTTGCCCAACACCCGCAAGGGCCCACACGGGACTCCCCACGGGACCCTAAGACCTCTGGTGAGTGGAACACAGCGCCTGCCCCAATCCGATCGCGCGGAACTTGAGACTGCCGTACATAGGGAAGCAGGCTACCCGGGCCTGATCTGGGGCACAAGTCCCTTCCGCTCGACTCGAGCCCCGGGCTTCCTTGCCAGCAGAGTCTTGCCCAATACCCGCAAGGGCCCACACGGGACTCCCCACGGGACCCTAAGACCTCTGGTGAGTGGAACACAACTTCTGCCAGGAGTCTGGTTCGAACACCAGATATCTGGGTACCTGCCTTGCAAGAAGAGAGCTTGCCTGCAGAGAATACTCTGCCCACTGAAACTAAGGAGAGTGCTACCCTCAAGGTCTGCTCATTGAGGCTAACAGAGTCACCTGAAGAACAAGCTCTTAACAGTGACAACTAAAACAGCTAGCTTCAGAGATTACCAGATGGCGAAAGGCAAACGTAAGAATCCTACTAACAGAAATCAAGACCACTCACCATCATCAGAACGCAGCACTCCCACCCCACCTAGTCCTGGGCACCCCAACACAACCGAAAATCTAGACCCAGATTTAAAAACATTTCTCATGATGATGATAGAGGACATCAAGAAGGACTTTCATAAGTCACTTAAAGAATTACAGGAGAGCACTGCTAAAGAGTTACAGGCCCTTAAAGAAAAGCAGGAAAACACAGCCAAACAGGTAGAAATCATTAAAGAAAAACAGGAAAACACATCCAAACAGGTGATGGAAATGAACAAAACCATACTAGAACTAAAAGGGGAAGTAGACACAATAAAGAAAACCCAAAGCGAGGCAACGCTGGAGATAGAAACCCTAGGAAAGAGATCTGGAACCATAGATGCGAGCATCAGCAACAGAATACAAGAAATGGAAGAGAGAATCTCAGGTGCAGAAGATTCCATAGAGAACATCGACACAACAGTCAAAGAAAATACAAAATGCAAAAGGATCCTAACTCAAAACATCCAGGTAATCCAGGACACAATGAGAAGACCAAACCTACGGATAATAGGAATTGATGAGAATGAAGATTTTCAACTTAAAGGGCCAGCTAATATCTTCAACAAAATAATAGAAGAAAACTTCCCAAACATAAAAAAAGAGATGCCCATGATCATACAAGAAGCCTACAGAACTCCAAATAGACTGGACCAGAAAAGAAATTCCTCCCGACACATAATAATCAGAACAACAAATGCACTAAATAAAGATAGAATATTAAAAGCAGTAAGGGAGAAAGGTCAAGTAACATATAAAGGAAGGCCTATCAGAATTACACCAGACTTTTCACCAGAGACTATGAAAGCCAGAAGAGCCTGGACAGATGTTATACAGACACTAAGAGAACACAAATGCCAGCCCAGGCTACTATACCCGGCCAAACTCTCAATTACCATAGATGGAGAAACCAAAGTATTCCACGACAAAACCAAATTCACACAATATCTTTCCACGAATCCAGCCCTTCAAAGGATAATAACAGAAAAGAAGCAATACAAGGACGGAAATCACGCCCTAGAACAACCAAGAAAGTAATCATTCAACAAACCAAAAAGAAGACAGCCACAAGAACAGAATGCCAACTCTAACAACAAAAATAAAAGGGAGCAACAATTACTTTTCCTTAATATCTCTTAATATCAATGGACTCAATTCCCCAATAAAAAGACATAGACTAACAGACTGGCTACACAAACAGGACCCAACATTCTGCTGCTTACAGGAAACCCATCTCAGGGAAAAAGACAGACACTACCTCAGAGTGAAAGGCTGGAAAACAATTTTCCAAGCAAATGGACTGAAGAAACAAGCTGGAGTAGCCATTTTAATATCGGATAAAATCGACTTCCAACCCAAAGTTATCAAAAAAGACAAGGAGGGACACTTCATACTCATCAAAGGTAAAATCCTCCAAGAGGAACTCTCAATTCTGAATATCTACGCACCAAATGCAAGGGCAGCCACATTCATTAGAGACACTTTAGTAAAGCTCAAAGCATACATTGCACCTCACACAATAATAGTGGGAGACTTCAACACACCACTTTCTTCAAAGGACAGATCGTGGAAACAGAAACTAAACAGGGACACAGTGAAACTAACAGAAGTTATGAAACAAATGGACCTGACAGATATCTACAGAACATTTTACCCTAAAACAAAAGGATATACCTTCTTCTCAGCACCTCACGGGACCTTCTCCAAAATTGACCATATAATTGGTCACAAAACAGGCCTCAATAGATACAAAAATATTGAAATTGTCCCATGTATCCTATCAGACCACCATGGCCTAAGACTGATCTTCAATAACAACATAAATAATGGAAAGCCAACATTCACGTGGAAACTGAATAACACTCTTCTCAATGATACCTTGGTCAAGGAAGGAATAAAGAAAGAAATTAAAGACTTTTTAGAGTTTAATGAAAATGAAGCCACAACGTACCCAAACCTATGGGACACAATGAAAGCATTTCTAAGAGGGAAACTCATAGCTCTGAGTGCCTCCAAGAAGAAACGGGAGACAGCACATACTAGCAGCTTGACAACACATCTAAAAGCCCTAGAAAAAAAGGAAGCAAATTCACCCAAGAGGAGTAGACGGCAGGAAATAATCAAACTCAGGGGTGAAATCAACCAAGTGGAAACAAGAAGAACTATTCAAAGAATTAACCAAACGAGGAGTTGGTTCTTTGAGAAAATCAACAAGATAGATAAACCCTTAGCTAGACTCACTAAAGGGCACAGAGACAAAATCCTAATTAACAAAATCAGAACTGAAAAGGGAGACATAACAACAGATCCTGAAGAAATCCAAAACACCATCAGATCCTTCTACAAAAGGCTATACTCAACAAAACTGGAAAACCTGGATGAAATGGACAAATTTCTGGACAGATACCAGGTACCAAAGTTGAATCAGGATCAAGTTGACCATCTAAACAGTCCCATATCACCTAAAGAAATAGAAGCAGTTATTAATAGTCTCCCAACCAAAAAAAGCCCAGGGCCAGATGGGTTTAGTGCAGAGTTCTATCAGACCTTCAAAGAAGATCTAATTCCAATTCTGCATAAACTATTTCACAAAATAGAAGTAGAAGGTACTCTACCCAACTCATTTTATGAAGCCACTATTACTCTGATACCTAAACCACAGAAAGATCCAACAAAGATAGAGAACTTCAGACCAATTTCTCTTATGAATATCGATGCAAAAATCCTCAATAAAATTCTCGCTAACCGAATCCAAGAACACATTAAAGCAATCATCCAACCTGACCAAGTAGGTTTTATTCCAGGGATGCAGGGATGGTTTAATATACGAAAATCCATCAATGTAATCCATTATATAAACAAACTCAAAGACAAAAACCACATGATCATCTCGTTAGATGCAGAAAAAGCATTTGACAAGATCCAACACCCATTCATGATAAAAGTTTTGGAAAGATCAGGAATTCAAGGCCCATACCTAAACATGATAAAAGCAATCTACAGCAAACTAGTAGCCAACATCAAAGTAAATGGAGAGAAACTGGAAGCAATCCCACTAAAATCAGGGACTAGACAAGGCTGCCCACTTTCTCCCTACCTTTTCAACATAGTACTTGAAGTATTAGCCAGAGCAATTCGGCAACAAAAGGAGATCAAGGGGATACAAATTGGAAAAGAGGAAGTCAAAATATCACTTTTTGCAGATGATATGATAGTATATATAAGTGACCCTAAAAATTCTACCAGAGAACTCCTAAACCTGATAAACAGCTTCGGTGAAGTAGCTGGATATAAAATAAACAAGTCAATGGCCTTTCTCTATACAAAGAATAAACAGGCTGAGAAAGAAATTAGGGAAACAACACCCTTCTCAATAGTCACAAATAATATAAAATATCTTGGCGTGACTCTAACTAAGGAAGTGAAAGATCTGTATGATAAAAACTTCAAATCTCTGAAGAAAGAAATTAAGGAAGATCTCAGAAGATGGAAAGATCTCCCATGCTCATGGATTGGCAGGATCAACATTGTAAAAATGGCTATCTTGCCAAAAGCAATCTACAGATTCAATGCAATCCCCATCAAAATTCCAACTCAATTCTTCAACGAATTGGAAGGAGCAATTTGCAAATTTGTCTGGAATAACAAAAAACCTAGGATAGCAAAAAGTCTTCTCAAGGATAAAAGAACTTCTGGCGGAATCACCATGCCAGACCTAAAGCTTTACTACAGAGCAATTGTGATAAAAACTGCATGGTACTGGTATAGAGACAGACAAGTAGACCAATGGAATAGAATTGAAGACCCAGAAATGAACCCACACACCTATGGTCACTTGATCTTCGACAAGGGAGCTAAAACCATCCAGTGGAAGAAAGACAGCATTTTCAACAACTGGTGCTGGCACAACTGGTTGTTATCGTGTAGAAGAATGCGAATCGATCCATACTTATCTCCTTGTACTAAGGTCAAATCTAAGTGGATCAAGGAACTTCACATAAAACCAGAGACACTGAAACTTATAGAGGAGAAAGTGGGGAAAAGCCTTGAAGATATGGGCACAGGGGAAAAATTCCTGAACAGAACAGCAATGGCTTGTGCTGTAAGATCGAGAATTGACAAATGGGACCTAATGAAACTCCAAAGTTTCTGCAAGGCAAAAGACACCGTCAATAAGACAAAAAGACCATCAACAGATTGGGAAAGGATCTTTACCTATCCTAAATCAGATAGGGGACTAATATCCAACATATATAAAGAACTCAAGAAGGTGGACTTCAGAAAATCAAATAACCCCATTAAAAAATGGGGCTCAGAACTGAACAAAGAATTCTCAGCTGAGGAATACCGAATGGCAGAGAAGCACCTGAAAAAAATGTTCAACATCCTTAATCATCAGGGAAATGCAAATCAAAACAACCCTGAGATTCCACCTCACACCAGTCAGAATGGCTAAGATCAAAAATTCAGGTGACAGCAGATGCTGGCGTGGATGTGGAGAAAGAGGAACACTCCTCCATTGTTGGTGGGAGTGCAGGCTTGTACAACCACTCTGGAAATCAGTCTGGCGGTTCCTCAGAAAACTGGACATAGTACTACCGGAGGATCCAGCAATACCTCTCCTGGGCATATATCCAGAAGATGCCCCAACAGGTAAGAAGGACACATGCTCCACTATGTTCATAGCAGCCTTATTTATAATAGCCAGAAGCTGGAAAGAACCTAGATGCCCCTCAACAGAGGAATGGATACAGAAAATGTGGTACATCTACACAATGGAGTACTACTCAGCTATTAAAAAGAATGAATTTATGAAATTCCTAGCCAAATGGATGGACCTGGAGGGCATCATCCTGAGTGAGGTAACACATTCACAAAGAAACTCACACAATATGTATTCACTGATAAGTGGATATTAGCCCCAAACCTAGGATACCCAAGATATAAGATATAATTTGCTAAACACATGAAACTCAAGAAGAATGAAGACTGAAGTGTGGACACTATGCCCCTCCTTAGATTTGGGAACAAAACACCCATGGAAGGAGGTACAGAGACAAAGTTTGGAGCTGAGATGAAAGGATGGACCATGTAGAGACTGCCATATCCAGGGATCCACCCCATAATCAGCATCCAAACGCTGACACCATTGCATACACTAGCAAGATTTTATTGAAAGGACCCAGATGTAGCTGTCTCTTGTGAGACTATGCCGGGGCCTAGCAAACACAGAAGTGGATGCTCACAGTCAGCTAATGGATGGATCATAGGGCTCCCAATGGAGGAGCTAGAGAAAGTAGCCAAGGAGCTAAAGGGATCTGCAACCCTATAGGTGGAACAACATTATGAACTAACCAGTACCCCGGAGCTCTTGACTCTAGCTGCATATATATCAAAAGATGGCCTAGTCGGCCATCACTGGAAAGAGAGGCCCATTGGACTTGCAAACTTTATATGCCCCAGTACAGGGGAACACCAGGGCCAAAAAGGGGGAGTGGGTGGGCAGGGGAGTGGGGGTGGGTGAATATGGGGGACTTTTGGTATAGCATTGGAAATGTAAATGAGTTAAATACCTAATAAAAAATGGAAAAAAAAAGAAAGCAACTTAAATAATAAACATTAAATAAAATTAAAAAAAAAAAAAAGAAGATGGATAGATCGCACATACTCATGGATTCATAGAATTACCATAGTAAAAAATAGCCATCTTATCAAAAGCAATCGACAGGTTCAACAACATCCCCATCTAGATTCCAACACAGTTCTTCACAGACATGGAAAGAGCAATTCTCAATTTCATATGGAAAAACAAAAAAACTAATGACAGCAAAAACAATTCTTAACAATGAAAGAACTTCTGGGGGAATCACCACCCCTGACATCAATCTGTACTACAGAACAATAGTGGTAAAACCTACATGGTATCCATATAGAGACAGGTAGTTCAGTGGAATAGAATTGAAGACCCAGAAATAAGCCCACACAACTATGGACAAAAAAAAAAAAAACCAAAAAACATGCAATGGAGAAAAGAAAACATCTTCAATAAATGATGCTGGTCTAACTGGCAGTCTGTATATTAAAAAAGAATGAAAATAGATTCATATTTATCATGTTGTATAAACCCCAAGGCCAAGTGGATAAGAACCTCAACATAAAACCAGATATACTGAATCAAAAAGAAGAGAAAGTGGGAAAGAGCCTGGAACTCACTGGCATGAGGGAAATTACCTAAACAGAAATCTAATGAATCTAATGGCTCAGGCTCCAAGATCAACAATTGATAGATGGGACCTCATGAAACTGAAAAGCTTCTGTAAAGCAAAAAAAAAAAAAAAAAAAAAAAAAAAAAAAAAAATGCCATGAATAGGAAAAATCGGCAACCTACAGATTGGGGGAAAAATGGGGTACAGAGCTAAACAGAATTCACAACAAAGGAATCTCGAATGGCTGAGAAACACTAAAAGAAATGTTCAAAATCCTTAGTCATCAGGGAAAAGCAAATCAGAATTCCATCTTACACCAGTCAGAATGGCTAAGATCAAAACCTCAGGTGACAGCAGATGCTGGAGAGGATGTGGAGGAAGAGGAACATTCCTCCATTGCTGGTGGGAGTGCAAACTGATACTACTTTGGAAATCAATCTAGGATTACCTCAGAAAATTGGAAATAGACCTACCTGAAGACCCAGCTATACCACTCTTTGGCAAATACCCAAAAGACACCCCACCATGCCCCGGTGACGTGTGCTCCATGATGTTCATGGTAAACTTATTTTTAATTGCCAGAGCTGGAAACAACATAGATATACCTTAAATGAAAAATGAATACAGAAAATGTGGTCTGTTTACACAATGGAATACTGTTCAGCTATTAAGAACAAGGGCATCATGAGTTTTGCAGGCAAAAGGATGGAACTAGAAAATATCCTGAGTGAAGTAACCCAGACTCAAAATGACATACATGGTATGTACTCACTAGTATGTGGATATTAGCCAAAAAGTACAGAATATCTAGGAACAACCCACAGAACTTAAGAAGTTTAACAAGCAGAAAGGACAAATGATGTTTCAATCCAACTTAGAAGGGGGAAGAAAATAATCATGGGAGACACAGAGAGGAAGGGAATTGGGTGGAACTGGGGAGGAGGATGGGAAAAGGGGAAGAGGATCAGGTATGGGGTGGGGTAGAAGAGAGAAGCACAGAGGGCCAGCATAGTGAATGGAAATATGCAGCCTCTGAGTTGGGGGGGGGGGGTGAGGGAGGGAGGGAGAGAGGAAGGGAGGGAGGGAGGGAAAAAAGGAGGGAAGGAGGGAAGGAGGGAAGGAGAACCTCTAGAAAGTACCAGAGACCAGGGAGGTGAGGGACTCTCAGGACTCAATGGGGGTGACCTTAGATGAAATGCCAAACAGTGGGGCGAGAGTACTTGAAGAGTCCATCTCCGGTAGATAGAGAGAGCCTCAAGAGGAGGGATGGAGTTACAAACCCACAGTCAAAATTTCTGATCCAGAATTGTTCCTGCCTAAAAGAACTGCAAGGACAAAATTGGAGAAAAGACTGAGGGAAAGGCAGTCCCGTGACAGGCCCAACTGGGGATGCATCTCATGGGGAGACACTAAGGCCTGACAATGTCACTACTGCTGTGGTGTGCTTACAGACAGGAGCCTAGCATGGCTGACCTCTGAAAGGCCCAACCAGCAGCTAGCTGAGACAGATGCAGACTTACACTAAACAATTGAACTGAAGTTGGGGACCTCTATGGTTGAATCAGGGGAAGGATGAAAGAAGAGGAAAATGAGAGCAACCACATAGGAAGAGCAGCAGTCTCAACTAACCTGGACCCCTGGGAGCACCCAGACACTAAGCCACCAACCAGGCAGCATACAGGAGCTGGTCCAAGGCCCTAGACATACACACACACACACACACACACATTCACTCAAAACTGCCTGGTTTGGCATCAGGGGAGAACAATTGAGTAATCCTTGAGAGACTTGAAGCCCCAGGGAGGCAGAGGCCTGGGGGTTGGGGGAGTATCCTCTTGGAAACAGGAAGCTGTGGGGGAGGAGGAATGGGATGAGGAACTGTGGGAGGGGAGACTGGGAGGGGTGGTAATGGCTACATTGTAAGTATATATAATAATAATAATAATATAAAATTTAAAAAGGAATAAAAGAAAACCCAGTTAGAAAGTTTCTAGAATCTTTTAGGTTTATTGATAATCAAAATATATGTTATAAATACCACATAATAGCACAATCTATGTTTTATTCAGTAAAACACAGGAGAGTTCTGATCAAGGTACACTGCTTCAAATTAGCAAGTGTGTGCCTATACATTATCATAAGATATAAAAAGCACATGGTTGTTAAATCTATGTTTTTTCTGTGAAATATTACCATCCTTACGTTACAAGGATTCCCAGTGAATAGACTGAATCAGTAAACCTAAGGTAATTACATACTTCCTCTAGAGAATCTGAAACAAGGGTACCAGGACTTACCTATTTGTTAATCAGTTCTATAAGGAAGTGATTTAAGGTGGAATAAGGTGGAGTTAATTCCTGAATGAGGACCATAGAAATAAACTCCATAAAAGTTATTTCAAAGCAAAGAAGAGCTAATAAGTATTAGGATTTTTCATTCTATATTACACATTGATAAATGAAAACAATGAGTAGAAACATCACTACAATTATAATAAAGGTTTAATAAAATATGGAAACATTTTTAAAATCATAAAAATATTATCATTAATAAAATGGAAAGGCTTTTAGTCTCGGGATTTGTTTCTTACTCAGAGTCTTCCAGAATGAGGTAACTACATCTATTCTGTAGTGTTTTCCTTTCTAAATGTACTGTGATTTAAATGAAAACGAAATTATGAATGTGCTTTGGTCTTTCTGAGAGATGTTGCAGAGTGAACATCACGATTCTGTAAAAATGACAGTTCTATTTTCAGTTCCCACTTGGAAAAATTATTTTCTTTCCAAAAGCGTGCCTTCTGTTGTACCTGTGCTGAGAAAACACTCCAACAGTAGCACAGACAGCTCATGTTAGAGAGCTGAAGGTAAAAATTCAGAATTTAAATATGGCATGGTCACTTCAGATGTAAGCAAGAAAATCTTCAATCCATAACCCTCTACCTAAGCCAGTCCTATGAATTTTTGGACAAAGTCATGAAAACTGTGAAGATGATCCATCTCTTTCAGGCACATCTACATTCCATATAGCCTGGTCATTGTGGAATACTGTTCATCTCAGAATAGAATCTACTTCATGCAGTGATTTCATGTAAGGATTGGCATTACGTTTTGTAGAATGCTTAAATACTGGCATTAAAAGCCATTGAGTACTTTTTAATAGTTTGAGCTCATTAGTGTTGTAAAACCTATGTAGCTATTGCTCCATAAATGAAAATTGTACATCTAATTAAGTCTTCACAGAATCCTAAATCAATGAGCCATTAGAAAATCTTGTTTTAAGTGTTATCTGTGCTAGAGGGAACAGATCTGCCAGATACAATGTGTTATCCAAGCATGGGCCTAATCATGAAACATCCCATTAGGATCTTTGGTTCTGTTTGCTAAAATTAAGAATCCTTTTTTAAAATTTTGCTAAGACAAACTATTAAGTGAATGGGATACAGTGAAAGTTTAATTAACACTAAAGAAGATATTCCTGACACTACTCTACTGCTCTTCAAAGTACTATTTCCTTGATGCCCTGTCTTTCTACTGGAGGTGGATTCTACAAGTTCCCTCTCTCCTCTATTGGGCAATTCATCTAAGGTCCCTCCCTTTAAGACTTGAGATTCTCTCACCTCCTGGGTCTCTGGTACATTCTAGAGTGTTCCTCCCACCTCCCACTTCCTGAGGTTATACTTCCATTAATTCTGCTGGACTTCACTTCATGTCCCCTGTTAATACCTGATCATCTTCCCCCTTTCCCCAGCCCCTGTCCCTCTCCTCTCCCACTCAGTTCCCTCCCTCCCTCTGCCCTCTGGTTTCTTCTCCCTCCCTAGTGGGATTAAAACATCCTCACTTGGTCCTTATGGCTTGTTAACCCTTTTTGAGTTCTGTGGATTGTATCCTGGGTATTCTGTACTTTTTTTGGCTAGTATCTACTTATAAGTGAGTACATACCATGTACTCCTTTTGGGTATGAGATATCTCACTCAGGATGATATTTTCTAGTACAATCCATTTGCCTGAAAAGTTCATGTTGTCCTTGTTTTTAATAGCTGAATAATATTCCATTGTGTAAATGAACCACATTTTCTGTAGCTATTCTTCTGTCGTGGGACATCTGGGTTGTTTTCAGCTTCTGGCTATCACAAATAAGGCTGCTATGAACCTAGTGGAGCATGTGTCCTTGTGGCATGATAGGGCATCTTTTGGGTATATGACCAGAAATGGTATAGCTGGGTCTTCAGGAAGATCTATTTCCAATTTTCTGAGGAACCTCCAGATTGATTTCCAGAGCAGTTGTACCAGTTTGCAATTGCATCAGCAATGAAGGAGAGTTTATCTTTCCCCATGTCCTCACCAGCATGTGCTGTCACCTAAGTTTTGATCTTAGCCATTCTGATTGGTATAAGATGGAATCTCAAGGTTGTTTTGGTTTGCATTTCTTTGATGAATAAGGACTTTGAACATTTAAGTGCTTCATGGCCATTCACGATACCTCTGTTGTGAATTCTCTGTTTAGTTCTCTACCCCATTTTTTGATTGGTTGCTTGGAGTTTTTGGAGGTAAGCTTCGTGAGTTCTTAATATATTTTGAATATTAACCATCTATCAGATATGGGGTTAGTGAAGATCAAGTGGAAGGGATGGGGTTGCCATCCTATAGTCAAAAATTCTTACTCAGAATTGTTGCTGTCTAAAAAAACTGCAGGGACAAAAGTGGAGAAGATATTGAGGGAAATAAGGTCCAATGTCTGGCTCAAATTGGAACCTATCTCAAGGTGAGGCTCCAAGTCACTAATACTGATGCAATGATGTACTTACAGACAGGAGCCTAGCATGGCTGCCTTCCAAGAGGCCCAACAAGCTGCTGACTGAGACAGAAGCAGATTCTTATACTCAATCAATGGACAGAAGCTGGGGACCCCTGTGGTTGAATTAAGGAAAGGCTGGAAGAAGCTAATGAGGACAGTGACTCCATAGGAAGACCAGAATTTTCAACTAACCCAGACTCCTGAGATTTCTCAGACACTGAGTCACCAACCAGGTAGCATACACTAGCTGGTCCGAGGCCTCAGAAACACACACAGCAAAGGACTCTCTGATCTGGCCTCAGTGAAAGAAGACACACCTAACCCTTAAGAGACTTGAGGTCCCAGGGAGGCCAGAAAGGGTATGATGGAAGGTGTGGGGCGTGGCAATATCCTCTTAGAGATGGGGAGGAGGAATGGGATGAGGAACTGTTGGATGACAGAACAGAAGGGGAATAATGACTGGACTGTAAAAAAAGATTAAAGATAATATTAAAAAAATAAAGAAAATACTATTTCCATCATTAAGAAAATCTAACATTGAGATTTGGTCCTTGAGTTAACTCTAGTGAAACAGATTCAATTTTCTTATGCTTTATTTAAATATTTTGATAATAAGACTAAGCCCATTTCCTCAAATGTAATGATGAAATATGCTACATATGTCAGCATTGCCCTTAATTTTAAAGACATGTTACCATCGTTTCCAGGAGCTTGGCCCATGCTCTGTTCTCTTTGCTCCATCTGGCTGAACCCAGGATAGATCACAACCATCCCCCAATCAGGAAAACCTGGGAGATGCTGTCCTTTATCCACTGGCTCCCTCTCTGCTTCTCTTTTGTTCCTCCAGCTAGCCAGTTAGCTACTGCCCTGGATTTCTCTCTCTCCTCTCTCTCTCTCTCTCTCTCTCTCTCTCTCTCTCTCTCTCTCTCTCCACCTTTGCTCTATGGAATGAAAAACACTCAGAAAGTTTTATTACTTTAGAATTTGCCTACTAGCACAATTGCTGGCCACAGAACCTCCTGCCATAAACTTATCAGCTAGCCTTTATCACCCAGCCCCCACCAACCCATTTGGCTATATGCTGGTGGCTGAGGCCGCTGGTTCTAACTTCCCCAAGATCTTACATGGTTGTTTCGTGCTTCTCCTTCTAAAGCCTGACCAAATAGTCCTCTCTCTTTCCCTGAATCTCTTTTTCCTTCCCCTGGGACCCAGAAGTCCCACCTGTCCCTTCTGTCCAGCAATTGACTCCAAACCTTCTTTATTGACACAATCAAGGACTAATTAGGGAAACAACACCTTCCCCTATGTGTCAGCAATATTTAAACTTACTAGGATGCCACTAACATCATGTGACTGTACTAGTGATACTGACACATATATAGATGTATTCAAATGTGCCCCCCCACACATGTACATGTATTTTACAGGAGAGATACATACTTAAAAATGTGTTAAAGTGACTTATTCACAGATATAATTGTCATATTGGAGACTTACTAATGAAAAGCTTACTGTTTCACAACTCTGATTGGATGGTTCTATTCAACTCTTCTTCTCTGTTAAACTCCTCTCCAAGCTGACTGTTTCAAACTGGCTTCTTGAAGTTTCTGACTGAATTGTTCTGCTTGGGTTCAAACTAACTTTAGCCATATTTTCTAATCTGGCTTCTTATTCTCTGGCTCATTCTGTCTTCACATGTAAACTATCTATAATAAAAGTGTTCTCCTACTCCCCCCTCCTCCTCTCTGCCACCCCTCTGCTCTTAAGTTGCCCCTTGTTTCTTGTCCTCATGAGAGTTGGGCATATTATATTTCTGACTCATTCTGTCAAATATTTCTCTAATTCATCACTTTGTCTGTTCCTAAATTAGATGCCACTTTCAAACACGGATGCTTTTTTCTACAATCTAAACTTACCTACATTGTCTGGGATTAAAAGTGTGTAGTAAGGGTATATCTGCTCAGCCATGTCACTGGATTAAAATTCTTCCACAAAAAAAAATATGTAATGCAAAAGAAATAGCAGCTTCTAAAGTCAATGACTGAATAAGTTTTTAAAAAAAAGGCAACTGTGAATGTGATGTCTATGGATATAAGATTATGTTTAGATAGCTCAGTAGAGCCAGTTTTTTTCCTGAAAAGAAGGGATTTAAGTGATGTAACAGCTCCTAGACAAAATCACCGATTTACAGAAGAACTCCAAGGGATCATGATGTTGATATCAGACTGTGTCCTGCTCAAAGTCACAATATACTGTATAAAAGAGTGGATTTATTTTTTCAGACTCTAAGAGACTCCATGCTACATAGCATTTGACTCCAATTTGAGTGCAAACAGAAGCCGTGTGACTCCCACTTGGTAAGCATATAAATACCACGGTTTGTCCATAACCATCCATGAAGCATAATCTGATAGATATCTTATTTCTAAGGTAGAGAGAAAACTACCATACAACTTTATTAAAGTAGGTTGGAACCATATGAGCACAAAAGGCTGAATTAACTCATACCAAAACCACTCGGCTTCAGAACATTTTGAGCACACACACTGAACCAAGGAAAGGTTTAGTAACTTCACCTGAACCCCATAAAGACAAAGATACGCCACATTGTGATGACAATGGCTTCCATTGACCTGCCATCCAACCAGCTGGTTTGTATATGTGACTGAGCAACAGAGAACAATCATCTCTCCTAGAACTTTCAGCTCAGCTCTTACCCCACCAATGTCTATCTATACTAAATTCTGTACTTTCCATCTCACTTCTGCAGTTAAATTGAACCAAAGGCTCAACTCAAACTTGGACCCTGGTGTTTGACACTGCAGCAGTGTTTCCGGAAGACCTCTGACAAGGTGGGTTACCTAACTCCCACAGAATTTCGCTTTGTATATTTGTTTGCTACCTGATCCCCTCAGGTATGCCTTCCTCAAAATACCTTAAAATCTGCTTAGTCATTGTTTAACCTACATATGTACAGATATGTTTACTGTGTGGCATGTCACCTAGCATCTGAGAATTAACATTAGTAATCATGTTTAGAAAACAAAAAAAAAAAAAGAAACTGTATTTGCCTCAGCCAGCTATCAAGAAAAGTTGAATGACTGGACAAATTATAGCCAAGAAAAGTGACACAGCTTGTGAATTCTTATAATGTAGAAAGATGCAAATATGTCTGTTTCTGATATATCATGTTCACCACACCTAGTGATTCCCCTAGCTTGGAAACCTGCTTTCCTTTTTTCCCCCTAACTCAGCATTTCTAAGAACTTTTAAGTTGCTCAGCTAATTTCGTTTCTTTCTAACCAAAATTTTACATCCTTGGGCACTCGATGACAACTCTGGATAACAAAGAGGAAGTTAGCAAGGAATAAAATGCTTGTTGATTTTTGCTCTAAGCCTTAGACATGGGGTTTTAGAATCACCTTTGCAATGTAATAAAGACTTTAGGTCTTGGGAGTTCAGAGTAAATTAACTTAAACTTACTAACTTTAACTGAATATTGGAGCTTCTTCATTCTACTGGTTATGAAACACTGATAAGTATTTCTAGACATTATCATCGAGGCTTTCTTTGGCAGCAGATAGGATGGGGTACAAACACCCATAGCCATACCTTATAAGGACAAAGAGTCTAAATTGGAGGTCTGAGTTGGGTTTAACCCATCACAGATAGGGCAACTCCAGGAAAGATGAGGAACAAAGACTGTGGGAGTCAGAGAGGATGGAGGATACTAGAAGAATAGTGCACACTTATTCAACTAATTAGTACTCACATGGGCTCACAGGGACTGAAAAGGCAAACATGGAGCCTGCATGGGTCTGCACTAGATCCTCTACATACATGTTATGGCTGCTAGCTCAATGTTTTTGTGGGACACATAACAGTGGAAGTGTGTGTCTCTGCCTCTCTTGCCTGCTTTTGAGACTCTTTTCCTCCTATGAGGTTGCTTTGTCCAGCTTTCATATGAGGACTTTCACCTTGTCTATTTGTCATGTCTTGGAGGCCTCAACATTTCTGAAGAGGTAATAGAGGGGGAGTGGATCTGGGAGAGAGTGGAGCTAGGAGGAATGGGAAGGAGGAGAAACTGTGGTTGGTATGTATGAGAGAAGAGTCTATTTTCAGTTTAAAAAATTCACACACAGGCATGCACACACACACACACAATCAAAAATAAACAAAACACTTGACCATTTAGTACATTATCCATGGTACTACTACTTTTACATACATTCATTTATGTAAAATAAAGTGTTTCATAATCTCTATATGACATTATATAATTTTAACTGTATATTTCTCTAAAACTTACTCTCTTGTGTTGGATTGAAGGTGAACAAGAGTGAAAGGAAACACATCTGAAAATATATCTGATAGCTATATTAGAAGAAACCTTGATAACCCAGGTTACATGTTTGCCTCTTTATTTCCTTAGACACAGCACTCAGCACAGAGTAGGCTTTCATGCATCTTATCAATGAATATTGCCATTCCAGTTGCCATTTGATTTTAACCACAAAAGCAATAAACTGCCTATGTTTGAGGAAATTTAAAACTCTTCCTTGTTTCTTAAATGCTACCTCTTACAATTTACTTGTTATCAAGCAGAAGCAGTTGAAGAAACAGAAGCCTGAAATGATCTTCACCTGAGAAAATGACAAAATCATATGGTCCTCAAGTCAATAAATAAAAGGAGAGCAGGTGAAGTTAATATGCCCAGGTAGAGACTCCAGCCAGTTACTCAGCTCTGACTAAGAACAAAAGCTAACCCCATCCTCATGTAAAAGAAGGGCCTCTGCTCTAGAATAACAAAGGGAGCTTGTGTGAAGTCCTGACAAAGATTGGTGACTTCTACTAAAGAAAGTGTGCTTTATAATTTGAGCCACAGTCATATCTTAACAATCAGGACTGTCCGCACTCAGAAACCATGTCCCTGGGCATGGCATCTTGCTGTGCTGAATATATTGAACTAAATGAGAATAAGGGTCTTTCTGACCTTCTGTAGCCTTTCTGGCTCCAGTTTCTTTTTCTCCCCTCAAAGTGCAGGTAGGAAATGTTATATTTCTTTTTCTGAATTCCCTTTACTACTTTTTAGATCCTCCAGCAAAAGATATTTGATGTTTATAATTTGGAAACCATTGTAGGAGTATAAAGGTAGGAGAAAGTTGGATTGTATACTAAAATAAACACATAGCTGTAAGGCGTCCATAAAATAAACCTTGGTTCCTTCATAAAACCAAAGTCAAACAAAACCACTATATTGCTTTAACCTTTAAGGAGGAAAAAGTTATAGAGAAAGTGTGGCCTTTTTTTATTGTTCCTGAAGAAGCTGTTGATGTGGATCTATCCTATAATTCCTGAGAGGGGATGACTAGAATTAAAATGATATGTGGAAGACAGTGCCAATGAGTCCCCAAAAGCAACGACTCAAGAAGAAAGGCAAAACTGAGCACAAAAACTACCTCCAGCTTTGCAAAGGGCATTCTAAAGTAGAGACACCTTTAAATATAAAGGGAAAGGTATTAGAGGAGAAACAGACCCAGAAGCATTTGAAGATGGGAGTTACTCAGTTATTTATGCCTTAAGAGTTTCTTTTCTTAGCTGTAGACTCATGAATGAAGAGTTGAGGTAAACAGTAAATCAGTTCATCTCATTCTATCTATCTATCTATCTATCTATCCATCTATCTATCTATCCATCTATCCATCCATCTATCTATCTGTTGGGTTTTTTTTTCACTTGTTCTGTTTTTTTCTGGGAAAGTCACCTGGCTGTGTAGCCCAGGCTGGTTTAAACCCATAGTCCTCCTGCCTCAGCCTTTCTCATGCTGGGATCCCCAACATCTGTCACAAAATCTGGCTTCATGATATTTGGGCATTAGATATTGGAGAAACATTTAGCTAATGCAAGGGTTTGCTTACAACTGACTACTTTGGAACAGCTGTCAATATATACAGTTATGTCCTTCCCCTTGCCTGTACTTGGCAGCTTGGGCAAAGGCTTTGAGCAGATAATTGGTAGTTGTGGTTTAGAGTTAAAATTTATAAAAATGAACTGTACAGGGATGGTATGCTATGATGAAGGCTTGAAAGAAGTTTATATTCTTTCTACCAATCAGCACAAGATGTGAAACATGGCTGACTGCATGATTAGGAGAATGTAGGGACGGGATAGGGGTTGTAGTGAAGTACAACATAGACTAGAATTTGTGAACTGGAAGATGTGAGCTTTCTCATACATGGCTTCATCACTGGCCATGTGTAGCTAGCACATCTCTATTAGACAAGGCTGAGTTGAACTTACTTCAAGTATTCATCATTTAAATTAAAAAAAAAAAGCTTTGATCATCTTTCTTTTTTTAAAACCATTAATTATTTATCCACTTTACATAGTGATAGCTGCCCCCTTCTCCCGATCCCCCTTACAAGTCCCTCCCCATACTCCCTTATTCTTTCCTTCTGAAAGCATCTAAGGCTCCCCCTGGATATACTCCAAACCCTGGCACATCAAGTCTCTGCAGTGCTAGGTGCAGCCTCTCCCACTGAGATCCAATAAGACAGCCAATTTAGGAGAATTGGATCCACAGACAGATCTCTGTACACCAGAAAGCAATAGCTTTAGAGACAGCCCCGACTCCAGTTGTTGAGGGACCCACATGGAGACTTAGCTACACATATGGTACATATGTGCAGGGGTCCTAGGTCCAGCCTGTGTGTGCACTTTGGTTGGTGGTTCAGTCTCTGTGACGCCCCCAAGTGTACAGGTTAGTTGACTCTGTTGGTCTCCCTGTGAAGTTCCCATCCCCTCCTGGGCTCTCAATTCTTCTCTCAACTCTTCGGTAAGACTCCCCAAGCTCTGTCCAGTATTTGACTGTGGGCCACTGCTTCTGTTTCAGTCAGCTTCTGGGTGAGAGTCTCTCAGAAGACAGTTATGCTAGTCTCTTGTCTGCAAGCATAACAGAGTGTCATTAATAGTGTCAGGGATTACTGTTTGCTCTTGGGTTGGGTCTCAAGTTGGACCAGTTATTGGTTGACCATGCCATAGTCTGCTTCATCCTTCTTCCTCTATTTCTTGTAGACAAGAGAGATTTGGGGTGGGTTGGTACCCTTATCCCTTCACTGAGGGTCCTTCCTGGCTATAGGAGGTGACCACTTCATGTTCCATATCCCCACTGCTAGAAGTGACCCCCATAGACTCCTGGGAGCTTCCCCAATCATAGGTCTTTGGCATGTCCTAGAGATACCCCCACCCCCATCTCCACCTCTGCCAGCAGACAATTTCCAATCATTCTCCTGGCCCCCTCTCCTGTCTCTCCCCACACATGATCCTGAACATCTCCCCATTCCCCTCCTCATTCCCTCTCCTATCCAGTTCCCTCTCTATATCTGCCTCCTATGACTATTTTATTCCCCTTTCTAAGTGAAATTTAAAATCTTATCTTCACTGGGGCCTTCCTTCCTTAGCTTCTTTATGTCGATAGAGTGTACCATGGGTATCCTATACTTTATGGATAATATCCACTCATAAGTGAGTGCATACCTTGCATGTCCTTTTGGGTCTTACTTACCTCACTCAGGATGATATCTTAGAGTTCAATCCATTTGCCTGTAAAATTCTTCATATCCCTGTTTTTAATAGCTGCATACTATCCTATTGTGTAAATGAATCACATTATCTGTCAAGTAGGCTTCATCCCAGGGAGGCAGGGTTGGTTCAATATATGAAAATCCACTAATGTAATCTACCATGTAAACAAACTGAAAGAAAAACCCTACAAAATCCAATACTTCTTCATATTAAAACTCTTGAAGTTCAGGGATACAAGGTACATATCAAAATATAATAAAGGCAATATTCCACAAGCAAATAGCCAATATCAAATTAGCGACATAGCAAGGCTGTCCATTCTCTCCCTAATTCTTCAATATAGTACATGAAGTTTTAGCTAGAGCAATAAAACAACTAAAGGAGATCACAGACATACACATTGTAAAGGAAGAAAAAGTATTGATATTTGAAGGAGATATGATAGTATCCCTAAGTGACCCCAAAAACTCTACCAAGGAACTTCTATAGCAGATAAATACCTTTGGCAAAGTAGCTGGATACAAAATTAACTAAAAAGAAAAAATAATCCAGCAGCCCTCCTTTATACAAGAGATTATCAGACTGAAAAAGAAATCATGGAAACATCACCCTTCACAATAGCCACAGATAATATAAAATAACTTGTTATAACTCTAACCAAGCAAGTGAAAGACCTATATAACAGGAACTTTAAGGCTCTGAAGAAAGAAATTGAAGAAGATATCAGAAGATGGAAAAAATCTCCCATGCTCATAGATCGACATACATTAACATAAGATTAACATAGAGAAAATGTTCATCGTACCAAAACTTTGATCACCTCTATCAACATCTTTATCAAATATGTTCTTAGGCTCTAAAACTGCAAATAAAAAGATTCAATCTGTATACTTTTAAAGCTTAGTTGATATTCAGGACTTTTAAATAAAACATGGCTATTTAAATATAACAAAATCTGTCTGACATTTTGAAGATTTTACTGTGTTCGTGTCCTTTTTCAAAGTAATTACCCTTTTAAAAAAAGTTTTTCAAAATTTTTTGTGCTGAAGGCAGAGATAGTTTCTTGTATAATATACTCTGTGTTTGATGGGGAAACATCTACATTTAGATGATAGAGCACTAAAAGAAAAGGCTATAGCAAGCAAGAATGTCTGCGTTGCAAGGAAATCACATAGTCTGGGTTGCACTTCATGGCTCTTCATTTTATTATTTCTCTGGGGACATAAAAGAATTCCATGATTATAAAATGGGAAAAAATGCAGTAGGAGACCTATGCTTCAAGGAAAGAAATAGGGGAAAGGAAGAATTAGCTTGCTGTGGACAACTCATGTCTGTGGTCTATGGCTGATCCTCTAGTGTGCAAGCTAATGGTGACAATTGTGGCTATGCACCAAGCCAGCCATTGGCAGGACAGAAATTCAAGGCTAGGACAACTGAAATTGGAGTACTGTTTATGAGATTTATCTTGTTTAGTCTAAAAAAGAAAAAAAATAGAAAACAGGCAGCTTAATATGCACATTATTCTCTTTTCTAGATTTTTCTTTTGGATCAAAACAATCTAGTCAAGTAGTACTATACACTAAATATGTGTGTTTCCTTACACATCCATAGATCACTACCTTGTTCTTAATGTGATGATAATTAGAGATGGTGCCTTCAGGCACAAGTGATTAGATCTCAAGGATCAAGCCCTCATGAGCCAAAAAAGCCTTTGTAAAAGGAAGTTCTGATTCTTTGTCTGATGATTAAATTAAGAAAGCATCCCTCTGTACACCAGAAAACCAGGAACACACCAGGCACCAAGTTTGCTCACAGCACTTTAACCTGGACTTCCAGGCTTCAAAGCTAGGAGAAGCAAACTTTTGTTGTTTATATACTAGCAAAGCTAAGGTATTAAGATGTAGTAGCCTAAGTGCAGGGCGACAGTGGAAGCAATTGCAAATGCACAAAAAAACAGCCCCTGTTTTTTTTGTCTTTTTTTTTTGTTTTGTTTTTTGTTTTTTTTAAAACAGCAAATGCAATCACTTTTGTGTCTAACACAATAGGATCGGTTCTGTGGGTTTTTTTTTTTGTTGTTGTTGTTTGTTTGTTTGCTTTTGTTTTTGTTTTTTATAAATTATGACTACAGAAGACTTTGCAATGGAGCAGCTGGTAGGCGTAGGCTTAGGACATAACCAAAGGCATACTGAGCAGAGTCAAAATCTTATTTTTATTATGTTTTACCAGCATTTCTGCTTCTGATTTCTTTCTCCAGCAAATCTATTTAGCATTTCTACCTTGTTTTCTTTCCTATCAAATCATATTACTATCCAGACATTGTGGCTTATGCCTGTAGAAATTAAGATGGGTTATTCCTCCCAGCCCCATGCTCCCAGAAATAAGACTCAGACTCAAAATGTATTTACAAAAACCTTTGCCATATAACTAGGCTCTTCTCTGACTAGATCATAACTTAACATAAGCCAATTATTTTAAACTACATTCTGCCAAGTGGCTGGTTATCTGTGCTCAGGTAACATGTGTTCATCTTATTGTATCTTCCTGGATGAGTCTCTCCTGTGTCTCTCTCTATCCCAGAATACTTTCTGCCTCCTGGATGTGCCACCTTCTGTTCTACTCTTTCCTATAGCCCATAGGTTTTTAAACTGGCAGGTGATAAATCCCTGTAATACAAAAGATATTCACTCTACATGTGCTTAGGATCTCAGTGCTAATTTCAGGACTCTTGAGGTTTGAGCAAGATGATCTCTGTGAGTTTGCAGCCATCCTAGGCTACATAGTGATTTAAAGAATAGCCTCAGCTTTCATTTAGTGCCATATCCCACTTCACAAAATAAGAACAGCCAAAATGAAGTAACTAAATAAGCAATGATAATACTCTAAGCCTCAAGGTTCTCTTGTAAGGCTCAAGGAAAAATATTTTAATTGAACATTTAATATATGACTTGATAACTTCTAAGCAGTCTGTATCTTAGAGAATATATAGCATCATATGAAAAAAACTAACATGTGGGTACTTTGAAGTGTCCCTTGTTAACAAGCAAAATGAGCCATTTTCAAACAGTGTGTAGTGAACTTCAATTAGTCAAATTATAGTGGGTTTGTTGTCATCATTATTGTTAGTTCCTATCCCATTCCAGAATTTTTATAAAACCAGAGATAACTCACAAAGAACTTCTCTCCTGTCCTTCTTCATTTGTCTTTACTGTGATTCCTTCTCAATTTCCCCCAGAACTGTTGTCATTAGCTCAGGCAAGAAGAGTGATCAGGAACAACTGCTTCAGTGTCACCTTCTGGGTGAAGTAAAAAGACACATATTGAAACCACCAGTTGCTGAACAGGTGAAGGGGTGGTAGGGTAAGGGAGTTAAGGAGGGAGAAGACAGACGGGGAGGGGGAGAGGGAGGGGGAGGGGGAGGGGGAGGGGGAGGGGGAGGGGGAGAGGGAGAGGGAGAGGGATCCATCCCACCTGGAGGTAGTCTTGCTACTCTTAGTGAATCTGTATTTGGTCATCAAATGTGACTCAGGCACAAGATTGGAAAGTGGCTGTAGATCTGTACCTTCTTGATTCTGGGGACATTTCAGCCACCAAAGCCGGGACTACCTCCCCAGAAGTCAAAAGACTACAAGAAATGAGACCATCCTAGCCTTATTGGATGAGATCTATTACACTAAACAGCATACTAACAACAAGTGAGTGAGCCCATTCTAGGTCAAAAAAGCTGACATGCAAAGAAATATCAGGACAATGAACAGAATTGTGAGAAATAAATATGTATTGTCCAAGACTAAGATTTGTAGAGGCCACTCACTGCAGTGACTTCATAATTCAATAGATATAGCCTGGACATTGTGTATGGCTCTAGGGTGTCAGAATGAGGCTTTATCACTCTCTATTAACAGCTTTACTGATATGATCATTGAGAGAAGTCAGGATCTGAATACTGCATAAATCTGTTATAAGAACAAATATGCATGGGTCTGGAAGGATGGATTAAGAGCACTTGTTGCTCTTCCAGAGGAGCAAGGTTGAATTCCCATCACCCACATGATGACCTGCAAACATCCATAGTCTCAATTCAAGGGCATCTAATGCCCTCCTGTGCTTCTACAGACACTAAGGGCATAGATAGTACACAGACATACATACAGGCAAAACAACCACACCCATACATAATATTTAAAATAAAAATGAAAAAAATCCAAATGTTGGATAATATTGAACCACATTGTTAGAGAGAAACACATCAAATTACCCCTCAGAGCTTGGGTTCTATAGAAAATCTTATTACCCATCTCCAATTCAGTATAATGAAGAGAGACTGTCTTCATTCATCACTTGGCATGAGACTCTGCATGTGGAGCAGGCTCTAAAGCCAATCAGAAAGTAGCTTGTTACCTCAGCAACATTTATGTCACCATTAATTTGTAACCTTAAACTACAGCATCTGTCACCTGTACAGATACACTTCAAGGAATTATGCACGATTTTTTATTTATAATTCTATTTTTGTTTTATGAAATATGTCTCCCAGAATTTTGAGACAAGCATCTGACTGGGGTGCTCTTCTAATGCCCTGTCAGTCTGAGAGAAGCAAGAGGCTAAGAGGTGGGGCATAGCCTGGACCAAGAATTATCTTGAAAAGTAGAGACAAACATTTGAAATGGAGATCTGATGGTTCCAAAATATATTGTCACAGAGATCTGGTCACTTATTTTACACTATAAGCAAGATGAGTAATTGTGGTTTTTTGTTGTTGTTGTTGTTGTGAGATTTTTCCTTTTAGAGCTAGCCTATTTTGACAGCAGTGGTGTACAAAAAAACAAACATACATAATTCATGTAAAAATATAGTACTTTTGTTTTTCAGCAATGCTGAAATTTAAAATGTTTACTGATCTTTATCATCCAGATAGAATGTGTAGCAGTATAACAGTAAAACAATATTGTTTACAAAAGCTTTACTGTTTTAGTTTAGTTGTTGTAGATATTTAATCAGAGACAGTGAATGAACATGTAGACACAGAGGTTAATTTGAGATCACTGTAAAAACATAACTTTGCAGTCAGTTTAAATAACCATTTGTCTATACTAATTTTCTTTGTGATTATAGCTTTTCCTGTATATACACAAACAGTAAGATAGCAGCTAACTTTGTCCATTGACAAATCAGAATTGGTTAATTGTGCTCACTTATGTCAGTATCCTCAACTGTTGGACACAGTTAATTATAATAACAATTTAATTGCTTTCACCCAGTTAATGAGAGAGAATAGAACTACTTCTTTGTGTTTCCTTCTCCTCCTTGTCCTTCTCCTTCTTTTTAATCTTATAAAGGACATTTAATTGGGGATGGCTTACAGAGTCAGAGGTTCAGTCCATAATTCTCAAGGCAAGAACATGACAGCATCCAGACAGGCATGGCAGAGAACCTTATAGTTCGACATCTTCATCTGAAGGCTGCTAATGGAAGACTAACTTCCAAGAAGCTAGGGTCTTATAGCCCACACCCACAGTGACCCATCTACTCCAACAGGGCCACACCTTCTAATAGTGCCAGTCACTGGGCAGAGCATATACAAGCCATAACATTCCATTCACTGGCCCCCATAGACAAGAGAACAGAAATTCTAAAAGTTACCACTAACAAAATAACATTATTGGTGTGTGTGTGTGTGTGTGTGTGTGTGTGTGTGTGTGTGTGTGTGTGTGCGCGCGCGCGCACGCGCGCACATGTTTGACAGAGGGAGAAGTGATCAAGGACAAGCAAGATATTACGAGAGAGAGAGAGAGAGAGAGAGAGAGTAGGCTTCAAAATATTTTTTAATAAAATCTAATGAATCAAAACAGCGCTTCATCCATTCCTGTGTTGATGGAAATTGGCACAGATTAAGCCCCTGTCTTTCCTATGTCTAGCAATGCTACATTGAAGACAGAAACGCAGATACCAGAAAAGTGCAAACTGATTTCCCTGGGTGTCTTAGTCAGGGTTTCTATTCCTGCACAAATATCATGACTAAGAAGCAAGTTGGGGAGGAAAGGGTTTATTTGGCTTACACTTCCCTACTGCTGTTCATCACCAAAGGAAGTCAGGACTGGAACTCAAGCAGGTCAGAAAGCAGGAACTGATGCAGAGGCCATGGAGGGATGTTCTTTACTGGCTTGCTTCCCCTGGCTTGCTCAGCCTGCTCTCTTATAGAACCCAAGACTGCCAGCCCAGAGATGGCACCACCCACAAGGGGCCTTTCCCCCTTGATCACTAATTGAGAAAATGCCTGACAGTTGGAGCTCATGGAGGCATTTCCTCAACTGAAGCTCCTTTTTCTGTGATAACTCCAGCTGTGTCAAGTTGACACAAAACTAGCCAGTACACTGGGGTTATACCATTTCTTTTATATTATACTCAGAATGAATTACTGCTGGAATACTTGGTGTTTCTATTTTCTGTAAGATGATAATTTCTTACATCCCCCAATAGTATACAAGCATGACCTTTTCTGCACATCCTCCTTGGCTAAAAGTGCTACTACAGAGCCATTGGAAATACGGCATAGAATAGAATTTAGAGATTAATAAAGTTGATCATCCAGCAGTATATTTCTGAAAGGATTTGGCTTGTGGTATCAAAGATAAATTGTGTCAGACAGAGTCAAATAAGCAGGAAAGATTTCATCCAGATTTACAGCAGCAAAGTTCAAGACTCTGACCTCAACGTCTACTGTAAGAAAAGATGCGCATGTTCTTAAATGTTGGAGCAAATTAGGGGGAAAGAATTATGGGGTGCTGATGGGAAGTCGCTTATGTTCGGCGCTTGACACTTTCCAGAATTATGGACATAATGTCCACCCAAATTGGAAAAAAAAGGAACTATTTTTCTTGATAATATATTTCAGAGACATAATTACTAGGCCCCCTTGGGGATATAAAGCTGACAATAAGTTGGGATATTTATGCCTCAGAAGAAAAGAAAAAAGTTACAATTTAAACTTTCTCTTGTTTTTTTTTTTTTTGAAGATGCCATGCGTGTATTTAACATATGTATTCATATTTATACTCAAATTTGTCAATTCCCCTTTCTCTTCCCCCCTAATCCTATGGAATGTCTTTCTCCCAACAAGCCTCCTTTCTGCTTCCCTACCCTTCTGATTCATGTGAAATCTACTTAGTTTAGTTATGGTTGCTTATTTTGGCGTGGGTGGGGGTTATTACAGTGACTACACCACTGAAGAAATTCATTCTCTCCATTAACTTTTAATGGTTCCTAGGGTAGTACGAAGCCTCATGAATTTCTTCCCCATCCATGACAGATGCCTACTGACACGTTCTATCTTACACAGGTAACAATAGCTGCTATGTGCTCATGACAACTCAGGCATGTTCTGTAAAGAAGACAATTCACAGTACTGCCCTCTTCTTCCTTTCCTCTCTTCAAGTCACATTCTATGAGCCTTGGAGAGAATTATATGGATGTCCTGTTTAGTGAGGAACATAGTCCTTTATGAACCTCTGCATTAATCACTTCCCACTGCCCAAAGAAGCTTCTCTTATTAAGGTTGAGAACAAAACTAACCTATGGCTATACCCATAAATATTTTCAAGGCAGTTTGGTTGCTTTTCATCCTTCATGTTAAAATAAAATGTAGAAGGAAGTTTGGGAACATATTCATTTAGCAAAACAACAGAAGTAGCTTTCTATTTAGATCTTTAGCTATGGGATTTTTGACCTGGTTTGTTATCAGACATGAATTCTTTCCTATGAACAGCTCAAATCTAAGCAGAAATTGGTTAGTAAAAGCTGTAGCTGCCTTGCTGTTTATGTGCTAATAAACACATCCTACCTCGAGGGTCTACACGTAGAGTCTACATTGGGGTAAGATCAATGCAACGGGAGCTCTTCTCAAGTAAATATTCGAAGGAAACAATGGTCTGGGACTTGTAATAGGGAACAAATATGTAAGTTTTGGTCAAGCTTAAAGGAGCTACAGACCACCTTGGGCAGTGAATGTGTCAGTGTCTCTGTATACTTGACTCTGACTTAGAAAAAAATTCAACATTGCGAAGTCTCCATTTATCTTTTTCCCTTAGTTGAGATACTTTATTCTTTCAGTGTGTGTGTGTGTGTGTGTGTGTGTGTGTGTGTGTGTGTGTGTGTGTTTGCATATACTGCTACATGGGAAGCCAGAGGTATAAATTGGACCGTCCTTCACAACTGCTTACTTTTTGAGACAAAGCCTCTCACTCAAGCTTAAGCTTGTCATTTCAGCTGGACTCATCGGCCAGCACACCTCGGGGATCTGTCTGTCTCTGTCACCTAGCATTAAAGATACAGGTGCATGGTATTATGCCCAGCTGATTTAAAATATGGTCTTCAGGCCATTGAACTCAGGCTTTAATGCTTGCACTTTACCAACTGAGTGGATTTCTGAACCTTGACACAGTTTACTACTATTTATCGGGATTAAATCCTATTGATGTTTCAATCACCATTTTCCCATGGTCTTAAACTTTAAATTTTAATTTTAGTTTAGTTTAATTGTATATGTATGGTGTGTGTGTGTGTGTGTGTGTGTGTGCATGCATGCATGTGCACACAGGCATGCATGTGCACATAGTACCTGTGGAAGCCAGAAGGAAGACATGAGGTCTCTTGGAACTGGAGTTATAGTTGTTAGCTGCCATGTGGGTGCTGGATATCTAATTGTAATCCTCTGGAAGAGCAAAGTGTTAGTGTTCATAATTGCTGAGCTATACCTACAATCCCTTTAAATTAATTTTGAATAAATACTTGTAGCAGGTCCATTAACTGAGGTTTGAAGTAGGTTTTTTCCCTTGAACAGATGCCCCTCAGGGTTCCTGTAGGAAAGTTGTTACTGGTCCAGGCACTAAAGCCAATCAAATTTATTGTCTTACACTAGTGATGACAAGCATATGGTTTCAGCTCTAGAAGACACATCTGTACACTGTGGCTTCACAGAGTGCAATCCATTCACTCAACCTTGTTGTACTCCTCAGAGAGCAAGACAGCAATTTCTAATATTCTTTATTTATTGAAAATAGATTCTTGTCTTATACAATACATCCCAGTCACAGTTTCCTCTCCCTCCTCTCCTCACCTCTCCCACCACCAACTCACCACTCCTCTACCCTTCAGGAAAAAAAAAACAAAAAAACAAAAAAAATAAAACAAACAAATAAAAAAACAGTCCTTCAAGTGAAGACAGCCAAACAAGATAAAACAAGATACAGCAAGACAAGTCAAAGGCTTAAACTCAAAACGATTTCTTAAGCTTCCTCCAAAATACAGAATATCCAATCACCATGACAGAAATATTTTTAGTGTTTAACTCTTCTCTTTGCCATTGGTGATTTTGCCATCCTACCAGTGAAATTGTGTTTAATATTTTCATTAATTGCCTTCAATATGTTAAAAATATGTTACTTTTAAACAATCCTCTTTCCTTTTGAAGGGATGTTGTGCTCATTTAGCTACCTCAAAGGAGTAAAATGTTTAAGATTAAAATAATCTATACAGTTTTCAAACCATACCCTTCCTTGTTCTCCATGTGAGAGAGTTTTCAAAATTCCTACTAATTCAATTCTCTCCCTGGGAGAGATGAAATTATTTAAAATATGCATACAGTCTTTAATGAAAATTCAGGCTATGAATACAAAGTTTGAAAAATCATTTTGGGTGTTCAGTATTAGGCTATTATCAATACAAAAGCTTTATACTGTATTTGGCTGTAAGACGAGGACATTATCATTTCACATCTGTTAGGCAATATTGCAGTAGTTAGGATCCAGATTCCACCAATTGTTCTTTATATCAATTTTCCTATGTGTACAAGAAAAAATTGAAAATTCTACTACTGGACTAAAAAGCCAGGAAAGCGAAGCAGTGGTACATAACTGGTTGGTAGGTAACCTTCTTCCATGAATTTTGCTATCAAGTTCCTGGACTATGGACTGCAAAACCAGATTCAAAGAAATCAAGATACTCAAAGAAATGGTGTGTGTGCCCTTGATGCAGGGCTGGCAGAGAACTAATCTTTGACTAGGTTTGACAAACAATCTCAAAACCTATATATACTAAATATAACAAAACCCCAGTGAATGTTAGAATAACTCAGAGAACTGGAAACTTCACCATGTCTTCTGTTTGTGCATGCATGCATTTATTTAGAAAATGGTTACTGAGTCTACTAGTTAGTATCCACTGTGGCAAGTGACAATAACTGATGAAAATAATAGTAGCTAATAGTGACTAAATCCGTTTTCTACTAAAATCTTTAAATACATTATTTTTCTTCCACTCATTTAATGCTCAATGACTTTGTGAAATACTGCTGTTATTCTTGCTGTAGAGGAAATAGAGACAGTGAGAAAAGATAACTAATATATGCACAATAACATAAATTCATGAATTTAGAATGTTTGAGCTACTCAGTATTTCCATTTCTCAGACAATTTTGAGTCAATTAGATATGGCACTTGGGTTTTTCATGTGACAGACTAGGAAATGTGAATCAAGTGGCCACCGTAAGTATTTCATTATAAATGATAAGAGTGGTCAGAATCTTTTAGAGATCATGATGTATAAGGGCAACAGAAGAGAACAGAAATTATATGACAGCAATGGGGATGTGACTGGGGTATGGAGATCCATGGCTGTGGCATCATGTTGTGTGTCTGCACAGACAAGGTGTTTATTTCCTCTGGAGCCAGGCTATGCAGTCTCAGCTCTAAACCAAGCCCTGTTTCAGTTGCACACTCCAGGCAGGCATTTGACCTCTCTGAGCTCAGGTTTGTATTTTTAAAATAAGGATAATTAAATATCTACCTCCCAAAGTTCCAAAACAGACAGAAGAACTGCTGTGTGCATGTCACTTAGTAAGTGGCACATGTAAACATAAAGTCTAGTTACTACCACAATTATCTTAAATGGTAAAAGTTTTCGGAACAATATAGTCTTCCCTGTGAATCTAATTTTTCTTTGGCTGAATTGCTGCTCTACAGTTTATAAGTGTACTATATATGAAGCAGTATATGAGATAAACTATTTAGTCATTGTCAGTAGAATCTGGACCCAAACACGTTTAGGAAATGATATGAGGGGCTGGAGCAAAGATGCCTCAGAGGTTAGAAGCTGTGGTTACTCCTTTTGAAGACCCAAGCTCTGTTGCTAGCATTCATTTGGGTGCTAAGAACCAACTGTAACTTCAATTCCAAAGGACCAAATGCCATCTTTATGGCCTCCACAGCACTCATACACATAGTATCCAGGTAAAATACCCATTTTCAAATGTGAAAATGTTGCAGTTATCACAACAAACCATCATAACTGTTGCCCCATACAGCATGTCCCATCCCAGAACACATATGCATTTGTGCAGACAGCTCTTTTTGTACTTCCATCAGACCAATCAACTAATTCTGACATAGTCCAGGGCACTTCCCCATAGCACATTATGTTACAAGACAGAGTCACTGGGTCCACTGCATCTAAGTTAATTAGCATCCAAGGAAAACTAGACACATGAGTGTATTTCTAAATTTAACCTGAATAGTTTCTGAGAGCTGGGAAATGACTGTCTGTAAGCTAAGCAGTGGTCAGTGCGATGGACTATAGTCAATGCCATGGACTGCCATTACAAAGGGATGGTTTTTGTGCTTAAACAGACAAAGGTAGTTAAGGGATTTGTTAAAAAATAATCAGTGTCATGGAATTGTCCTTTACTCTATTCTCTGTGATTAGAAAACAGAAATGTTTCTCTTTTCTTTTTTTTCCTTTTTTAATAGGAGAAAGAAAACAACTGAACTAGAATCATCTCAAGAAAACAAATGGGCTGAGCTGGTTCATTGCCAGAGGTGGCAGAAGCCAACATGTAAAATCCAGACTGATGGACTTTTGTGGATATAAGATCAGACAGGGGATTTCTGTGTAACCTCTCATCTTAAAAGGGCTATTATAACAATGCCTTGGGAAGCCTTCATGGGCAATCAGCTGAAAGGAAGGCAAAAGCTTGTTTGAGTAGGTGAGGAAAAAAGTTGAGGAAATAGGATATGCTCAAGAAGGGAGTGTGCTAGCCAATGAAGAACCTGGGAGGGTGCCATAACATGATTTTCCCGGGGCTGTATCATTAAAAGTACTTTGGCAAAAGTCCTTCTGTTTCCAGATCCATGCAATAATCCTGGCTCGGTTATTGCTGAGGCTGATGCCACTTGGCAGTTACTTCATCCGACAAGCCACCAAAAATCAGAATGAAGAGAAACAAGACAAAAATGTAAAACCACATGGCAGTTACGTTGATTTTCATGTACAGTCTAATTAACAAAGCCTTGTCATGTCCAATACCTTCAGAATGCTGCTGAAAGATGACTGCATACAGATGTGGCTTGTTTCTCTTCTCCATCAACATCTACATTTCAGGAGATAGCTGTTCACAACTGTTTGTCCTTTTAATTACTAGGACAGCCATGCGAAGAATAGATATGAAAGATAAGAACAAGACTTCAGGCTCTTCAGTGACACCTCCAGGTAATAGCAAGATACTTGGAACAAGCAATCAGAAATTCATGGAAGCAACTCCAAGTAAGTACCTATTATAAGGGAAGTGACATAGTTTCAAGGGAAGAACATTGTCATGTATTTTATTAAAGGTAAAATTGTTATGTTCAGATAACCAAATTATGTATGAACTAAACAAATCTGCATTTAGCTACAGCCATTAATAGTGGGGTAATAAAACATATATGGACAGATTTTAAGAACTTCTTGCCTAGCCAAACTTTTCTAAAGATAATTTTAGCAGACATATTATTCTGTTGCTGATATTTGATGTTCCATTAAATGGCAGATAATGGACAACCTTGTTCTAAGAAAAAGGCTCTAAATCTTGAAGACTTTAACTATATTCTTTCTCAAATGTGTGCTTACTGATGGATTGAAATTCAAATCAGAGTGATTTATCACTTTTGCAAATTAAGTGACTTCCCTCTTCCTCTCACACAATGAAGCTGTTAATCTAATGGGGTTGCAATCTAATGATCCCTCTCAGAAGAACTATTGAGGCAATTTTATTCTGATACCCTGCTAGCACTTAGTAAATTTAATTAATTTACAGTATTCATATAAGTGATTTGTACAATGATGAAGGAAAATGTACCCTAATATGCCCATGTGCTTGGCTATTCTATTCTGAAGATCATTTCAGTCTTATAAAAATATCTTTTAGATGGCTATCATGGCTTAATACACCTGATGGTTCTGTCTAGTATTATTGAAAATGTTAGCATCAATAGCTCTTCAGATAGTGGTGTGACTTCATGAGCCTCTCATCTCGACTGGCTTGTTATGCATATGTAGTTCAAGCTGCTCTGGATTCATCTGTGCAATTGTGCTGTCAGGCCCTGCAAATACTGATAGAATGCGGGCTTTACTCCTTTTGGCTCTCACAATCTTTTTGCTTCCTCTTCTGCAATGAACCCCGAGACTTGGGAGGATGTTGACAGTTCTGGTGGAGGAAATTTTTTTTTCCTCGGATATGGGGACTCTGAGAGGCTATCCATGTCCCAGTTAGATGGATTCAACTGCACATACAGACATCACTAAATGGAACTTAGTGGGTATTAATTAAAAAAAAAAAGGAAAACCAAAAAACAGAGTACATGGAATTGGAAAGACAAAGTGGTAGTAGGGATAAGGTAAAAGATTTTGGAGGAAAGGGAAGAGGTATATTTGATCAAAACTTATTACATGCACACACACACACACACACACACACACACACACACACACACACACACACATACACACATATATATATGTATATATGTAAAATATTTCAAGTGTTAGTATCACTAAAATAGAAAAAATATGCTAACATTTCTGCATAATCCTAAGAGATCCCAAATACCTCATAAATGCTATGCAAAAAGAAGTGCTGAATATCAAATCATACTGCAGAAGTATAATGAACAGAACAACATGGCACTAGCATAAAATGAAACATATAATTATAGAAACATAGAAGCCAGAGATGAATCCATGAATAAAAGATTTCCATTAATACCAGCTGAGGAAATAAGAGTTGTTTCGGTGAGATCTCTTAGAACAATATGGACATATGTGCGAAATAATGGAAATAGGTGTTGATTTCACACCACATACATCTAACTAGGTTGGATTGAAGGTTAACTATAAATGATGTGCACACAAGGAAGCTTGAGTGTATTGACAGAAAGTAGTAACCTTTATTCTGGGTCCGAAGCAAGAGAAACACTTGGGCCCAGGAACTTTATGACAACCTGGGCAACATAGAGAGAATTCATCCTACAAACACTGATGATAGCAATGATGACCAAAAGCAAGTAATCTATTAGAAAAATAGAATTGACTATCTGGTGGAAACTCCACAGTGTTGGATTGCACAATGATTTTCATAGATATGCCTCTAAATCATTACCTATAAAACCAAGTATAGATAAATTATAATATATTAAGCTAAAGTTTTCCTATATGACAAATAAAATAATTGAGAAAATGGAAAGATCTCCTGAAAAGACTGAAATGTTTTCAAAGTATATGTGTCTTAAAGAGTTGACCTCCAAAGCATATAAAGTATAGAAATAACGCAACCCAGAAAAGATAGCCTAACTTTAAAAGTGTGCAACGAATTTGAATGCACACATATCAATAAGATATGCAAACCATTAATAAACATATGAAAAAAATTTTTAATTAGGTATTTTCCTCATTTACATTTCCAATGCTATCCCAAAAGTCCCCCATACCTTTCCCCCCACTCCCCTACCCACCCACTCCTCCTTTTTGGCCCTGGTGTTCCCCTGTACTGGGGCATATAAAGTTTGCAAATCCAATGGGCCTCTCTTTCCAGTGATGACCGACTAGGCCATCTTTTGATACATATGCAGCTAGAGTCAAGAGCTCCGGGGTACTGGTTAGTTTATAATGTTGTTCGACCTATAGGGTTGCAGATCCCTTTAGCTCCTTGGGTACTTTCTCTAGCTCCTCCATTGGGGGCCCTGTGATCCATCCAATAGCTGACTGTGAGCACCCACTTATGTGTTTGCTAGGCCCCGGCCTAGTATCAAAAGAGACAGCTATATCAGGGCCCTTTCAGCAAATGCTTGCTAGAGTATGCAATGGTGTCATCGTTTGGAGGCTAATTATAGGATAGATCCCTGGATATGGCAGTCTCTAGATGGTCCATCCTTTGGTCTCAGCTCCAAACTTTGTCTCTGTAACTCCGTCCATGGGTGATAGTTTCTAATTCTAAGAAGGGGCAAAGTGTCCACACTTTGGTCTTTGTTCTTCTTCAGTTTCATGTGTTTTACAAATTGTCTCTTATATCTCGGGTATACTAAGTTTCTGGGCTAATATCCACTTATCAGTGAGTACATATCATTTGAGTTCTTTTGTGATTGTGTTACCTCACTCAGGATGAGTGTTCCTCTTTCTCCACATCCTCGTCAGCATCTGCTGTCACCTGAATTTTTGATCTTAGCCATTCTGACTGGTGTGAGGTGGAATCTCAGGGTTGTTTTGATTTGCATTTCTCTGATAATTAAGGATATTGAACGTTTTTTCAGGTGCTTCTCTGCCATTCGGTATTACTCAGGTGAGAGTTCTTTGTTTAGCTCTGAGCCCCATTTTTAATGGGGTTATTTGATTTTCTTGAGTCCACTTTCTTGAGTTCTTTATATATATTGGATATTAGCACAATGTCACTAATAAAAAAGAAGTTAAAATTAAGACTGCAGTAAGTTTCATATCATGGCTGTTAGAAAGAGAAGTCACCTGTAATCACAGCATTTAGGACAAGAAGACTGTTACATGTTCAGGGTGGTCCTGGATTGCATATTAAGTACCAGGCCAACCAGAACATACATCAAGATTTTTGTCTCAAGAAAAGAAGATATACAAACAGAGGGACAGAGGGAGAAAGGGGCAGTGGGAGAGGGGAAGGAAAGGGAAAGGAAGTAAGAAATGGAAAAAGGAAAGCAGGGTTAGTGAAGAAATAGAGAAAAGGAAACTCTGTGTGTTTGTTCCTTTGCAACAGAATTTATTTGTGTAGCCCTGGCTGTCCTCAAACTCATTCTAAAGACAAGGCTGGCCTCAAATTCAGAGATCCACCCATCTCTGCATCCCAAGTGCTAGGATTAAAGGCATGTGCCACTATTGCCATACTGAATGAGATATTTTAAATTTTATTTTTTAAAAATGTATTTACCATTTCATACATGTATATGCTGAATATTTAGTCACATTGACTGGCCATTACAATCTTCCATCCTCCTTTCTCTTCCACAGAAACTCTCCTTCTCTAAAACTCATTTCTTCTTTGATGTTTTTTTACTCATGGAATTTAAATACAGTTGCTTGTATGAACATGAGTACTGTGGGGTAGGGGGAGTGCAGCCAGTTATAGAGAACTCTTTACCAATGTTGGGAAAATAAATTATGACAGCCACTGTAAGACAGTAATGAGATTCCTGGAACTTAAAATGATAACTACCACATGAACTAGCATTCTTAGGACTGTGCATATCACAAAATAAATGAAACTAATATCTAACTGATATCTCCCTTTTTTTATCCAATAGAGATTTTTCACAATAGTTAATATTTGAACAAACTTTTATGTTCATCATCAAAATATATGGGAGCAGAAAATGTGATATAAATGTATGTACAATAGAATGTCATAATTAAAATGTCTTTTAAGGCTTTCAGCCTTAAAAAGAAAGGCCTAAGCCATGCCAGTTTTGGAACACGGATGAACATGAAAGTCATCATGCTATATAAAATAAGCTATACACAAGAAGATAATAATCCCATGTGCATGGCAAATATGTAAATGTTACTCATTGAAGTCAAGATTTTGAAATGTTATTCCCAATTGCCCAGATACAACAGGTAGTAAAATAGGCGCAATCAGTTCTAGAGACATATCCTAGCACAGTCTATAATAACATACCATATATTTAACAAAGACCTAACCAAAAAAGATAATACATCAAAACCTTAGTCAAATGGGTCTTGTTCCAGTTATGGCTCTACATACATAAACCAATAAATGGTACCACTACATAGATTCAAGTACATAAACCACACAGTTCTCTTATTAAAGACACAAAGGCCTTTAATAATAACCAATAATATCTCATAATAAAAAAGTTCTTAGACAATCTAAGTATATGGAGATATACCTCAACACTCCATTATAATGCTAAATGAAGAAAACTTGAACTTTCCACTAAAATTAAGAATAAAATAAGTGTTCCCACAGCCTCTTATTTTGTTCACCTTGGTGCTTAAAATCTTTGCTAGAGCAAAGAGTAAGATGAAGTGGTAAGGGGGATGCAAATGGGAAAAAAAAGGCAAAGTAGCCCTATTTGTGCATGTTGTTCATGTACACATAAAAGACCCTTAGACATGTCACCAGAAAGCTTTTACAACTGATGAAAACATTCATCAAAGCAGCAGGATATAAAATAAACATCCCCAAATTATAGACTTCCTATATACAAATGACAAACATTGAAAGAAAGACAGTATAAAAAAAAGTTCTATTCATAATAGCATTAAAAATGTTAGAATTAATCTATCCAAGGAAGTAAAGCAGTTGTGTAATGAAAATTCTAAGATACTGAAAAAATGAATTGAAGATGACATGAGAGGATAGTTCCCCATGCTTATGGATTGTGAGGATTCATATTGTGAAAATGGTCATCCTACTAAAAGCAATCTGTAGATTCTATATAATCCCTAACAAAATAACAGCACAATTATTTATAGAATTTGAAAAACTGATTTTAAATTTAATTCCATCAGACTCCTTTTCCACACACACACACACACACACACACACACACACACACACACACACACACACATACACACACACACACACACACACACACACACACACACACACACACACACATATATATAATAACAGCAGCTATGGTTACCTAGAGAAGACCTAGTATGGAGGGTGGACAGCCTTGTGAGATTCCACCTCTAACTAAGATGCTTCTGGCAGTACTGGTGACCCCTTGGGGAAGGTAGGATTCCTTTTATGTTAGCATAGGAAGATACTGAAGTCAGTGAGTTATTATGTTTTTAAGTATACTTATAAATATCTTAACTATGTATATACATTCAGAAATAAAATAGGATTGTTGTGTGAATAAAATTGATATATTAAAAGAAAGAAGAAAAGGAAGAAAGGAACAAACTAAATTCTACTTTGAAGGTAATGAGTTGTTTTAGGGTTGCTTTTCTTTCTGGTGATTTAAATAAACTAAACTGTGGCATCAATGGAATTATCTCTGAATTAAAGATCCAGAACACTTTTACACTTACTATCATATTTGGTAGTAGTATGCATCCTTGAACTGTCCTCTGACCATTGAAAAAGTGAAGTGCAGCTATTGGAGAATCAATAAACTAATAAATAATTCAGTTAGTTAAAAAAACAAGAAGCTAGCCAAAACAAATTTAAAAGCACCTCTTCGTTTTATGCTAATTGTTCATCAGCTGATTGTGTTTGTCATGTTAAAGTGCAGGCTAATGAAGGAGAAATGAGATAGAAGCTAACAAAGACAAAGTAAGGAGTGGGAACTAGACAAAGACTGTGAAGTAAGGAACTGGGGAGATTCTGCAGGATTCAAGGGATTCTATGGCACTCTGCATCTCCTCAGACTAAACCCTCCTCCTCCTCCTCCTCCTCCTCCTCCTCCTCCTCCTCCTCCTCCTCCTCCCCCTCCCCCCCTCCTCCTCCTCCTCCTCCTCCTCCTCCTCCTCCTCCTCCTCCTCCTCCTCCTCCTCCTCCTCCTCCTCCTCCTCCTCCTCTTCTTCTTCTTCTTCTTCTTCTTCTTCTTCTTCTTCTTCTTCTTCTTCTTCTTCTTCTTCTTCTTCTTAATTAGATATTTTCTTTATTTACATTTCCAGTGCTATCCCAAAAGTCCACTATACCCTCCCCCTGCCCTGTTCCCCTACACACCCACTCCCACTTCTTGGCCCTGGCGTTCCCCTGTACTCGGGCATATAAAGTTTGCAATACCAAGGGGCCTCTCTTCCCAGTGATGGCCGACTAGGCCATCTTCTGCTACATATGCAGCTAGAGACATGAGCTCTGGGGTACTGGTTAGTTCATATTGTTGTTCCACCGATAGGGTTGCAGAAAAAGCAATATACAGCAAACCAGTAGCCAACATCAAACTAAATGGAGAGGAACCTGAAGCAATCCCACTAAAATCAGGGACTAGGCAAGGCTGCCGCCAACTTTCTCCTTAGCTATTCAATATAGTACTTGAAGTCCTAGCCAGAGCAATTAGAAAACAAAAGGAGATCAAGGGAATACAAATTGGAAAGAAAGAAGTCAAAATATCACTATTTGCAGATGATATGATAATATATGTAAATGACCCTAAAAATTCCACCAGAGAACTCCTAAATCTGATAAACAGCTTCATTGCAGTAGCTGGATATAAAATTAACTCAAACAAATCAATGGCCTTTCTCTACAGAAAGGATAAAAGGACTGAGAAAGAAGTTAGGGAAACAAACTAAACCTTCTTGTAAGATTTGGAAACTTATAGATGGAGGAAATCAAGTCACAGAGAAACTCATGTGAGAAAAGTTGCTTGAACATTTCAGCAAGTGTCTGTCTATAGAACACTTTGATTAGATACTGAATAGAATGGCTTAGGTGGTATTTTCTTGGCTTCGTGTTTTGAGAGTGCAATATTTTCTCCAACTCTAAATTTGGTAAGAACCTGCTTTCCATAGGAAATTCTCAAAGGTCATTGGGTCTTTCTATTATTTAGTTCATTTTATAATCCCATGTAGAACCTATGTAGGATGAATTCATTGGGTCATAAATCACAAGCTTCCTTGTTCTTCCTGGTCCTTTTGAAGTATGTGCTATCATCATCAGAGAGAGAAGTTTCTCTATTCATAGACTGCAAGGTTTCATAACATCTATAACATAATTGATTGATGACTAGACGTTATTTTCCTTCCTTGTGTGTTTCCTATCTATCTGTAAAAGCTGTAGCAACTTCTGTGTCCTCTCCATCAGGCTATGCAAGCACTCTACTATGGGGGCCTTTGCATTCCCAGTGAAATGTGTTCTGAGACCTTGGCTGGAAAGCCTGTGTTTGTTTAATTTGTCTGACATCGACTTGCAATCTCCTGTCTATCTGCCAGTAGATTGCAGTAATAAATATGTTAATTTATAATAATAAATATGTGGATAAGTGTGTTGGGCTTCTAATTCCATCCCTCATGCTTGTAAGTTCCTTTCAGTTAAATGCTTAACTTAAGCTAGCATTCTTCTGTGCGGCCTTATGTGGTCAAATCAAACTGTTTTTCTTCCCAAAGACATAAAGTAGAGGTCAACGGTTTAGATCTTCCTATCACTTCTATTTTAGTTATCCCATTCTCAATTATTTTTAAGAAGAAGGAATCAACTTACACAAGGAATACTTCTATTTAAAAACCCTTTCAATTTTTTATTGCTATCTTTGAAAATTTTTGTTTGCCCCACCCTCTTCCCTGACTGATAGACCCCATTAAGAGATGAGAGTAAGATCCTTTTGCATCTGAAAAGTCAGAAAATAATGGGTTCTAGGGATAATTTCCAAGGAGCCTTTCAAACAAATAGGATGCTGGAGTAGAGGAACTTCAGCAGAAAGGAGCGACATAGCAAATGTCAGCACAAAACAGGCATCTCGGTCTAATTGCAGCTAAAGTCAGCTCTACCAATGACACCCTTGGCACTTCCTCAGGCCGCTCTGGAAGGTGCAGGGTGTCTGCAGCACAGGTTACTAATTTTAATGTGTTCAAGTGTGTTTTTGTGACAGTTGGCTACAGAGGTGGGAGAGAAAAACAGTCTCTGAATGCAGAAAAATAGACAAATGTGTTCGGAGGTCTTCCTGTGGCTGCCTGTTCAGTGTCCTCAAGGAAATTCTTCCTGACAATAATTATAAGAAAAACACCAGTGTTTGTTTTCCAGAGTTTGACAAAATGGAAAGTCATTTCTGTTTGCCAGGAAAACGGAAGCTGTAGAACCCTTCATCTGGTGATTTAATGGAGTCCTAAGATACAGTTAGGACTAAGAGCAACTGAGAATCGTGCCCCAATTTAGGCTGCCAAGTCCTTCTAACAGACATAGTATTTATCAGGGAATATTGTTTTTCAGTGTGTGTGTTTGTAATCTTTCTTGTCTGTTACTGATTCACTGAGTTTTCTGTTTGCTCTTTACTCTAGTTTGGAAATTATTTCTTTAAAATATTCTATTAGAAGGAGACATGAACACAAGTCCCCTAACCGAGAAACTATTCGCAACTGATACCTTACTGTGAGTGGAAGAATCAGTTTTCTCCAATGGTGGGCCCCACACTGTTTCACTTCAGAAAAAAAAAGCAGGCCTTCCATGGATATCTACCAAATACAACATATCAACACTAGGCACCTCCCCTCACTTTACAACTGGATGAGTCGACCCAGTCTTAGGTCAGGTGTCCCCAAAGCAGGCAATAGCATCAAAAACAGCCCTCAATCCCTCTATTAGGAACCCAACAAACACCAAGCTACACAACTATAGCATATGTGCAGGCAGACTCGGTCAGACCCGTGATCCCTAATTATCAGTTCAGTCTCTATGAACCCCTATGTGTCCAGGTCAGTTGATTCTTGTGGTGTCCTTGACTGTGCTGACTCCTAAAATCCACCCCCCCTTCTTTTCTTCCCTACAAGAAGCTCAGAGTTCTTCTACAAGATGCTCAGAGTTCTCCCTAATGTTTGGCTGTGGGTCTCTGCATCTGTTTCCATCAGTTGCTAAATGGAACCTCTCTGTTGGTAACCATACCAGGCTTCTATTTAAAACTTTAGCAAAATATCATTAGTAATCATGTATTTCTTTCTCTTTTTCCCCTCAGGAGTGTTTGGTTCTATCCTAGACCACTGGGCCATCTGGGATCTGGCTTGTGGTCTTCCAGACAGTGTTGGTTATGGGCTCTCTCTCATGCTATGGGTCTCAAGCTGGACCAGTCATTGATTAGTCACTTCCACAATTTCTGTGCCACCTTTACCCAAGCACATCACGCTGGCAGGATAAATTGTAGGTTGCATGTTTTATGGTTCGGTTGGTGTTCCAATCTCTTCACTGGAAGCCTTGCCAGCTTTTAGGAGATGGCTGGTTCAGACTCCACATCGCCCATTATTAGGAGTCTGAACTGGGATCCCCTTAATAGATGACTGGGAGTTTCCATTAAACTAGGCTTCTACTTAGGCTTCTGCCTGGGAAGTGCCCCATAATTCAAGTTGTCTCTCCCAGTACTCTTTCCCTCTATCCTTTCCCCACTTGATTCTTGTTTCCAGCATCATCCACCCCCTTCCAGCTACAATATTGTTGTAGAAGTTATTAATTCCAACCCCAGGGTTTTTACCCAGCTTTTGCCATTTAGTTCCTGGATAAAAGATACACACAACCTTTATGTTTGCAGTAAGCTTTAAACAACACACGAGCTGGGAAGATATCTACACTTTATGTTATTAGAATCAAATTTTCTATATATAACTCCAAGTAATTACTTACTATGTTTCATCTGGCCTGCTCTTAACTAAAATAGGCCAGCCCTCAGGGACATGTTTTTATGGCTCACCTAATATCATGGTGGCTTTTCCGTTCTCTTTCTGCACCTTCTTCTCCTCTAACCCCAAGCCCCAGAATCGTAACTCCCACCTATGTCTCTTTGCCCAGCTATCGGGTGTTGGCATCTGTATTTATCAATCAGGAATAACTTGGAAACAGGGTCACTTGGGTCTGTGAGCAGACTCCAGATCCTGAGGACTCACACTTAGTATTACAATACACAGTAAAAGATAAAAACCTTAACACCTTATCTTTTCTCTTTCCTCTTCCCAGGGAGATCTAGGCAACCCCCTTTGAACTCTCCTCGTTACTTAGCCTCTGTGAGTCTGTGGATTATAGCATGATTATTCTTTACTTTACAGTGATTATCCACTTATCAATGAGTACAGTTCAGGCACGAAGAATCAAAACTTATAAATGAGAAATATGAAACTGAAAAGCTTCTGCAAGGCAAAAAGACACTGTCAATAAGACAAAATAACAGCCTACAGAATGGGAAAGGATTCCCATCAACTGTATATCTGACAGAGGACTAACTTCCAAAATATATAAAAAACTTGAGAAACTGGGTATCAATAAACCAATTAAAATACAAAAAATGGGATATATATGATATATATGATAATAAAAATGGGATATATATGATATATCTCTAAACAGAGAATTGTCAGCAAAGGAATCTCCAGTGGCCAAGAAGAACTTGAAGAAATGTTTTTGTTTTGTTTTGTTTTGTTTGGTTTGGTTTGATTTGGTTTTGTTTTTTTTTTTTTTTTCCATTTTTTATTAGGTATTTCGCTCATTTACATTTGCAATGCTATACCAAAAGTCCCCCATAGCCACCCACCCCCTCTCCCCTACCCACCCACTCCCCTTTTATGGCCCTGGCGTTCCCCTGTACTGGGGCATATAAAGTTTGCGTGTCCAATGGGCCTCTCTTTCCAGTGATGGCCGGCTAGGCCATCTTTTGATGCATATGCAGCTAGAGTCAAGAGCTCCGGGGTACTGGTTAGTTCATAATGTTGTTCCACCTATAGGGTTGCAGATCCCTTTAGCTTCTTTGGTACTTTCTCTAGCTCCTTCATTGGGGGCCATGTGATCCATCCAATAGCCGACTGTGAGCATCCACTTCTATGTTTGCTAGGCCCAGGCATACTCTGACAAGAGACAGCTATATCAGGGTCCTTTCAGCATAATCTTGCTAGTGTATGCAATGGTGTCAGCATTTGGAAGCTGATTATGGGATGGATCCCCGGATATGGTAGTGTCTACATGGTCCATCCTTTTATCTCAGCTCCAAACTTTGTCTCTGTAACTCCTTCCAAGGGTGTTTTGTTCCCACTTCTAAGGAGGGGCATAGTGTTCACACTTCAGTCTTCATTGGTTTTGTTTTGTTTTAAAAACAAAGAAAGAACATGAAGTTAAGTAAGGAAGGAGAAAAGGGAAATCTGGGACAGGGAAAAGAATATGATCAAAATATACTATATGAAAACAAAATTCGAATACAAAATTTAAAAATGGTCTATTAATTATTATATTTTTAATATATTCAATTTTGCTACCTAGAATTTTATAAAAATAAATATGACACATGGAATTAAATTTACTGTTGCCAATTTGTGCTTGGAATCTATTTTTCCATGCAAATATTAGAATAAAAGAAGTGACCACGACACATTGGCAGATATGTTTAATTTTAGTTTTAAAGTTTATTTAAACACAAAAGGCAGAAATCTGGGCCCTCAAAAACCACCAAGCAATCAACAAGTCACATTTTACAAACTTCACGTTCCACATTCTCTCTTACCTGTTTTCCTCCATTTCTCCAAGCTTTGTGTTTGGTGATCGAGTCTCTGTGAACAGTTGATAATGGATGAAACTCAAGGTGAGTGTTTCTGCACACATTACAAGTCCTATAGCACAATGTGTAAACCTCCCTCGGGTGCTTTATACAGTTAGTATCTATCTGAGAGGTTTGATAATCATCTTACAACTTTGGCAATTAGTTGAGAAAAGTAGGAAAGGTTATCTCTAGTCTGTTACTGAGAAGAAATTAAAAGATCAGTATTAATTTATCCAGACAGTTCATGCTTAGTTAGTTCAGCTCACATCAAGAGTACTGTGCAGGAACTGGAAAGCTGGTTTTTCAGGGAAGGACATTTGTTTCTAACCTTTACAATCTGAGTTCAAGTGCCAGCATCCACACAGTGGAAAGAATCAACTCCCACAGTTTGCCCTCTGTTCTCCACACATAAACATGTGTATTTATTTACTTACGTAAATAAATAAATTGCATAAATAAATAAGTACAATTTCAAATACTTCGTAAAAAGAGAAATCTTATATAAGTTAGTCACAAGCCTTGACTCTGACTTTTCCAAGTTTCTTCATTAGTCTTTAGCCTTCGTAGGTGCGGGCCATCAAGGTGACCTTCCATGGCTTTGCTGTCAGTGTCTCAAGTAACCCAGTCACAGTCTCCTTTGTTTTCAATACCATATTTGGAAATAGTTCTGTGTGGTATGGAGGAGAAAAGCAAAACAAAGTAAATAGAACATGTCAAGATGCCACTACTAATTTCACATAATGACTGTTACTATAATTTCCATTCAGATGTCTCAGAGGGCATCTAAACTCATGAGTGTCACACACGAGACTAATAAAAACATTATTAGGCATGGAGGAAACAAAAAATTCTGTCTAAAAGAACTAAAAACAAACACAGGCCAAAAGGGGACAAAAAGGGTAACATTTTCTCATAACCTTGTTTTGGGAATTATACAAAACATTTTCTGACTATTAGGAAGCATGGCAGTGTTGGTACTTTTTTTTTTAATGGATTCTTATAAGTTTACCCAATAAATTCACACTTTATTTTTTTTGGTGATGCATGGTGGCAGATAATGTTAGCAGAAATGTTTCCCGATGTCCTTGTACTACCTCTTGGTACTCCATTTGTAATTATCCAAGAAATTCTGGATAAATAATTGTGACTTTTTTTTCATTTTTGTGGAATCAAACATGGAGATTTTTAAACTATAGATTATCGACAAGACCATGCCTATCTTACATTGCTATGACAAAATACCTGATACTGAATAGTAATAAATCAATGAGGTTTATTTACAGTAACAGTCACATTTCTGAAGACCGAAAATTCAAAATGAAGTGGCTTTTGCTGAAGTCCCCCTGCTGCTCCATGCATGGCCCAAGAACACAAGGCAAAGAAGGACCCATAGTGAGATGAAAGCAAGGGAAAATTGAGACCTCTGAACTTGTTTGTACCACTCAGTCTTGGAGTGATCATTCCAGTCCACGTAGGGTATAGAAGCACTTCTGTGAGGCAGCACTGATGTACTCCTAAGGGCTCAGTCCCATGTTGTCCACGCTCCTAAGCCCTGCCTCAGTGAGGAAGTAAGCTTCTGTATGAGTTTTGGAGAGAGCAAATCCTACTCAAATCGTAGAAGGCAATGAACTCGGAAGGCAGGTGTCTCTCCCACCCTTCAGTTCCTTGGAATACACACTCTGGAGGGGAAGTGCTGGGTCATATGTTGTTGTAGTTTAAAATTTCTTAGGAACATCCATCCATACTGTTTTGAATAATAACTATATTAACATATTAAAATGCAGGTGGTGCAGAATTCTCTTCCCTCCCCATCTTCTCTAGTAATTGTCATTGTTCGTATTCTCGATAATAGACATTGTTCCTGGAGTGGGGTGGGGTTATCTTATTGTAGTTTAATTTGCATTTCCCTTGCTTTTAGTGATGATGAACATTTTTTCGTATACCTGTTGATTATTTCTTTATGTTTTCTCTTTGAAGGAAGAAAGTGTATCTATTGCTTAGATTTATATATTAATTTCCTCCTATGTGCTGAATGTTTATTGTAACACTAACCAGAAAACCAAAAATTAGATAAGCATACATATAACAAAACCTAGATTAAAAACATATGTGTATTATTCCAGGACTGACCATTTGGTATTGGATAACTGACTAAGCAGCTCATTCCAGTGGAAGACTATTTCTCCTGCTCTCATTATTCCTTAGTTGCCTGTAGCTCTTAGTTTAATATTGGGGCCTTATGAGATTTTTCTTCTCCCATATTAACATGCTGGTCAGTGTTGTCCGAGTGCAGATAGACCTTCTTTACTCACTCATATTGTTGATGTGACATTGCTGAAGCTCATGTCTATTCTCAGCGATACCTTATCACAGCAGAGTTCCTGGTCCTCTGGTTCTTTAAATCTTTCCACCCCCTGTTTGGCAATATTTCCTGAGCTCTAGGTACAAGAGTTGTATTACCCAATATATTCATTGTGGCTGGTGGGGCAAATATTTTAAACTATATTACACCCTATATTGAAAGCTTCTTTAGAAAAGTAACTGATCCATGTTTTTGTCTAAGTAAATGTTAAAAGTACAACGCGTTGGAGATATTATATTGATGGAAAGCAGAGATGCCCTAAGAATGACTGGTGTGGTGAGAAAAGAAGCCAGTTTGAACACATTTCCATTCACTAATTTGGTATAAGGTGAGACTCAAAAGGAAAATAATAATTATAGCTAATTGAAACAAATTTAAGTGCCTGAAATTCTCCTACATCTTAATGAAACCACATGGAAAAATTAAAATGAAGTGTATATTGCTTGCTTGCAATATGAAATGGTTCATTAAATATTCTAAAGAGATGAGCTGTGCCTGCTTAATCTGTTTTCCTCTTGAGAGCAAAAGCTCTAAAGGAAAGTTAATGTTATTAATACCTGTTGTCTTTATTGTTTTGCTTTGCAGGTGCTACCATACTATCAAGAGCATGACTCATCTTCTCAGTTTCTTAGTTTCTTCTGGAATCATCTGTTGTCTGCAGAATAGCAGCCTGCGGTGCTGCCATGCCTTCTGGGGATTCTGGCTCTTGTTGGATATTGATCACGTGATTCTGTACTTGCAAGTTATGGAGCTCAGCTTCCAAGAAAACTTCACTCCTTGGAAATAAATCAAGAGATTCTGATTGCTTATGCTTCTAGCTACCCTTTAAAGACACTGGCCATTATAATATCCTAATAAACTACTTCATAGTTTCCAATATTTCTGACTGTTGATTTAAATATATATTAATACAGAACACTGGCTTATATCAGACACATTAAGTGATATGTGAGGAGAGAATGCACAATTTAAAAAACTAGAACTCCCCTTGATACATCAAGGAATGGTCCTCTCATTGAAAGTAGTAGGTTGTCAGCAGATCCACATCTCTTCTTCTTCTCCCCCAGACCCCTTTTCTCTGCAGTCTCATTCCCAGCTCTATAGCAGAAAAGCTGCTATGGTCTCCATTTCCTCTCTGAGCCCATAAGATAACAGGTCAGCAGAAAATTTCCTACCAATTAACACACAGCCATCACATTCTGCTCAAGTCCAGGGAGGAAGCAGAAACCAAAGAACAAAATGCTCAACAGGGACAAAACCAGATATTATTTACCAGACTGATGAGCGTCCCAATTCCAGACGCCCAGACATCAGCATCGAAACAGTCAACGACAATCAGGACAACATGTCTTCCCTAGAGTACAGCAACCCTACCAGAGCACATGCTAAGTATTCTAACATAGGTGAAGCCCTAGAAAATGACTTGAAAACAGCCTATATGAAGATTTCCTTAAAGAGTAAATAAATCCATTAAAGAATCCAGGAAAACATAAATAAACAGTGGAAGGGAATGAATAAAGCTATTCAAGTAATGAAGAAAACCCAAACTGAAGGAATTCTGAAAATAAAAATATAATGGGGAATTCAAACAGAAACTATAGATGCAAACTTCACAAACAGAATGCAAAGTAGAAGAAATAATCTCAGATGTTGAAGATCTGATAAAAAATGGATACATCTGTCAAAGTAAATATTGAATATATAAATTTCCTACACAAAGCATCCAGAAAAACTGTGAGACTGTGAAAAGAACAAATCTAAGATTAATAAGATATTATAATAATATATTATAATAAGAATAATAAGAGGAATAGAGGGAGAAAGATAAACCCATATCAAAGGCTCAGAAAATATTTTCAACAAGAACATAGGAAAAAATTTTCTTAATCTAAAATAGGAGCTGCCTGCAAAGGTATAAGAAGTATACAGAACACCAAACAGACTGCACCAGAAAGATATTCCCATCATCATATTAATCAAATCACTGAATGAATGTAATACAGAAAGAATATTAAAAGTTGCCAGGGAAAAAGACCAAGTAACATATAAAGACAGAACTACCAGAATTAGACCTGACTCCTGACTTCTCAGGGGAAAATCTTTTTTTTTTTTTTTTTTTGGTTGGTCGAGACAGGGTTTCTCTATGTAGTCCTGGCTGTCCTGGAACTACTCTGTAGACCAGGCTGACCTCGAACTCAGAAATCCACCTGCCTCTGCCTCCCAAGTTTTGGGAATACAGGCATGCACCACCACTACCCGGCCAGTGGAAATTCTAAAAGACAGAGGTCCTGGAAAGATGTCCAGCAGACTCTAAGAGACCACAGATGCCAGGCAAGATTACTCAACAAAACTCTCAATTGCGATAGACAGAGGAAATAAGATATTCCATGATAAAATCAAATTTGATCAATATTTATCTACAAATCCAGCCCTAGAATGAAAACTCCTACCTAAAGAGGATAACTACAACCATGAAAATATAGTGAAAAAATAAACCCAGACCATCAAAATCAAAGGAAGAGGAGGTACAGATACACACACACACACACACACACACACACACACAGAGAGAGAGAGAGAGAGAGAGAGAGAGAGAGAGAGAGAGAGAGAGAGAGAGAATAAAAGGTATCAGCAGTCATTGGTCATTGATATCTCAATATATCATGACTCCCAATTCCCTAGAGAAAGAAAACTAACAGAATGGATACAAAACCAAAACTCTTCCTTTTGCTGCATCCCAGAAACATATGGTGACATCAAAAATTGACATAACCTCAGGGTAAAGGATTGAAAAAGATATTTCAAGCAAATGTACCTAAGAAGCAAGAAACTTGATAATCAAAAAATAAATAACACAATTTTTAAAAATGGGGTACAGATCTAAACGGAGAGCTCAATAGAGGAAACACAAATGGCCAAGCAGCACTGAAAGAAAATGTTCACTGGCCTTATCCATCAGGGAAATGCAGATCAAAACTACTTTGCGATTCCATCTTACACCTGTCTGAATGATTAAGATCAATAATACGGAAGGCTGCTTGTGATGGTAAGGATGTGGAGCAGAGAAACACTTATCTGTTGCTGATGGGAGTGCAAACTTGTACAGCTACTATTGGAATCAATATAGTGGTTCCTCAGAAAGTTGGGAATTGATCTACCTTAAGATCAGGCTATATCGCTTTTGGGAATAAACCCAAAAATGTTTCATCCTACCACAGGGTCACTTGATCAGCCATGTTTGTTGATACTCTGTTCATAATAGCCAGAAATTACAAACAACCTAGATGTCCTTCAAGAGAAGAAAAAAAAATAAAGATAATGTGGTACAATTACACAATAGAGTATTACTCTACTCCTAAAAAGAAATGACACTATGAAATTTACAGGCAAATGGATAAAAATAGAAAAAAATCATGCTGAGTAAGATAATCCAGGAATATGAGTGTGATATGTATTTGCTTAATCTGGATATTAGCTGTTAAATAAATTATAACCAAGCTGCAATCTATAGATCAAGAGAGGTTAGGCATAGAGGAGAAACTGGGAGGTAGTGTGGGTGGGGGTAGGGTACATGGATCTCCCTAGGAGGCAGAAATAGAATACATTTTATTCATGGACTTGAACTGGGGGAGAACTAAAGAATAGGGAACTAGATCATATTGAGGAATGGAATAAGGAGAGAAATCACTAGAATTGAGGGGTATTTGAGGGACTGTCTGCAAATGTAGTGCAGTAAAATCTTCCTATAATTTATGAAGGTGATTTTAATGACATCTCCAAATAATGAGGGAGGTAGAACTCTAACTGGCCATCTCCTGTCACTAGATGAAGCTTCTAGTACTGGGCCTGTGTTTCATCCAATTGAGTTATGGCCTGAAAGAGTCCCATGAAAATCCCCAGCAACTTAGTTTGTTGCCAAGGTTACTTTCCACAAAATGACAGAAAAGCCCCATTGTTGAAGATCTCACCCACACAACTCATTGAACATGGAGATATTGAGCTGGTACCTACATAGAACTTTCACCCCAATGTTCTAGCATCTTTGAAGGGTACTCTTCAGGCTACCAAAACAGAAATTTAAACACCAACCCAAACATAAAACATTTGATCTACAGTCTGTCCTTGCCTGCAAAATATGGTAGGACAATAGTAGCATACATCTGTGTGAGAGACAACCCAATGTTTGATTTGACTTAAGTCCCACATCATGAGGTGGAACCCATATATAACACTGCTTGGGTGACCAAGAATGAAAGGCTAAATAGCCCAGAGACCTAAGGTTAAACTAAATACTACTTAAAATCAATAATACTTTTTAAAAAGAGTAATAATAAAATGACTCCTGATGACATTCTGCTGTACTCATATATCAGTAACTTATTTAGACATCATCAGAACAGCTTCCTCCTGCAGCAGAGAGGAACAAATACAGGGATCCATAGGCAGACAATATGAAGAGAGAGGGAGAGGGAGAGGGAGAGGGAGAGGGAGAGGGAGAGGGAGAGGGAGAGGGAGAGGGAGAGGGAGAGGGAGAGGGAGAGGGAGAGGGAGAGGGAGAGGGAGAGGGAGAGGGAGAGGGAGAGGGAGAGGGAGAGGGAGAGGGAGATATTGAAACACATACTTCACACCTCTAAAGGATAGGTCTCTATCAAATCCCCTCTCATAGCTCCAGGAACTCTGGGGAAGAGGAGATAGGAATAGAGGAGCCAGAGGAGCGAGAGGAGCCCAAGGCCCTCTGGAACAACTGAGCAAACCTGGGATACAGCAGTCACAGGGCCTACAGGGGTCTGAACCAGTTATTAGTGTATATATATATATATATATATATATATAATACCTTTCAGTTAAATACATTTATAATACTCCTGAGTGGGTGTGGACAAGTGATCTTGGTTTCTTGTGCCATCTCTTTGGGTTCTGTTATTTTTTCCTTGGCTCGTTTTGTCCAACTTTGATACAATGGTTTTTGTTTTATCTTACTGTCTTATTGTCACTTAGAAGCCTGTTCTTTTCTTGTGAAAGAGAGAAAGAGAGTGAATCTGAAAGTGGAAGTAAGTAGGAAAGAACTAGGGGGAGTAAAAGGAAGAAAAACTGTATTTGGATTATATTGTATGAAAAATCTACATTTAATAAAAGAAAAAATAATATTTCACTTGCATGGGAATATATCCTATAAAAAAAAGATGTTTAAATGATGGGCATCTGAAAAGTTATATGAAAGACCACTATTTCACAAATTGAGTTAAAAATAACTGGAAAAATAGTCTAATACATGTGAAATCAAAGAAGAAAGACTTAAAGGTACAATAGGCAAAGTGGGTTGAATGAGGTACCCTCCACAGTCTTGCGATTGAACACTTGGTCTCCAGTTGGTGGTGCTATTTTAGGGGAGTTAGGAGATGTTGCCTTGTGGGAGGAACTGTCACTGGTGGTGGACTTTGAGAGTTTCAAGACTTGCACTGTTTCAAATTGGCTTTCTCTGTTTCATGCTTGTAATTTTTTTAATTAATTATTTTTTTTTTTACTTATTCACTTTACATCCTGCTCATTGCTGCTCTTTTGGTCACTCCTTCCCACAATCCTTCCCCCACCTCCCTTTTTCTTCTCCTCTAAGTAGGTGAGGTCCCCCTTGATATCCTCCCACCCTGGCATTTCTCTGTAAGGCTAGGCACTTCTTCTCACCTTGAGGCCAAACAAGGCATCCTAGGTAGAAGGACATATCCCACATACAGGCAAGAGCTTTTAGTACAGTCCCAGATCCAGTTGTTTGGGACCCAAATGAAGACAAAGTTACACATCTGCTACATATGTGTGAGGAGGTATAGGTCCAGTCCGTGTATGTCTTTTGATTGGTATTCAGACTCTAAGAGCCCCAAGGATCAGGGTTAGTTGATTCTGTTAGCAATCCTGTGGAGTTCCCATCCACCAACATCTCAAATAACCCAATTTAAAAAATGGAGTACAGAACTAAACAGAGAATTCTCAACAAAGAAATCGCCAATGGCCATAAAACACTTAAAGAAATGTTCAAAGTCCTTAGTCAACCAGGAAATACAAATCAAAACAACTCTGAGGATCTATCTTACACCCATCAGAATGGCTGAGACCAAAATATCGTGAGATAGTTCATGCTGGCAAGGATGTGGAACAAAGAGAACACTCATTCATTGCTGGTGGGAGTGCAAACTTGTACAACTACTTTGGAAATAAAAAAACAGGAAATACTTCTACCTCAAGACCCAGCTATACCGTTCCTGGGCATATACCCAACAGATGTTCCACCATTTCACAAAGACAATTGTTCAACTATGTTCATAACCACTTTATTTGTAATAGCCATAAACTGGAAGCAACCTAGATGTCCCTCACCTGAAGAATGGATAAAGAAAATATAGTTCTTCTATACAATGGAATACTACTCAGCTATTAAAAACAAAGACAACATGCTTGTAATATACTGTGTAAGTGCTCAGCTTGCATTCTCAGTCGCCATGCCTGCCTGCTGCCATGCTTCTATAAATGCAATAATGATAGACTGCTATTCCTCTGAAACTGTAAGAATCCAAATAAGCTTCTCCTTATGTAAACTTCCTTGGTTGCTGTGTCTTATCACAGTAAAGCAAAAGTAAGCAATACAAGCAGGGATGAGGAGAAGAATTGAGAAGGAGAGGGAATAGTGTTTGAAGGATTAACTGGAGATCTATGAAAAAGCCTTATGGAAACCCATTTATTGATTTCAAATACAAGTTATGTGTGTGTGGGGGGGGTGGTGATGAATTTGAATAGAACTTACGTGGACAATAGTATTACTAAAAGACATTCTTTACTAAATTCAAATATTTTTAAAGTATTATTACAATAGGAAACTTCCTTATTGCCATGTTGGCTAGGATTTCCCAAAGGTCTCCAAAACAGCACAAGTTATGGCCATTGCTCTTGTTTGCCCATCATAACTACCTAGTTAAGACTTCCCTGGGGACAATAACACAATTTGGCTACAGAATATAGGAAAATCAAGCTCAAAGTAACCAGAATATATTTCCTCCACTGTTTATCTTTAATAGTTATAGAAGATACTTTGTAGGCTGCTGGAAAAGAAATAACACCAACAGTCTTATCCAGCACAGGACCCTATTCATTACACTATGCAGAGCTGTCAGGCAAGATATGGCCAATAGTGAAAGAGTAGCATGATTCTGATGGAGTAGATGAGGGCATTCTGATAGATTTGAGTCCTATTCTACAGTAGGGAATTTTATGCCTGGTACTATAACCCTACTGAAGAACTCATAGCTAGTAAAGTCATAGGCCCTAGGATAGAATCTGAAATGGTTATGCCACAAATTGCTTTATTAGTCAAGGGTCTCTAGAGGAATAACCTGATGAACAGTGTGTGTGTGTGTGTGTGTGTGTGTGTGTGTGTGTGTGTGTGTCTGTGTCTGTGTCTGTGTCTGTGTGTATGTCTTAATTAGGATATCTATTGCTGTAATGAAACACTATAACCAAAAAGCAAGTTTTGGAAGAAAAGGTTTATTTGGCTTTCACTTCCACCACACTTTTCATCATTGAAGGAAATCAGGATAGTAATTCAAACAGGGCAGGGACCTACAGATCAGAGCTGATGCAGAGTCCATGGAGAGGTGTTCCTTAGTGGCTTGCTCCCCATTGATTGTTCAGGGTGTTTTCTTATAAAATCAAGGACCACCAGGCTAGAGATGACACTACTCACAATGGGTTGAACCCTCCACCATCAATCACTAATGAAGAAATGCCTTGCAGCTGGAACTTATGGCAGCATTTTCTCATTTGAGGTCCTCTCCTTTCAGATAATGATAGTTTGTATGTCAAGTTGACTGACCAGCACAACTGACCACTCATCAGCTTGACACACAAACATGCCACTATTAAGCCACAGCCTTTTCTTTCTTATTCTTCTTAGAGATCTTACATTAAAAACATAAAGAACATTAATGAAAGTCCCCCAGTCTTTACAAATTCAAACACATTCAAATTCTAGTGTCTTTAAAACATTTACTCTCTCTAAAAATCCAAAAACTCCTTTCAAAGTTCAAAGTCTTTCAGCTGTGTGCTTCTGTAAAAATTAAAATTCAATTAAATATCTTCTCATTTCAAGAGGAAAAACCAAGGCACAGTCCCAATGTGAACAAAGCAAAACTCTCAGCAGTATAAATAACTCAATGTCCAGTGTCTGGGATCTACACAAGATCTTATGGGCTCCTCCAAAGGGCTTGGGTCACTTTGTTGGCTCCACCCTCTTGCAGCACACACAGCTTCTTTTCTAAGGTTGGGCAGGCTCCCTTCCACCACTGCTGCTTTTCTTGGAGGTTACTCTGTGGTACTGGCATCTCTAAAATGCTGGGGTCTTCTACTGTTAGTGGGCTAAACTCTCACCAATAGCCTCTGTAGGCCTTGCTTCATGGTGCAAAGCCTCAACTTTTCCCCCAAGACCCCTTTAATCCCTCAGCTTCCACTGCTACTCTGGCTGTACCTTCATCAATGGCCTCTCCTGGCCTCTCTCAGTGCCAAGCCTATCACCACTAAATACTCAGCTCCAGCTAACGAGCATTGAGTATCCCATCAAAGCAAAGATTTTGTTTTACCAATTCTTGTTTCTTGTTGATCACAGCTGATTCTTCAGCCCAAGCTAACCATAACCCAGATTCATCACTCAAAAGACTGGTAGAATCTTTGCTTCCCTCAGAAAAGTCACTTACCAGGCCTACATCATCTGCACTGCTCTCAACCTTATCTTCAAAGCTCCTACAGAATGACCCACTCAATGACTTTTATAGCTCAAAGTTTCAAAGTCCTTCTACAATCTTCCCTAAAACATAGTCAGATCTGTCACAATAAGACTGCACTATGCGGGTATATGTTAATCTATTGAGTAAGTTAAATAATATGGTCCAAATATTAACAGCTGTCTCACACCTGAAAGAACAAGAATCCAATAGTTGTTTGTCCATCAGGCTGAGTGCCTTGACAGATCCAATCTGCCTCAGAAGTCCTAAAGAGTTCCTGGAAAGCCATTAGTTTTCAATTGAATTGGAAATCTAGAAAGACTGGTTCTAATATGATTGAAACTATCACAACCAATAACAAGAGGCCATATAAACTCTGTGTCAAGATGGAAGATCAAGATAGCTACTGGGATACTCTCAGAAGCCACACCTCACATTTGGGGTGGATCTTTTCATATTATGGTAATGAAGACAATTCTTTAGTAATGCTTCCTGATCAGGTGTTTCTAAATCATAGCAAGTTGACATAAAACCAACTACTATACCTTATTAATATTAATATTTATACCCATAGTTATAGGATGTCCTCAACCTTGGTTAGAGAAGTTGTGAAGTCTGTAGCACTCAGAGAAGAGATGCATAATTGGACAAGGTAATGAGAATAAGAGTCTGTGTGCTTAGTTTTGAACAGGATATCTAAATTAGCATCTCCTTCCTCCTCAAGGTCCAAAGAACATCGTGGAAAAAGAGGTAGGGGGAATACAGGAGCTGGAGAATGGAGAAGCATGCTATGAAATGCTGTCTTCTGGACAGGGCATGGTTATAGCTCTCATGAATTTATAGCAGCTGTGGTTACTTGCACATGCTCAAGCCAACAAAAGTTCTGGAATAGATGGGTAGATGATCTCAAAGTTCTTTCCCTTACTTAAGTAGTTATTGGCAGCCAATAACTGCTGGAAGAAGGGGGATATTTTTGAACATGTAGCTATTTATAGAGCTATTATATTGGACCAGGCTGCACTGGAAGGTCCCACATCCATGCTCATATTGACAGTATTAACTAGACTCCATGACTCATCAAAAACACAAAGAGATGAATTGGAAAGGAGACTTGTTGGGAAGGTGTGGAGGAAGTTGGAAGAGAAAAATCAGGGTACATATGACTATATTTCATTATATGCTGTATAAAATCTTCAAAAACAAAGACAAAATTAAAAATGGCAAAATAAGCAAAAGACAATGCTAGTTTGATTTATTGGGTCCTGGTTCAATGTCAAAATCAGAATTGAAAAATCAAACCATATAAACATCTGTTCTATATTCTTATTTTGATATTTCACCCCAGCAAGTGTCAAAATAAATTTCATTAAGGCATTAAATTGGTTTGTATTGCTGTTACATAAAGAGGTAAAAAGGCATGTAATTATATTAGGAATGTATAAAAATACTTATCCTGGAGACACTTGGACTCAGCTTTATAGAAATGAAGGTTTTATAGGAAAGATGATGGTAATGATGAATGTCAAGTGTATTCATGTGTCCTCATATGAAGAGAAATCTTTTTCATATATGGGATAATTACACTTCACATTTGACTTTACAATAACATTCTGAGCATGTGAGGTTGCAATATCATTGCTACTGGGGAGTGATAAATATGATTTTAATTTTGAAATTGAACACCCACATATACACACACTCATACATCACCTTTCTGAGAAAAAAAATTACATAAAATGGGTTTGCATGCTGTAACGAATTTGTGAAATCTGTTCTATTTCTATGGCCAAAACAAAACAAAAATTCATCTCATGAATAATGTTCTGTAATTGGGGAGTGGTGGCACATACCTTTAAGCCCAGCACTTGGGAGGCAAAAACAAGTGTATCTCTCTGAGTTGAAGGCCATCCTGGTCTACAAAGTGAGTTTCAGAACTTCCAGGGCTGTCACACAAAGAAATTTTGTCTTGAAAAAAATATATTCCCTCTAATTATTATAGTAATGGAAATTCAAACTAGCTGTGGTGAAAACTCACTTACATTGTTAACAATATGCCTTTTATGAGAACTTTCTCCTTAGCATATACTACCTTTTATTCACGATTCTACATGCCTATCATAAGACAAGAAGTGAGACTGAGAATACCTGTGGGTCCCTGCAGTGATCTACCATATCAGAAGGAGAGAAATCCTAACACCGAGGCACTCATTGTTACAGACAATACTTCCACACTTTAAGAAAGACAATGATGTGTATAAAACCTTAAGCACAGAGCATGTCTTTAAGGAGACTGTATAATATACTTCCTGAATCAGTGTTCTTAGAATGAAATGGATGCTAAAATAACTGAAATTGTTTATATGTGTGTGGGCTTATACATATTCCGCTAAAGTACAGAGTAATTTCATCACCCATACATCTATCTATCTACCTATCTATCTATCTATCTATCTATCTATCTATCTATACCTATCTTCTTATTGGTTATACAATATACACAATGTACACAAAATATACAATATTTTCAAGTGAACATTGCATAATTTTCTTCTTAGAATAAAAAATTCACACATTTATGTACATTAAAGCATGTTAAAATACTAATCATTAAACATTAAATATAGCATGGACTAAATACTTGGTACATAGTTACCTCCTTTAACCAGAACTCAAACTTCTTTATTCTCTAATGCAACCTTTGGTATATTTCAATAGAAGGTATTTTTTCAGCAGATGGTCTTTATTTTAGGCCAAATAACTCCAACATTTTTTATTTTATACTTATTTTGAAATACTTGACAGTATATAATATATTCTCTGAAGACAATATTAATTTTAAAAGAAAAAGTGCTCTTTTTACCTATAATGGGGTATCAGAGTATTATATACTCTTTAAGATTATTCACAAGCAAATTTTATTTGTAAACTTCTTAAATAAATGTAAATTATTTAGCTTCTCAACTTGTTATAACACTAAAGAATTTAGATTTATCTTATTAAAATGATACCTAAGAGATTGTTAAAATAAAAAATATCACAAGCCCAAATCATAGAATTTCAGAATTAAATCCTATGAACTGTATGGTACTTTTGTTCTATTTTTTTCCAGTTCTATGCTTTCTATAGGAATAATTTTCAGTGTCTTCTAGCTTGCAAGCTTCCTTTTAAAGGCTGATAGAAGTAGTGGTTGAGCATTAGCTAAAGAAATGAGAAGGAATTCTCTGCATGTTAGAATTACTAGTGTCTCCTTAAGTGGAATTTACTGTCAAGGCCCCATGAAGTTTCTACCAGGCTCCTCTTGCCCTTCTTTTACTAGTTTCTCCATATTTGTGAGCCAGTTGATAGTACAGGAGTTGGGGGACTCTCTTTTTCCCATCTCAACCCCTTCAACCCCTTCGGTACTGGGAAAGCTGACCCCCAGGGCATGAGAATGGGAGAGCCAACCCTGCCTCTTCACTGGCTATAGCACTTGGGAGAGGGGGCCCTGTACTTGGCTTGGCAACCCAGTGGAGCTGGCCCAAAGGCACTGGCAAGCCAGCCTGGAGGCTGTGAAACCTGGAGCAGCCACTCACAGCCTGCAGCACTTGGGAGAGTAGGCCCCATGCCTTCACTGGGCAGCCCAGTGAAGCTGGAGCTGGAGTTGGAGTCATGGGTGTGGGGAACTGGTTCCAAGGGCAGCATTGAGTAGCCTACTCAGAGCGGTATTGGAGAGCTCACACTGGTGGTATGGGTAAGGGAGAGCCAGCAGGCTGACTCAGCTACCACCCAGGCCCAGATCCAGGGTTCTGAGATGGCCCACCTCCAAATCTCTATCATCTGTGAAGGGTTGGGATGCATGAACGGCCTAGTCCTGCTGTTCCAAAGCTGCAGGATCTCCATGACACAGGGCAACAACATGATAATTGGAAGAAGTCCCAATGAGAATCCAATATGGATGGTGTCACAAAAGCCAGACATCTTGAACTAGATCAATGATTCCTTGCAACGAACATTTGCAAGTGAAGATGTGTGGACAAAGGGGTATACTATGGAACAGCTTCCATAATGAGATGTTTTCTATGCTTTGTTTTTATTTGTTGTTTGGTTGTTGTTGTTGTTTGTCTTTTTTTATTCTGGTGGGGGAGGTTGCAAGGCGAAAGTGTAAATATAAGAGAAAAGGGAATTGAGTGGGACTGGGTTCCATGATGTGAAACTTACAAAAGATCAAAAAACATTTTTAAAAAGAAAAGAAAAATTTAAACAAATGCTAAATGAATAAATATTAATTCGATGTAATTTTTTGCTCTTTAAGTCAGTCCTTACAATTGTTATTGAGAGTAGGTGAATTAATTTTATTAACTCAAGCAACTTTGATGTCTGTGACCTTTTACATACCTTTTGTAAGTTGATCAGATCATTGTACCTTGTTTAAGCTTCCCATTCTTTTTCATTCTGGAAAAACATCCAGCCACCATATGTGACATAATAATATTTAAAAATCAAGAATCAATAAGTCTAGTTTTGGTGATACTTTCAAGTTGGTATAGCTGACGGTGTTATGGTAGTTGTATGACTTGGAAGAGGGTGCTTCATAGTAACATTTTAATAAAAGAAAGTTAAATTTAAATTATATACATAATAAACTAATATTAGCTGTGAACATATTGTTACTCTCTGGGGCTTTATAAGTTCCAAAGTAAACCTGATAAAAGTACAAAGTATCCTTTCTATAGTCTACAGAGCGATTTACCATAACCATACTTTTGGTTTGGGATGAGTGTAGGTAAGAGATGTAGCGTTTAAACCACATGAGCTCAGAAAGGGACCAGATGCTCCTTTTATTAAGTTCACTGAGTACAAGTTATGTTAATGGTCAGTATTCTGCTCCAGCCTCATTTACCTCATATCCGAGCTCACAGAACTAGAGACAGACAGGTGCTCCAAAGACACATGCGACATGCACATGTGGCCAAGAGTCCACTAGGGAAAGCATGAGAGCCAAGATAGCTAAGTCCATTCTTTCTCATTCTTGAACCCACTAGTCCTTGGTAGAAACTTCAGGAAAACAGTCAGAATTGCTAGCCAGTTATCATACAGAGCCAACAGTCACAGTTGTTCTTCCCTTGCAAGTTTGTCTCTAGGTTGAAGGCCATTTGCAGAGATAATTTTTGGTAATACAAGCTTTATGCTTGTGACAGAGGCCTTAAGTCTAGTGTCACCTAGATGAAGCATGCTCCATGCAACTCAAATGTCCTATCAGCCTCAGCCAGCAAGGTTTCAGATCCATGCTGGGTCTGCATTCAGCCACTGCTATTTGTCTATTACTCTGCTCATTTTATAACAATATCTGGTAATTCATATCCACCTTCCTTATCATATTTCACAGCACAACAATGTAACCAACGTTTAAAGTTGCAATAAGTAGCACCTGCAACATAGAAATAAGTCACATTAGTGTGAGTGGATTCTGAGCAGGAAGAAACACAAGGCTGTTCCTGGTGGGGGTTATCTAACTGGGAGAAAAAGCTGTCCTAATTACAAATATCTCAAGGCTAGAAGAATCTACAGAGCAAATAGTGGACATCTACAAAGATGCTCTTTGCCACTAGAATAACAGTATCTTCTGAGTTCTGGTGGTGTCTGGCAGTGACAACCAGGCTAGAAGCAGACTTAGGGGTTGGAGTCTGGGGTAGAAGAATACAAATAGGGTTGGCATTGAAACCAGATCCTTCATGCCCCCTTAACCATGGAAAGCAAGAACCTAGAAGGAGAATCATTCCAGGTACTCAGAACACTGTAGTCATACTTTAGAGGACCAGGCCTTAACTCTTTTTTGTTTTTTTGTTTGTTTGTTTTTTGTTCTTCTGACCCTACAGTAGTAAGTGGTTTCAGATATTCTCAGTATGCTGTTTCTGGAAGCTTTCCCAAATGTGTATCCTTTAATTACAACACCTGGCAGAAGTTGTCACAGAAATTGTCTGCAATGACCTCTTATGTGCCACCTAGCAAGAAACTAGTCCATCTAGCTTTCTATACATGCCAGGGGCTGCACACAGCTGTGGAGACTTTCTACACACCTCGGGTTTCACCTGCCTGCTAGAGGCCAGGTTTTGTTCCTCCACTTTATATTTAGGCCAGGCCCTATGCAGAGAAGTATCAGTTAGGCATTTCTACAAAGACAAAAGAAGATAGATGAGCATCCCAGAGACCTGGATCTGACTTGGTAAGTGACTTGGTCAGCCCGCCAGCTACCCCTTATCTGCACCACCAGGGGGAGCGCTTCAGCACTGCCCTTGCTAGGCCACCCAATGCTGTCATCAGCGGGAGGCGGGGCCGAAGAGATCCCAGTGGACAGGGATGTGGTCTAGTGGAACCTTTGCTGACAAGTACCCTTCTTTAAGACAAAAGAAGATACAAGGAGCAACTTTCAGATCTACCATGGCTCCTTCTCCAGAGAATCCTCTGGAGATTTATTCACTTTTTTTTATTGATGTGGGCATGGATACCTGCACCTTCTCCTTCCTTATCAGTGAAAACGACGGAGATTGGGAAAAATACATTCAGGTTATTTGTTCTTATTGTTGTGACTCTGTGATATCACATGTCCTTAATGAGTCCGCATGTTTAGCTTGTCTCTGTAAGATCTACCTGATCAAAATAACCTCAAGAGTATATGTTTCCTTTGATTTTTTTTTCTTAACTTTATAAGCCATTAAGCAAGCATAAAAAACATGCTGAGTGAATAATTTTCCACATGTTCCTGTAACCTAGGGAATAGAAAATGCTCATTTTTCTTAGTCTTTTTGCATCACAGCAACTGGGAAATTAAACAAGAAAAGAAAGTAGGGGTGCCCAGGATTCAGTGAGGCAGAAAGAAAAGCAGGTCACAGGGAAGGAGAAAATATTGTATCTCAACTAGAGAAAAAGAGTCTTGGAGATAAATGCCAGGCAGAAATATCAGGGAATAAGACCAGGGGAGTTCTCATCTGGAGCCCCCAACCAAATAGGTTGATCCTTCTTTGCCTCTAGCTATTACCTGCAGGAGTTTGTCTAGCAGCTACTGGAACCCAGGCCTATGCAAATTGCACATGGCAGGCAAAATGCTTAAGTCACCCTTAAAACCACCAAAGATGCTTTCTCTACAGATACGTGTTTACATTGCTGGGGAAGAGATACAAACTGACTGGAAAATTAAGCAAGCCTTTCACTGCTAAGCCCTACATGTAATCTCCCACCCACCATCGTCCATACTCCCTCCTTGGCCTGGGTACCTCCACAACTCAGCATCTCTTGCAAAGCTAGCAGAAAGCTTTGCACACACAAGGGGACAAAGGGGAGCCTGGGCTTGTGGAAGGGCCATGTTTGTGGAGGAAGGCACTTTTTTTCTGCCAACCCAGAATTAGATGAGTTCCAGAAAAACAGGTAAAGTCCCTTGGGTGTGGTCTCTCTGTCTCTATCTGTGTCTGTCTATCTCTGTCCCTGCCCCTGCCCCGTCCATGTCTGTGTCCGTGTCCATGTCCATCTCTGTCTCTGTCTCTCTGTGTGTCTATGTCTGTCTGTGTCTGTCTGTCAGTCTATCTGTCTTTCTCTCTTTGTATGTGTGTGTGTGTGTGTGTGTGTGTGTGTTGGTGTGTGCACATGTGCATGCCAGTATTTAACAAATCTTTCCTACACAAAACAGAGCTCCCCCTTGTTGCTCACTTGTAGCTGCCTCCATTTGATTTTCAGGCATCTTCTCTCACAGATTTACAATAAGCTTGGCAAGTCTTCAAGACTACTTCAGGTTTTTCGATCATGCTCACATAGCTCAAGCAATACTAGAAAATATTAAGCAAGTCTCTCCTTTGGACAGCAGCACACACCACGTAGCCATTCACAGTTCAAGGGCCCAAGAGCTGGATATGGTGTGAAAAAGGATTGAACAGAAGAGTGGCATGCCCATGGACCTCTCCTCAGTATATGGAATGAGGAATATCGGAATATTGCCTCTCTCACCTTTCTTCCTCTGGAACATGATCAGGAATTGGGGCAAGGAGAGATTCTACTTTGCCTTAGAGTGGCTATATAAGCTACCATTTTTGCTCTCTATAGAGAACTTTGCATTCAGCTATCTGAGGTTCAAGTTACACCAGAGCCCAGATCACCTACTAATCTTATTCCTGGTGAAGGTGGGAGCTAACTCAGAGTTCTCACCATGCTAGCCACAGTGGTGGTGATGTCTCTCACTTGGAAGTAGCCCTGAGAGTTATTGGTGATCAAGGCTATGTCTGAGTCCTATGCCAGGATTTGCAGTCCAGAGTATGATCTTGAGTAAAGGTCTTCTAAAATCTTGGGTGGGAACCCCACACCCCCAAATACAAAGGATTATGGTGGGAGTTTGGGGAGCAGAGAGCTTGTTTCCTGGGAGAGAGAATGGAATATCTAGAAAGACTAAGACATAGAAATGCAAAATTAATAACTTCAGCCCTTTGGGGTATGAGGACCCTAAGACTGTGAGTCCACAAAAGGGATTCAGTATTAGGTGTTTAGTGGGGCCCTAGGGTCCCTTGCTTCCTTTTGTTGTTTTTGTTGATAAACCCGCCCTTATGCCTTCCCACAATTTCTCCTCAAAATGTCTTCAAGAAACAAGAATCTATCATCTCAGAGATCTTGAATTTACAGCTCTTGTCTACCTATGTCCTTCTAACAGTCTTCAGTTAAAACAAAAACAAAAACAAACAAACAAACAACCCCCCTTGTTTTAAATATTAAGTTAGAGAGAAGTTAAGGAAGATGCCTGACATCTACCCTTGGTGTACACATGCACACATATCCTCTCTCACTTAATCACGAGCTCACACTCACTCAATACTCACTCACTCACTCACTCACTCACTCACTCACTCACTAACTCACTCACTCACCACAAGACAATAAAATTAAAATAGGTCAGTGGTGTAGCAATTGAACTCCAAGATTATATTTTCACACTTATTTAATCATCAAGTCACATTGCCCATTTATAGAAGCTCAGTTCTCACATTCTTGAGGTACATCGTCAACATTTTTATAGAAAGTTTAAGAATGCAGCTTCACAACAAGAATGAATATAATATACATTATTGATGAATATTTACAACTGAATAGTTATATCAGCATCATGCTCACAATGCTAAGACAAAATTTAGAACAAAAGTATTTTCCACAGGCTGTCAGCCAGATATGATATTTCAGAAAGACAGCTTGTTGATGGCAAACTAGATTTAGACTATGACTTTTTGAATATAGAATAATTAATTTAACAAGGCTATATACATGCCACCATGAAATATCAGAATGTTAGAATGCATTTGCCAATCAACAGTGAATATACATTTGTAGATTTTTTGACTGAAGTATATGGGGAAAAGTATGCATTAAGTGTCATTCTAATGTGTTTCCTTGTGCTTTATAACATTTTTGCTAATGATCATTTAAAAGATCTTTGCTTTAACGAGTCTTCAAAATGGCAAATATTATTGCAATGTGTTGGTAGCTAAACAAAACTTCTGCAGAACTATGAATTTTGTAGATCAAAGGTTAATCCACAAGTTAGCTATTTCCATTTTGCTCTTGCTACATGAAAATATCATATTTATGTAATTCTGTTGTGAAATGAAATTTTGGTCTGTACTGTGAATGCTAGACTCTGTTGAAAAATTAACTATAGTATCACTTCAAGACTGGAAATATAGCTCAGTGTTAGATATGTCAAGAATGTACAGGCATCATATCATAGGGATCATTTACATCATAGGGAAAAAAGGTGGCTTATTTGTCAAATGTTGTTAAAGAAAAATATTTTTACTCTAGGACTATGCAATACCATTTAACGGAATCTTGATTTTCTATTTTTCAGAACCTGTTCCTTAGGACCAGTTCTGCAGAAGAAGAAAAATTCCCATGCCCTCTAGAATAATATCAGAAAAAAAAGTTGGTAAGAAGAACAGTAGTTCTGTTAGATGCCGTGTGTTATTGACTCATTAGCCAGAGAAATAAAATTTCCTAAATATAGAAAGGAAAAGGGCAATACTTTCTAACAATCTTGCTGTCTAGTTCTGTCTCTGAACCAGTATGTTGTCATTTCTGACTTAGTAATCATTTAACTCAGTGCATCCTTTTCACCCAAGGAGCAAGATCATCAATTTTAAAAGAGGCGTTTTCCTCTAAAACTGCTTCACAGTGAATCATGGACATAAGTGGTAAAAATAAAATGACCCTTGTTGATTTAAGAGAGCAAAGTTTACATCTTCACCAAATAATTCTGTTCAAACTGGATGGTTGCATGTAGAAAAATGTGAAAGAATCCATATCTATCTCTCTGCATAAAACTCAACTCCAAAGGGACCAAGGTCTTAACATAACACCAGATACCCTGATTCAGAAAGGAGAAATCAGAGAATAATCTTGAACGCATTGATACAGAAAAAGACCCTTTGAACAGAACACTGACAGAACAGGACTAAGCTCAACAATTAATAAATGGGACCCTATGAAACTGAAAAGCTTCTGCATGGCAAAGGGCACTGTCATTCAAACAAAGCAGCAGGCTACCTACAGAATAGGAAGAGTTTTAGCCACTGATCAGTTAGGAGCCTAATATATAAAACAAACAACCCCCCCAAAACTGTATACCAAGAAAACAACCCAATTGAAAAATGGGGTATGGATACAAAGAGGAAGTTCTCAGAAGAGGAAACATACATGGTTTTGAAAAACCTTGAAAAAAAAGTTCAACATCCTGAGTGTTCAGGAAAATGAAAATCAAACTTACTTTAAGATGTCATCTTATATTAGTGAGAATGAGCAAGGTCAATAAAAATAAATGACAGTGTGTGCTGGCAAGGTTATGGACTAAAGGGAACATACATCCATTGGTATATATCCAATCTGGAAATCAGTGTAGTGGTTCCTCAGAAATCTGGGAATCAAGCTACTTCCACATCTAGCTATATCGCTCTTGAATGTATACCCAAAGCATGTGTGCTCCATCCTACTACACAGACTCTTGCTCAACCATGTTCATTGCTGCTCTATTTACAATAGCCAGAAATTGTATGTCCATCAACAACAACACCCAAAAAAGGATGAAGTAAATGTAATGCATTTATACAATAGAATATTACTCAACTGTTTTTTGTTTGTTTGTTTGTTTTTTGTTTTTGTTGTTTTGGTTTGGTTTGGTTTGGTTTGGTTTTTCGAGTCAGAGTTTCTCTGTATAGCCCTGGCTGTACTGGAACTCATTTTGTAGACCAGGCTGGCCTTGAACTCAGAAATCTTTCTGCCTCTGCCTCCCAAGTGCTGGGATTAAAGGCGTGCACTGCCTCTGCCCAGCTACTCAACTGTTAATAAACATGAAATTTGCTTCTAAATGGATAGAGCTGAAAAAAAATAAAACAACCCATACTTAGGTAACCGAGAACCAAAAAGACAAATATGGTATGTATTCTCCTACATGTGGATGTTAACTGTTAAGTCTTTGATAAACAAGCTACAAATCTATACATCCACAGAGGTTAGGTATAGAGTAGGGAAATAGAAAGAAGGGAAGGCTCTGCATAAGAATAGAAGATAGAATATATATTTATGAATAGACAGGGAGGAGACTGAAATGGGTAATTAAGCAAAGTGGGGAAAGGAAGAGGCAGTAGATGGAGAATACAGGAAGGAACACTTAAAACTAAGGTCCATTTGAGGGGTCATATGAATAACTACTATAGTACCAACTTCTTAAAATATATATATATGAAAGAAATCTATACAAAATCACCAAATAATACAGGAGAAAGAGCCCCAACTAGATTTATTTCACTACCAAATGAAACGTCCAGGACTAGGGATGGGTTCCGTCTAATTGAGTTATTGGTCCAAACACCCCATAGACATCCCCAAACAACTTAGGCTATTGCCAAAGTTATTAGTTGCTCTCTACAAACTAATAATAAAACCCTATTGCTGAAGACTACCTATGTAGTTCATCAAACATGGAGACATGAATCTGGTGCCTACCTGGAGTCTTCACCCCTCTGAGTAATGTTCATAGTTCTTGAAGGTTCTCTGCATGCTATCAAAAGGAGAAAAGCATACATCAACCCAGGTACTTTTAATGTACAATGGTGACTTACCTATAAGATACTTTTTGTGAAAAAGTGACACAAACTTTGTTGGAGTAACCAACCAATGTTTGATTGGATTTAAGTATCCATCTCTGACACTGCTCTAATGGTGAAGAGACTAAGATCAGATAGTCCAGGGACTTCGGGATGATAAATACTACAGTTTTTTTTTAAAGAAACATAGTCATTAAAATGATAGATAGGGATGTTTTGCTATAATCATAGATAAGTGTCTTGGTCACCATCTTTTGAGAAGCTTCCTTCTATAGTAGAAGGGAACAAAAACTGAGTCTCACAATGGACAATGTGCAGAGAATGAGAGACGTTGGAATACTCAGACCTAAGTGGGAAGTTCCCATCAAAGACCTCACTTCAGGGCTTCCAGAACCCTATGGAAGAGAAGACAGAAAGATTCTAAGAGACAGTGGGGATGGAAGATACCTAGGAACAAGTCCTCCAAGACACAAAAATGCTGATGCATATATGAACTCACAGAAACTGAAGCATATACAGGGCCTGCACAGGTCTAAGACAGATGGGGTACAAGTACTAAAATGAGAAGTGGACACAAGCTCCCATCTCTACCCTAGATGCTATCTCTAATTGATAACTGCTTACAAAGAAAACCCCCAGGGAATTTCATGGTGTTCAAACCTCAGTCCTAGCAGTAGGTGGCCAACACTCAATGAATTCAAAGACATTGATGGAGGGTTTCTTTTGTCTCAAAATGCTTTGTCTAGGTAGTTTTCTAAACCCTACAGGTCTTTTGTTTGTGTTTTATGATTTTTGATTTTGTGTTTCTGTGGGATTTTGACATGTGTAAATGTGTGTGTTTCTGCTTCTGTACTATGTTTCTTGTGCTTTTTGTTGTTGTTTGGCTATTTTTTTTCACTTGTTTATTTTGTCTTATTTGGATTAGCTTTATATCTTATTTATTTTTTATGTTTTAGATATTTATCTATTTTCTAATGGGTTTTGGGGGTTGGATGTGTCCTGTCCAGCAGGACTCAGTTATTCGTGGGTGTGAGGGGGACCACAAACCTGGGAGAAAATGGGATGGGAGAGAAAAGAGAAGCGAAGACCAAGTAGATCATTCCTATCAAGGTCTCCATTTATTAGGCTGAAAGGCCGGGTTTTAAAGCATACATCGAGGGGAATAGGGAGGGGTTGAGGGGTAATTAACAAAGAACAAAGAAGTGAGCATCAGGGGATACGAGGGCTGAAGTCAGGCACCAGGCAGTGGGCACTCTACATCTTATCTCCAGAAGGTGGAATCCTACTTAACAGCCTTGGGTGTCAGGCCGGGCTCAGCGTGTAACTCATGTCCTTGGAAATCATGGGAGTCAGGAAGACATAAGGAACAGGGGACTATAATTCAGCTTTTACAGCCTCTGGTGCCAGGAAGGGAACAGGGAGAAGGGAGTGAAGACCCACTCCTTAGCACAAGGCCATTTGCCTTGTAAGGGTGGGAGACTGTGAAGGGCTCACTTTCTCATGGTATGGTCTCCAACAGGGATGTAGGGAGGACTTTGGAAGAATTTGAAGAGGGGATATATGGCGGTCATAATATGTTGGATGGAAATCTATTTTGAATTAAGAGAAAAGAATGCAAATTATACCTGTAAAACTTGTAATGTATCTAATTTGATTATCTATAAACATATCGATGCTCCTGTCGCTTCTTTCAAGTCCTAGGAATTTTTGTTGGTCTTCCCCTTGGACGCTAAACTACTGGTTTTGGTGTATCTCAAAAGAGATTAAATAGTTAAAATAATCAGAAACACGTGAATGGGTAGATTATCTACTGGACAATTTTACCTATCCTTACAAGACAGTATTGAAACCTATTTCAACCTTAAATTTCAACCAAGGCAGAGGCCTTTGAAGTAAATTGTTTACATTGATTTGCAAGCCTATAAACCTTTATGGTAAAAGTCTGCTCTTTGAATTTACAGCCTTACTTAACTCAGCAGTAAATCACTTTCTGACTGTTCCAGAGACCCCTTTGGATGGCTTGAGAAGAACTGAAAGAGTTTGCCTTGTGATAAAATGAAGGACTGACTGCCTGGGTATCCCTTTGATGTTTATTGAACAGATAGAACTGACTCCCTGAAGAACAGCTTCTACCCACTGAGACAGAGATGGAAGCTCCATGCCTCTAGCTGAGGTGGGCATTGGAGGTAAGGAGGTGCCCCCCACTCGGCCTCAGGTGTGGTATCCTTAAATGACTGTGAACTGAAAACATCAGGAAAGGGCCAGTCACCTCAAGAACTCTCTTCACTGAGTGGTTATGGAAAACAGTTTCTGTCCATACTTAGAGAAGTCTTAAGTAGCACATTGTACACTTTCAAAAGATTAATTGCATCCAAGTCGATAAAGCTTGACAAAGTGAAGAACGAATTGAGCAGTATCTGAAGGATGGCTTCCAGATAAGAGGCAAGTCCTCCTGAAACCAAATGAGCTAATGGACTTTTCTTTAAAGGAATTAAAATTCTTCCTTCAGATCCACCCCAAAACAGGCATTAGTATTTCATTATTAGAAATACATGCAAGGCTCCTTTTTCACAGTTATATTTTGTGATATATTCACAGTTCTGAGGAGTTGTTTGGAAAGAAGGGCAGCACACAGACAATGAAAATCACATAATAAAAATCTTTATGTCTGAGACTGAACTCCACGTTTGGTGTTTATGACTTGCGACCATAGCAAATTTTCTATTCTGTTTGCCTCACTTTTCTAATTTTAAAATGAAAAAAAAAAAAAAGAATTATATCCTAGGATCTCTTTTTTTCAAAGGATTGGGTGACTTAACAAATGTTGAGTACCTACAATAGAGTCCTATTAACAATGTATCAACACTGGATTGCGATATCAATATATATTGGGGGGGGGTGGTTAAGACAGGATTTCTCTGTATAGCCCTGGCTTGGAACACACCTTGTGGACCAGCTGATCTCTAACTCACAAAGACCCACTTGCCTTTCCCTCCCAATGCTGGGACTAAAAGTATATGACACCACTGCCTGGTAACCTATTAATATTTTAAGCATGGTTTTTCTTTAAGCAAAGATGGGAAGAAGCTTTGATTTTTGAGCAAGTGTTGACTTGAATTTATCTGATGGCTTTCCTATTAAATGTGGGAGGTGAGGGAGGACATTACCAGTGTGGTAAACACAAGTGAATGGCTGGCTTGCATCAGCAATGTCAAACATTGATTTTGTTGCTTTCAAAGCTTTTGTCTCCTTCTGATCATAGGCATTAAGTTTCATCTACTAAAGATTTTTCTACACTTTTCTAGTTAACAGACAGTTTTCTCTGAAAACTGCTCTTGATTTCAAGGCTGCCAATCGTATTTCACAAATATGATTAGTGTTACTAAACTGGGTTAACACGACAAGAAGCCAAAATCTTGGCCAAATATTACAAAAGAAGTCTGCTGATTTTTCTATGAAGGATTTTAGTGTCTAAATACTACATGGCACTATTGTTGGAGATCAGTAAGTCGGGATCATGTAAGCCTAAGACTGTAAATTTTCCTCCCCATAATTTGTCTCCCAATCATGGGAAGCTCCTTGGAGTTTGGATTCGTAAAGCCTGCCCTGCCTGTGGAATATATATATATATATATATATATATGCTAATAACTTGCTTAATACTTCTTCTAATGTAGTTTATTTCCATTTATCATTCATTGTCATTGATAAAACTATGACTACCACAAAAATATGGTGCAAAGAAGATTTTAAAATGTATATTAACCTAACTAGACTACATATTAACCTAACTAGACTACATGTTAACTATCATAGAAATTTGTGAGATTGGTAGAAAAACATAATGTGATAGACATGTTTATAATCTTTTTTTAAATTTCCAGATATAATAAAGAGTAAAGGCTAAAATTCAATCTCTCTTGTAGTATCTAAAGACATGTAGTAAGTAATATAATGCATAAAACAAATAAAAATCCAGTGACTGATAGTAAGTATGCCTCAGTATAGGGGAACGCCAGGGCCAAGAAGTGGGAGTGGGTGAGTAGGGGAGTGGGGGGAGGTATGGGGGAATTTTGGGATAGCACTGGAAATGTAAATGAAGAAAATACCTAAGAAAAATTTTTAAAAAGTAAAAACCTAAAAAAAAAATAATCGAAATTATGTAATCGAATTGTGAGATTAGAATTTTTAAATTCCCCATTGCCGACTGACTTGAATTCTCCATTTAAAATAAATACAAGCAATCTAACATGGAAAAGAATAAGAAATACAATTGGAATTAGGGAGATTTGGAGTAACAAGGAATGGAGTCAGAGCACCTGATCTCCAGGACTCTTCAAAGACCAAGTGCTTTGTGGTCCTCATGGTGTGTCAGCATAAATTGCTTACATTCAAGTGTGCTTTCCTAAAACTAGGATGAAATTTGAAGGTAGAGGACTGAAAAGACATCCACAATCCTTGTTTATGATTTTTATTGTTATTTGGAAAAAGCAACATAGACCTTTTAGTTGAAAACAGATGACAAGGTAGAAGTCAGAAGCTAATTGCTAAGGAGTAGGGTTTCAAACACTGCCTCAATAAAGAGTTTTTATTGGTAAGAATTCTGACCTTGATCGCTAGCTAATTGAGTCTGAAAGAGTGAGCTGCTGGAAGCTTTGCACAAGTTGGATAGTCAAGTACACCTGGGATCCAGCAGCCTCTTTCAGGCTGTGTAATACCACTGTTAACTTTAAGTCATAAAATCTGTTATGGGCAGCAGTTGACTTGCTGTATTAATAGTCACCAATGTGGAAATCTTCCTGGCATGATTTAGAAGTACTAATTGAAGGCATCAAGGAGAGACATGTGCTATAGTGGGCTAACTCCTAAGCACCTACTTTGACAGAGGGAAAAATCATGCAACATATTCAGGTTGGGGAAATATCGCTGTGTCTGCCCATCTGGGAAGGATATGAGGTCTAGGATGAAATCTGCTCTCACCATTATTGATTCTTCTATTTCTAAATGAATAGTTCACACTCTTTCCCTCAACTTTGTTTGTTCAAGTCAATCACAGTGCAGAAGACTCTGAGAAGACAGTTTTGAATCTGGTCATCCAGAGATACTATACTTTAAATAGACATTTTTGTATAGTAGCTAAATGTTATTGGAAGCTGGATGTTATTGTTCGGGGAAAGTATTGTGATCATAGAAAGAAAAAGGGTATTAATATATGTTCTATGTGGGTGTGGGGGAAGGGGATATCTGGGCGGGCCCATGAAGAAACATCCCTTCCCCCCGAGGGACCAGCCACATGACAGTATAGTATGAAATAGAGTTTATTCAGGGCATGGGGAGGGAAGTTAAGAGAGTAGCAGAGGCAGAGAAAGGTAAAGAGAAGGAGAGAATAGAGAAGTAGAGGCTGGTCATAACTGCATGGGGAGGGGGTAGGGGAAAGAGGGGGAACAAGGGGGCAAGGGGCAAGAGAGTAAGAGAGGAAAGAGAGAGAGAGGAGGGGGCAAGCAGCTCCCTTTTTAGTAGGCCAGGCCTACCAGGCTGTTGGCCAGGTAACTGTGGGGGTGGAGTCCACACAGAATACCAACAGAAAGAGTGATTCCTTTTTTGTTTCATTTACATTTAGTATAGTTAACTAGAGCACTTTTGCAACTATAGGTATGAACACAAAAATCCAAGATTCAAGACATAGAAAATGGTAAAACTGCAATCTGATACAATTAGACTAGTTCAGAAATAAACAAGGTGCACAGAAAATAGAGTCAAAGTCATTAAATACCAGATCTTTGTATGTGTCACCACGTATCAGTAGAATTCAAGATTAAACTCCAATAGACATTAGAATGAGACATGACCATGTGAGTCTAAAACGCAGCGTTCTGACAACAGTAGATCGATCATTTGATGGCAAAATGAAGCATAGTTATGGAACAACACAACAGTATGATGATATAATCTCACAAAAATATGAGAATAATTTCTAAAGCAAAATATTAACTAATGGCTTTATTGAAATATACTTGGAATTCAATGAGCAGACCACAGATACTACAGATTTGAATCAGTTTGCTCATATACATTTCACCTCACTACAAACAAACAATAACATACTCATCTTTCCCAATTTTCATGTTCTTTGCAGTTCTTTCTTTCTGACTTTGGAGTCTCTTAATGAAAATAGATTTAATAACATCATTTTCCTCTAATATCTTGCAAGACCTATAGATTTGCGGTGCTTCTGGTGAGAAATCTAATAACATTCATATCTTTATTCCTCATATTATGGAGTTTGTCCGTCCTTGTCTGGATTGTGTCCTGATTTTTAGAGTAGACCACAGAATAGTATGGTTACCTTTTAAAACTGTCTTCTTTGGCTTTGGGTTTGTAAAACTTTGTATAATACTTTTCTTGATACATGTAAATTTTTATTTACAATTGTTTTAGCTGACTCTTATTCACTGATCTTTTTCCTTTGGGATATTAACTAGCTTACTTGATTGAAGCAGTCCCATAGCTCACCATTTTCTTTACTTTTTTATCCTGCTCTGTTTCATATTTTATAGCTTCTAAGGCTGTATCTTCAAGTTCAACAACTTTGGCTGTGTTATTTAATCAGCTATCAATTCATCCGGAGGATTTTTCATTTCTGACCACAATGTTCAGTCTAGGATTCTGACTGCGATCTGTTTTTGTGTTTCTCTGTCCGGTCACCCCACTCAATCCTTTCTTCAGCTTTGTGAACCCGTGAAATGTAACTACAAGAACTGTTTATGTCAGCGGTGTTAATGATGACATGTGTTCAGTTCTGGACTGATGCTGATTGATTTTTTTCTCTATTATTAGGCTGCAGTTTTCTGATTTCTCCCCGTGTGTGTGAGTGAGTGTGTGTGTGTGTGTGTGTGTGTGTGTGTGTTATATTTGTTTTTCTGCCTTTCTTATAGACTGCTAGCCTATGTGATTTATATATCCTTAGGTCCTGGACATTTCTGTATAAATATAAACTTTCTTCTTCTTTTTAAAGTTAACGCATCTTTAAAAATGTTTTTATTCTTTGAGAATTCCATAATTGTGTTTCGATCATGTTCACCCTCTTACCCAACTCCTCAAATATCTTCCCTCCCTCCCTACCCATCTGCCTTTTTTTTCTTCCTTTTGTATCTTCATCATGTCCAGTCTGTATTTATGGGTGGGGTTTGCTCTGTCATGTGGCCCACCTACCACAGTTCACATTAATAGGCTCCTCCTCTCCCAATAGCTATCAAGTGCTAATAGCCCCTCAGCCAGTGGTGGGGTTATGTGTTCCTCTTTCCACCTTTATGCTGAGATCTTTGTAGCTTGAGCTTGAACAGGTCTTGTGTATTCAACACATTCTTATGATAAAAATCCTGAATAAAATAAGGCTAAAGGGAGCATAGCTCAACACCATAAAAGCTGTACTCAATAAATACAGAGATGATTGTGACATCACAATGCTCCATACTCTCTAACCTCACAAAGTTCCTTTCTGCCATTATAACACCTCTCTGTGCGGTCAGGGTGCTTCACTGTGCCATTAAAAGAGTAGATTCTATCATGTTAATTCTCAGCTGTATATTATATAATCACACACTGCATTTTCATATTATGCTAGTACACCTTGATAACATTGTTAACACAATATTGTATTTTGTCATCACAGTGCTCCATGTGCCATTACAATACTCACCATGCTTATCATATCATAACATTGCATTCGTGCCTTCAGAATGTTCTATATTTATCACAGGAAGCTACACTGCCATATCACATTGCTCTACCATGTCATGGCAATGCCGTATTATGATATTACAATACTGAACTGCAATAACACAAGGTCTTTTTGTATCATAATAATGTTGTACTATGATGTTACAATTCTTTTTTCAATATCACAAGCTATGCTGTGACATCACAATGCTCCAATGTGATATCACAACTCCATATTGTGCCAACACAGTGCTGTACTGTTTTATTATGATGCTGATTGTGCCAGCATAGTGCTCGATTATGATATCACCATCCTCCATTGTGATATTACACTGGCTCATCTTCTCGTGATAATGCTAAATTGTGCCATCACAATATTGAATTGTAATGTCACTGTGCTCCATTTTTCAACCATAGCAGTACATTGTTTCATCACATGAATCCTTATGACACTACTATGCTCAATTGTGACATCAACATGTCTCCAGTCATGATAGTTCATCATTGCATCATTACAATATTTCACTATGGTGTTACAACTCTACATATTCTACACCACAGTAGTACATTTTCTTGGTGCTTTGATTCTGTTCTGTAATGTAGCTACATGCCTTGGGAGGACTTTTTATGTTGATCTTAGTTAAGTAGAGTGTTGTTGAATGGCCATGAAGAGATGTTATGGATTTTTTAGGACTCGTGCTCCATCTTCTTCTGAGGAAGTCGTCCAGCCTGAGCTGGTGTTCTTCCTTTGGACTTGGAACAGCCAGGCAATAAGCTACAGTGATGTAGAATCAACCTTGTTTACTTCCTATTCTTTATTGATTTTTTCCCCCACATGTCTTGAAAGTCTCAAAAACTACTCACTGATCTAGTTATTTTGTTGAGTTTTGTAGTGGTGCTTACTGGAAGGGTAACTATGGTCCCCATTAGTCTGTGACAGCAGAGTGTAGAAACCAACAAGTTAATTTCAGTGCACACTGTGAAATAATTTGTTCTATGAGAAAATAATTAATTGACATGGAACTTTCAAACTTATCTATCCTGGAAAATCAGTGATCAATAATTATAGCTCTTTAAACTAATAGAAAACTTAGGAGCTCTTTAAGCAATTTTGGGAATATTGATGAGCATTTGACTTCAACCATACACAGGAATTCTCACTGGATCATAGATCTAAAGTAAGCTAGCTGTAAACTTCTTAATAAAGAGGAAAATAAGTTTATGTCTATAGGTAATAAAAAACACCATGTAAAACAAACTTATAAGCCAAAAAGCTACATTGATTAAATCTATCTATATATATATATATAAATCTAACGTTGGATAGAACTCAGGGACTCTTATGAACAGGTTAGGGTGAGGACCCTGAAGGGGAAGAAAGGGGATAGGTCTTCCACAGGATCGACAGTGTAAACTAACCTGGGCCCATAGAGGGCTCTCAGAGACTGAGCCACCAACCAAGGATCATACACATGCTGGACCTAGGCCACCAGCAGCTCAGTCTTTATGTGGGTCCACCAACAACTGGAGCAAGGGTTGTTCCAAAAGCTGTTGACTGTCTATAGAATCTGTTCTCCTAACTGGGCTGCCTTGTCTGGTCTTGCAGGGGGAGCATGTGCCTAGCCCTGCAGAGACTTCATGTGACAGGAGGGGGGTAAATAACCAGTGAGGTCCCAACCTCCTGAAAGAGAAGGAGAGTGGAGTGGGTGGAGGGATTGTGTGAGGGAGGACTAGAAGGAGGGCAGTTATTGGGATATGAATGAATTATTGAATGAATGAGTTAATTAATTAATCAATGGAAAAAATATACCTATCACCAAAAACTTTCACTGCCATCAGTATTAAACAATAAGTGGCTACAGTGCCAAGCATACGCATATAGATAGTAGATTAAATACTAAAATATTTAATGGTTTTTACTAAGTAATAAAAATAACAGCTTGATGAAAATAGGGCACTGAGTAAAATAGCAATTGTCACAGCAGAAAATACATATGGCCTAGGAACACATGAAGGTGGCAGAACATTTTCTACATTTTATATTGGCAAGACTTGTGAAAAAAAAAGTGTCACTTATCTCTCTCTAAGTTTTAAGAGTATGTGCCTATGTACTTAAAGCAGAACAAACCTGGGAATACAGATATTGATCTGATAATCTTGATGGAAATGGTTATTACCGAGGAAGCCAAGTGGCCTTAGTTTTTAGTTCCAGCTTTGAATAACTCCGAAATTTTTGTATAACTGTGTTAAGATATAAAAGGTAATCTGTGTAAATGATGAACTAAACTACACTAAACAAATATCAGAAAACAAATTGTGCCTGTGGGAAGCAGCATGTGTTCAGGGGTCGGAATGTACATACTAGGAGGCCAATTAGTAGAATGTGCTGGGTCCTTGACATTTGTATAAATAGAACCCCTGCTTTCTTTATTAGTATAGCCATTAAGTCTCTTTGTGTGCTGTTATGTCATTTGCTTCCTTAAGTGAGGTCAAGTTGAGTTTGTATTATTGGCCACTGGATAAGTCCTTTTTTATTTTTTCTTACCAGGATATTTTCTGTTCTATTGTCCATTATATTTTTAAAAAATATAAAACAGTACATTGCTATATAATTTCTTGCTGATCCTCAAAAAAAAAAAAAAAAAAAAAAAAAAAAAAAAAAAAAAAGAAAGAAAGTAACCATGTCTGGAGAATGAGTTTAATCTCAAGAGGCAGAAAGGAAACAGTCTAGGAAAAAAATTGATGTTTAAAATTGATGTTTAAAACTCTAAGAAATGTCTTTATGATTGATTTGAACACGGTTTTCATTTATATATTCTTCCTGTGGGGCTATCAGTCTCAACCATGAAGGATCACAAATGTGAACTACTAAATTAAAAGGTATGAGGTGTAGGACTAGATAGAGTGTATAAGATACTGATAGTGGGGGTTTTGATGATATCTGATAACTCCAATTTCCTATCTATTAGAAGCAAATTTCTAGGATCCAGCTCTGGGACCCTGGGACCCTGGGACCCTGGGACCCTGGGACCCTGGGACCCTGGGACCCTGGGACCCTGGGACCCTGGGACCCTGGGACCCTGGGACCCTGGGACCCTGGGACCCTGGGACCCCGAAAGGTCTGATGGCCTACTTTACTTTCCTACATGCAGCTACAAATTGCGAAACAGACAGAATGAGAGTCTGCAGACGTGAGCCCAGAGAGTTGTGGAACCATGAGGAGCAGAACAGGAGCAAGAGTGAGGTCAAGGCATTTCCAAAGCCCAGAAATTTCATCTTGAATTTGGCAGGAGTAGTATTGATATCCTCTGTCCCAAGCCTGCATGTCCCAACACATGTAGCTCTGTGGCCCCACATTTGCTCCACCAGAGTTCACATAGCCAGAGTAGCCAGGTGAAACTTCCTCTTCCCTGTCATGTCCAATAGCACCTGGAATTCTTCCTCATGTTAATGAGACATCCCCAGCAACCCCGCCCCGAGGCAATGATGTACACTCATTTTTTGATAGCCCTTACTCAACCTCCAAAGGTTATCTTCTCCCAATTAAAATGAGCCATCTCACTAAAGCTACCTTCCCAGAGTCTGTTCTCACCTCTCTCCCTGTTCACTTCTCCCCTTGTTCACCACCATCTGATGTTTCAACTCCTTTATGTCCTGGCTAGAGCCTCTCTTCCCCTCTCAGGATCCACCAGTTGTGATGGTTGAGATCACAGGCAAAGGGGCAAAGTGGATCCTGACCAGCATTCATTCATTCATTCATTCATTCATTCCTGACCAGCATGCAAATACAGAGCTCTTAGGTCTTAGCATCAATTGCCTTTACCCACTGAGTTATCTGCCCAACTCTAGTGTATCATTTTTGACAAATATTTTTAGAGGTCATGCTGGTTAGGTTCTGTCTGCTTGACAGAACAGAGAGGGCCTCCACTAAGAAAATGCCTTTATTAAATTGGTCTGTTGGCAAAGCTATGGGGCACTGTTAAAAATTATTCATCTTTAAGGGTTCAGTCCACTGCTGGGAGTGCTATGACTAGGCAGTTAGTTCTGGGTCATAAAAGATAGTTAGCTGAGTGGGCAGTGCTCATCCATGATCCTCAGGATTCCTGCCATGGTCGAGTTCCTACTTTGGTTCCCCTCAATGATCATACTGTGGAAGTCAAAGCAACTGTTCCCTCCCCAAGTTGCTTTCTGCCTTTGTGTTTTATCACAGCAATAGAAACCAAGCGAATACAGGAGGTGTCAAATAATTTGCCAGCATTTGTGATTACTTTTTAATATTTTTATAAGATGTCAACTGTTCATGTGTATAGGGGGGTCATGTGACAACAGGACAGAAGTTGTAAATGTTGCAAGGATGTAAGACTTCTCTGTATTCTTCCGCTCCAGTGTGGGGATTAAACAGATCTGCAATGTTACATCAAATATTGTCTACTTCCTCTTACTTCTGATTGACTTTTGAACATAAGCTTCTTTTGAGCTGGCATACCTACCGTAAAGTGAACAAACTCTAACTTGTACCACTTGGTGCAATGGCACTAAATTTGAAATACCATTTAACCACCATCCAGAATAAACAATAGATTGTCAAGTCCTGAGAAGTTCCCTCCAACATCAGCAGTTATTAGTGGTCCATGGCTGTTGTCATTGTTTCAGCTGAGAGAAATAACTGTCAGTTTTATGAGACAATACAACATTTAAGTAGTTCAGTGTGTGTATGTGTGTGTGTGAGTGTGTTAATGGCTCACATGTATGTGGGTAGAGGTACTTGCTGCCAAGCCTGAAGAGGCTACTTTTATCCCCAGAACCCACATGATGGAACAAAAGAATCAACTCCCTCAAGGTTCTCTGACTTACAGGATAGCATACCAACCCTTGTATAATAAATAAATATATGGAATTAATTAATTAACTAATTAATTAATTAATTTTTAAACAGAGAAAGAGGGAACTTCTGCTATGCCACGACAGAATGAAATAACAAGGGTAAAGTTTCCCAATTAACATGTAACACTTGAACTTTTGCTTTGATTTAAGTGTGTTAAATTAAGTGACTCTGCCTTGATATGTTCATTTATCAGTATTGATAATGTAAGAACTGGATGCCAGTGTACATGTGCCCCTTTCTCTCAGTGCTCAGAGTAGCCACAGCCATATTGATAATCCAGTCCCATTCAAAGAGCATGCAAAGGACTCAGGTCTTTTAGGCATACGGTGTCATGGTGGCAGCGACCAGAAAATCTCAAGAAAAGCCAAGAAAAGAAGTAGATAGTGATGTTGCTGAGTGTGGGGAAAATCAACAAAACAATTTTCCCCCTGTCCTAGATCTAGAATTATTTAAGATATAAGAAATGGAAGGTAGACTGATGCCCATCACATATTGACTTTAGCACTGATAAAACCAGTAGGGGGACTGAGGCTTAGTTTGCAGATCAAAACACTTGCTGAAAGTCACCCAAGGGAAAGTGCAACTGCTGAGCTGATACACTGGCCAGGGAGAACTGCCTTGCTGTACAGAGTCAAAGGAAAGGAAAATTAACCCCCAGTGCTTGTGGATGTTTAATTAATGATCTCTGCTAATTAAACAGCATGAATCAATGACTTTCAGATATTTGTCAAATAACAACAGATACTTTGTTTCTACATGGAGAGGAATAAGGAAGGACTGTAAAGAAGCCTGGGCATTTCATAGTCATTCTCCTCAAAGACAAAGGGATCATGTTTCCTCCTAACATTAGACATCCCTTCTCTCTTCTCTACAGTGGCTGAGTGTGTATATAAATACAACTTTGTACCATGATCAAAATATATTTGATTTAAGGATGAAAAGCCCTGCAGTAATCATATAAGTCTGAGAGAGATTTACTTAGTCATCCTTAGGACATCAAGATTTATACAGATTAACCAGCACAGTGATTGGTAATCTACGCTTCCTTGAGTGTTAATCATTTAGCCCCTTGAATAGATATCTTGATCATGAAAAACAAGGCAATTCTAGATTTCTAGGAATTATCCTTCCTTACATTTTTATACTAAGCGGTTCTAGAAGAATATGTAGAAAGAAAGGCAAACGTGATCCATGACCCTCTAATGTGTACATTCTGCAAATGTAAAAAGTGAACCTTTACAACAAGCTATAATTTAAAAGGCATTATTAAAAGTTTGGCACTCATGCAACTGGGACATGGAACCAGAATCATTAAGGAGGGCCTCACTAAAACTAAGTCATGGCTGAAAAGCAACATGATTTTTCTGATGAAGTTGGAAAATTGGCAGGCAATGGAAAGTGTAAGAATGGCAATAAAAAATGCAGGAAAAACCTCAAGAGTAACAAGAGTGAAGTATGTACCTCTTGTGTTCATTGTACACAACTCGAGGGTCTCTAAAGTGACGGCTATGCTTCCTAATGTGTGTTCAGATCTCAGAAAAAAAAGAAGGTATTTTTAGGGTTGGTCATGTGTTACTATTATTATTTTAAAAGTTTGTTTGATTTTGAATTATGGGTACTTACATATACGTATATGTACTTATTATATACATATACTTATATGTGTCTGTGTGAGTATGTACACATATGTCCCTGTCCATGGAAGTCGGAAGAGGTAGTTAGATGCTCTGGTCTGGAACATAGACTGTAGCAAGCTTCCAAAAGTATATGCTGGGAACAGAATTTGGGGCTCTTGTACAAGCAGTATAAACTCTTAACTGCTAAGCCAACTTTCTAGTCCTTTTTGTTATTATTTAATAAAATAACAGATAGATTAAACTTTATAGGGTATTCATTGAAATATTTTTTTGACAGTTATTGATAGTTTTTAAGTCTATATGTTGGGACAGACATTATTAAAATAAGACTATAAGTATATGATACACATTCTGAAGACTGAATAAAAGGTAAGGTGTACTGTTTGGTGAGCTTTCACTAAACAAGCAGCACCAATGCAGCTACAACCCAGAACATAAACTAGCCTGTGAGTTCCCAGAAGTCCCTTTGATATATCAACAGTAGTGGCTAAGGGTTCATAGTTGTTTTAGCTAAGAAAAGCCGCCCCTGTGACTCTTCAGAATTAGAAATAATAAAACGGTTTCCCAAGAAATTAATACCTAGTTGAAAACTGTGCCATAAATACACAGAGGGTGATTTCAAGTGTGCCAATAGCACCTGCAGTTTCTAGGACAGACAGAGAATAGAACAGGCCACAGAGCAGTGGCAAGCCAGAAGCCCGTGTTTTGTTTTGTTTTGTTTTGTTTTGTTTTGTTTTGTTTTGTTTTGTTTTGTTTTGTTTTTCCCAATTCTGGAGCTATTGAATAAACCAGGTAACATGGAAGATTGAAGAATAGTGTCTTTCTTAGTGTTTCTATTTCTGTAATGAAACACCATTGAAGGAAGGAAGGAAGGAAGGAAGGAAGGAAGGAAGGAAGGAAGGAAGGAGGGAGGGAGGGAGGGAGGGAGGGAGGGAGGGAGGGAGGGAGGGAGGAAGGAAGGAAGGAAGGAAGGAAGGAAGGAAGGAAGGAAGGAAGGAAGGGAGGGAGGAAGCAAGGAAGGAAGGAAGGGAGGGAGGAAGGAAGGAAGGAAGCAAGGAAGGAAGCAAGGAAGGAAGGAAGGAAGGAAGCAAGGAAGGAAGGAAGGAAGGAAGGAAAGAACAAACATGGAGAGGAAAGGGCTTATTTCATTCATACTTTCACATAGCATAGATCATTATGAAGTACATCAGTGCAGGATCTCAAGGCAGAAACTGATGCAGAAACCATGGAGCAAAACTACTTATTGGCTTGCTCCTCCTGGCTTCTTTAGTCTGTCCTCTCTTTTTTTTTTCACTTGTTTAATTTTGATATTATAATATAATTATATCATTTCCCCATTCCTTCTCTACCCTCCATGTTGTCCTATAAATCCCTTGTTTTCCTTCATGATCACAGACTCGTTTTTCATTCAGTAATTGGTATATGTGTGTTTGTATATATGTGTGTTTGTATATATGTGTGTGTGTATATATATATATATATATATATATATATATATATATAATGTTTTATTCATATAAATATGAATGAATTATTAATATATTATATAGGGGTACATGCACATACATATATATTTCTAAATATATAAGTACTGTCTGCTCATCTGTATAATGTTACGTAAGTATACATGTTTTCAGGTATGAACAAGAACTACCATAGATATGCTAATGGTATCTAGGGAGCTCATGATACCTCAGCCCACACAAAGAGCTACATGTAACTAAGGAATGCTGAGATGTTTGGAAGAAACAGTCTTCCCAAGAACACTGCCTCTTTTCTTATACAACTCAGGGCCACCTGCTCAAGTATGGAACCACAGACCTTGAGCTGGGAGTTCCCATGTCAATCATTTTTCATGAAATACCTACAGGCTCACCCATGGCATTTTATTAATTGAGGTTTCCTCTTCACAAATAACTCTGACTTGTGCCAAGTTTACAAAGACCTAAGCAGAGCAAATAATATACTTAACTAAACACAAAGCAAATTGCTCATGTTCACTGATAAGAAGGGCATTATGCAGCACCAATATTAGTTGTGAGAAATATTTAAGTAGTAGTTGAAAAGCAGCCTCATTATGAATCAAAAGTATGAAAATGTTTTCAATTTTAAACAAAGAAGTCCTTTGTTTCATTAAATTTTAATTTTTTTCTATATGTCAGAAGCATATTATAAATATCAGTTGGATGAATATAGAGGAAAACCTCTATTTGCTCTATCCCCAGTGATGATGATCATTTGAAGGGCTTGAAACTATAGCTTTCACTGATCACTAAAGATATACTACCCAATGAACTGTAAACGTTATTCGCAGCTGGAGAAGCTTTGGGAAGCATCTTAGATGCAGGATTTGGAGACTTTGAGCCATATATGAAGACCCTGTAGAGTCAATTTCATAATCTCTGGATACAATTGTTTAGAAAACGTGTGACAGAAACTCTTTCTGGTCTTGCTATTATGAGCCAAGAAGTCTGCAGCAGATGCAGTTTCTCACTCTGGTTTATTATTTCCTTACTGTTGTTTTCTCTGAAATACTTTTGCTGGTGATTTAGACACAAAACTATAACAGTATAAGAAGTTAGGGGTGGCCAGATCGGGGCAAGAGAGAGTTAACTAACTGGTAAGGTATATCAGAAGCCAGTTGTGGGGCCTTCTAATCACGTTTCATCTTTTTCTAAGAACAATGGAGGAAATTGAGCAGTACAAATTAGGAATATGACCTGATAAGATGATCAGTCTATCCTTAAAAGTATTACACTTCTTGAAGAGGTGATGTACACTTTTAATTTCAGCACTCAGGAAACAGAGGCAGGTAGATCTCTGTGATCTCAAGGTCATCCTAGTCTATATGGTAATTTCCAGGATACAGAGACCCTATCTCAAAAATAAGTAAGAAAGTAAGTAAGAAAGTAAGTAAGTAAGTAAATAAATAAATAGGAATCAACTATTCTCATATAATTCTTTCCAGAAGGAGACATAAAAAAAACATATACCCGTTTGTCTAAATGACAGATATATGTCTATATGACAGATGTCTATATGACAGATAAAGGCATGAAAAGTTCACTCTGAGGAACCAGTGATTTTATTAGCTTTTCTTACAGAGCATATGAAAAGGGTTATTTATAGGAATGTATGAACTTCTTCCACCCCAACAGGCTTTACCTGGAAAACCTTTGTCCAGTGGGGTGTAGGTTTCCTTGTAGCCACATAGATGAAGTTTCCCTTCCCTAGTCTTCCCTGGCCTATATGCTCTAACTCCCTCCCTTAATAACTTACATGTGCAGTGTATTAGTTAGGGTTCTCCGGAGTCACAGAACATATTGAATGTCTCTATATATTAAAGGAATTTATTGTGATGAGCTAACAGTCTGTAATTCAACAAACACAACAATGGGCAGCTGTGGATGGGAAGTCCAAGAATCTATTAGTTGCTCCATCCCATGAGGCTACTCGTTTGAGCTGGTCTTCTGTAGTAGGTTCCAACAGATGTGCTGGCACGTAAGTGCAAGCAGTTGAAAAAAAAGTGAAACTTCCTTCTTCCAATGTCCTTATGTAGGACTCCAGCAGAAAGTGTTGCCCAAATTAAAGCTGTATACCACCAGGCCTGAATCTGGGACTTTCTCTGTCCCAGGCTGACCTTGAACTCAGAGATCTCCTTGCCTCAGTCTCCTGGGATTAAAAGTGTGTACTACCTTGCCTGGGCCTAAACTCTTCATAGCCACTATGTATCAAGATAACCATGCCAAGATCCAGGTCAGAAACTTATGTCTTCCAGCCTCAAGATCTGGGTCACAGTTGTTCCCTCTAATTCTGGATTGCAGTTCATTCCAGATATAGTCAAGTTGACAACCAGAAATAGCCATTACATGCAGTTAAGATAGAACTACATTATAATCCCACCTGGATAACCAGGTGGGGGTCTCTTGACTTCCCCCACCTCTCCACTAGATGGTGTAACCAGTCAACAAGCCCATCTAGGATGATTCTTTTGTTAAAAAGACACAGAGGAACTCCCCAAGACAGTTGTTGCTTAGCGCAGGGGTCAGTTACTTACAAAGTAGTTGATAGATTATTCATCAAAGTCACTTGAAGAAATGAAAGCAGAAACTTCCTGTGGGATTACTTTGACCAAGACTGAGCCCAAACTTGAATTTTCTACCTCCCTCCCTGTGTCTTTCATCTGTCTCTAGTTTGTGATTACTGATCTACAAGGGAAAAAGTCACTGTACTGACTACAGCCGACCCTGACAAGCACTTAAAACTTCCTACGGACTTTATTCACATATATTCACACACTGTTTGCAACATTTAGGAGATATCTATTTTGTTTAAAGTTATTTCCAACCTGTTAGCTACTTTCAGCAAATAATTACAGTTGGATCACAAAGTGGGACCCCAAAGTGGCAGTGATGCTGACAGTGTACACAGAGGGTGGCCTGGATCCAACCCAGGCCAGATTCTTCCTGGGTAAACAGAAGGAGTCTTACAGGGTATGCAGAACCTGAACTTATCATTCCTCTGAAACCTGTGAGCCAGGTTTCTATTTGTCAGCAAATGATTTGCTTTCTCCAATAGGCAAAGTTCCCAAATACCCTGAACAGCATGCAGCAATTCATGCGTCTCACCCCACCCTGCTGATTATCATCTAAAATCAGATTGCTTTCCTGCCCAGTTATGGTTCTATACTCTTGTGAGACAGCCTGGCAATTTGTCCCCAATAAACTTTTTTATACTCAGAGTGGTCCAGCTTGATGGTTTCACTCTGCAACTATCACAACACACACACACACACACACACACACACACACACACACACACACACACACACTTATTCATTTTGGGCCAGGAACACGGAATAATAATAATGTAACTGAAACTTAAAGCTATGAATTTATCTTAGGTTTTCAAGGCTGTTTGCAATGGGAAATCCAAGGCATAGTATAGTTGCTTACATGTTCTCTTGAAGGAAGATCATACTTAAAAGACTGAGTATACAGCAGGAAAGCAGGTCAAATTTCAGAGCCTTAAATGATCTTAAGGTGCAGTATGAACTTGGCTGTGAGGTCTGAAAAAGGTTTAATCTCTTTGAAGGCAAGAGGTATTTTCAGAAAATAAATGTACAGCCACAAAGTCAGAAACAGATAATAAACTGATAACAGAATTTCAGACAGGTTGCTATTTCAAGTGGTTCAATTAGGAGATTACTATCAATTTGTTCTGGGAAGAGACATGGGAGGTAGGGAAAAGTTGGTGAGTCCAAAAGATAATCTGTATATTAACACCACTAGCACCCCAGAGCCCTTGTTCTTGCGAAACTGTCACAAAACAGTTTCGCAAAAATAAAGTTTGGTTCTCACAACCTCCTTTATCTCCTGCCCTGGTTTGTTTTCCTCGTCTAAACAATCTCATTTGTTATGATATATTTGGCATTACATTCTCTAGACTCAGTGTTATAGACCCTCTTTTTACCTGTGATTCTGAGTGTTTGAGATCTTTTTCTTTTCTCTTGATCTAAAGACTGAGCTAACAGTTTGTCAATTTTATTGATCTTCTCAAAGAACTAGCCTTTATATCATAGATTGCAACTTTTGCTTATATAGTTTCTCAGTCTCTGCTCTGACCTCTATTCCTCCCTTTTCCAATTTGCTTTCTTTTTTCTTCTTTCTTGTCTTGAGGTAGGTAACATGTGACAACTGAACCCTGAGACTAGTGCACATGCATGTCTGTAGGTGATTATCTGGTCTTTCCCTTGATGTATCATTCATGTCTACATTTACTTCTGAACAATGCTGTCACATAATCCAGGGTTTGTATATGTTGTATTTTTCTTCTCATTCATTTCAAATAAATCTGATTGCCTGTTTGATTTCTTTTTTGACCCATTGGTTTCTGGTAATGTATTTTTTAAATTTATGCATCCATGAGTTTCTCAGATTTTCTCTTGACATTTAATTGTTCTGTTTCGTTGGGATAAGAGATATGCTTTGTGTTGTTTATATCATTTTAAAAGCATCAAACCCTAATTTATGCTGGAGTTTACACACTCATTCCCAGGCAAAAATCTCATATGTAACAGAAGAAAACCTGTGTATTCTGCAGCTAAGTCTGATGTGTTCAGTTCTATGGAGTCTAGTTGTTTTGTAATGTCTCTCAACTTCCCTGGTTCTAATCATCGATCCAGTTCATCTCATTGCATACAGCTGTCTGTCCCACTAGGCTAAATTCCCTTTGTATTTGAGTTCCTTGTTACTAGCCTCTTACAGTCTTTACTGCTTTACTTAAATGTCATTTCTTTTTTTTAAATTTCTATTTCAAATTAATATGATATATTTTGATCATATTATTTCCCATTCCTAAACTCCCCTCACACCATCCTTCCTACCTACCCAACTTCATGTTCTTTTTCTTTCCCTGCATTGTTTCTGGTTTGACTGACTGTACTGTTTGTTGTAAATAAAGTAAATTCATTTGGCAAGAAAAGAGAAGCTTGCCCCACCAGGCAAGGCAAATCACCCCAAAAGACATGGAGTTAAGAATGGGAGCAACAGCTTCTCCATGAGTGAGCACATTTTTCTAGAAGTTGAATGCTCTTGGAGTTGGGTTGGGACAGCCAGCCAGTGCCCTCTCTTCACTTTTCCTGGCATAGAACTACTTGTGAACTACTGTGCTATGACTTCTATTCCTCCCTTCCCCAATTTGCCAAGTTCTATTTCCTGGCATAGAACTATTGGAGAACATGGAAGAAGATTATCAAGGCAACAGTCTTTGCCCTTTACTGTGCATTTGTGAAGCCCTTGTTTCATGAGTAAGGTCTCAGAGGGAAGCTTTTAATGACACCAAGGACTCAGCTAAAGCAACATTTAATGGGGATGGAATGATAAATCCATAAGTCTATTCCTCTAGAGAAGCAGCTTTGCTGTGCTGGCTCTTTGAAACTAGAAGCTGAGAGTGCTTTTGGTTTTAGCAACCTGAAGTTGAGGCTCAGTCAGGTAAAATGAGGACCACTGAAGAGCTAAGATTTTACCCTATACTTCCAGTTAAGTAAAAGGGGATCTTGAGAAAATCACTGTCTCCTGACCTCAGTTTGTTTGCCTGTGATGTGAGTGCTGGGTGCCATGATGCTTTCTAGCCCTGTGTTCTGTAGCTTCATGGGAGGTCAACAACCTGATGAGACACAGGAGAACACAACTACGGGGTCTCAGACCACAAATTTGTAAAGTGTTAGATACATTTAATATCTTATATTTAAACATTCAAAAGAATATTCTTAAAATGCAATGGGAATGTTCAATGAGAAATATATGATATGATTCATATAAGAGAATAAATGTACCTCTTAGATATAATATCACTATAAATTTCAGTTATCTTTTCCTGTCGTAGAATGACCTAGTCCTCAGAAGAGCAGTTATTTCCTCCATTCAAAATGTGATGTCTGAGGAAAGCTCCAGAATAAATGGACACATTCATGGCAAACAATATTTCAGATATGCCAGATATTCCATAAATATAGAGGACTTTGAAGCAGAGTTTTAATTTATGAGTGATGTGAGTGCAGTGAGAATCTAGCTGGAGTGAAACTCAATGCTGGTTCCTCAGCCAACTGTGCCTTAAAGGAAATAGCACAGAAACTGGATTTTAGCTGCAACTATGTTTTTCTTATATTGCTATAATCATACAGGTATTACGGAATAAAATCAGTAATTGCCAACAGCCTCTACTGCCTCCTACCTCTATCTCAAAGCTATCATAAGGGAAAATAGCTGCTTTTAGGGTAATGACATACATGGGCCATTTGTCTACTTTGAAGGCTTCATGAATCATTTTCCAATGATTGCCCTTGACACATTGTAATTTCTACAATTCTGGCCTCTTTTGCTTCCTTTTGTTAGCTTGTACCTCAGTGCTCTCAGTCTTACTCATTTGCAATACAGTGTCCTAGCATAAGTCACTTTCTATGCCTTTCTAGATGAAGAAGATGGGTTTTAATTTGGTAGCTTTCCCCATAATATATGCTCTGAATAGTCGAAGAAACCTGGCCATGTGAAAAAAAAATTGTATACATTAAAATTTCTTAGTTGACTTACATAAAAGAATGACTTAAAACCTGATAGGTTTCTAGCATTTACACTATTATTTCTTTAAAAGTAACTTTTTGTTGAACTGCAGAACAATATTCCATGGGCTTAAGGAATATTTTACTAGAGCCAAGAAAACTAAAACCAAAACAATGGGCCTACCTACAGTCAGATGTGGTGCATTTCTAGATGACAGGGGAATTGATAACCATCATGGCAAGCACCATGGCATCCCTGTTCTGGATTTGTGACATGACACTATTGTGATTTGAATGAGCATGGCCCCACAGGTCCATATATTTGAATGCTTGTTTGCTAGTTGATGGGACTGTTTAAGAAATATTAGGAGGTGTGGCCTTGTTGGGGGAAGTGTGTTTAAGGAAATGGGCTTCGAGTATTCAAAAGCCTGTCTTTTTCCTAGCTATCTGTGTCTGTCTCTGTCTCTGTCTCTCTCTCTCTCTATCATGACTGTATGTGTGTGTGTGTGTGTTTGCATCATGATATTAGATATAAGTTTTCACTTACTACTTCAGCTCCATGCCTGCCTGCTGCTAGCTGCCATATTCCCTGTCATAATAAACACCAGCTCTGCTGCCCGCTAGAATTACGAGACTCCAAATTAAATGCTTTCTTTTATAAAGTGCCTTGGTCATGCTATTTTGTCAAAGTAGTAAAAAAGTAACTAAGATAGAAGTTTAAATGGGGAGGGGAATGGTTGGACAGCGTAAAAGAGAATGAAAATGGGGAAGGCTGATTTTAATATTAAAGGCCTTTTAAAAGTCATATAGAAACCTACAGTTTCAGAATCTTCCCAAAATATACACATATATGTAAAGAATTTAAATGAAGTTTCTGTCTAATGGAAACTCCAAATTTTTCTGGTTGGACAAAAGCCACCATTACTCAGGAACTCATGAAACCTGTTTCCCTCTATAAAATAGAGCCATTTCCCTTATCAGTGGCAAAAGGGACAAATGGCCATCTGTGATACCTCTTAGCACAACAAAATACATGCTCACCTACAGGCTCCCACAGTATCACAAGTCCCTTTTGTCCATTCTTCTGTAGAACAGCCATGCTGGCTCTTCTCAGCAATACTCATCTCCCTGACATCCTAAACTTCCTGCAGCTTAGGAGCTTCTCTTCTCTCAGTGGCTCATTTTCCTTATAACACTGCTCTTTTAGCTATGCTAATTCTTTCTGCTTGATCTTTTGCTCATTCTCTCTCTCTCTCTCTCTCTCTCTCTCTCTCTCTCTCTTTGGTCTGCACTCTTTGCCTTCTCTACATTTCCCTCCCAACTTCCACACTCTCCCATGTTCTGCCTTCCTTCTGCTTCTCTCATGGCCAGGTCTGGTCTGATGGCTGTTTTCAGTCCACTACTCTTTCTCTCAGCTCTGGGTACTTTCAGATGCCACTAGTAGTTCTCTCCTTCAAATATACAAATAAAAAGCTTCCCCTTAGCCATACATTGGAGCTCTCATATTGTTGCTTTATGTAGAAATAATAAAATGGAGGAGATAATACACAAGGTAGATATCTTATTCCATTAAGAATGGAATGTATATTTATGAGTAAAAGGGTCCTACACGGAGTATTGCCATTGTTACTGGTTACCCTGTACAACTTGATGGTAAGGCTCTAATGCTAAAGACATCACTTATGCCATCAAATACAGAGCAATGGAGCTAATATCTAACTAAAAGCCTCATGCCTATGGACAGCATAGTACCAGAAGGTACTATCCCTAGTCATGGCACTGGAGGAGAAAAGTAATCAAGAGGCCCACTCAGCTGTGAACCTTATGACTTATAATATAAACCTGCCAGCAATACTGACACAAATGTTATGGAGGCAACCACCTACTTTTTGATTGGATTGAGATATCCACTTAATGAAATATGACACAAAGATGTCACTGACAAAGTGGCCTGGAACCTGTGGATACATAGGTTATGGCCCCTTTGGGGAAAACTACTATTATCTGTGAATATTGCAGAAGAGACTGGAACTGAAGTAGTGATGGGCCAATAGTAGGCAGGATAACCCCTTGGTCTACCTAGTCATGGTCAATTCAAGATTTAGTTTCTGTAGTTAGGCATACATGAACTAACATCCTATATTACAAGATGTTTGTGGGGTTTGTCAAATATTCTACAACTTAAAGTTCTGCATCTATCTAATTGCTTTTCCAAAAGAAGAAAAAACAAAAGAACAGAAGTAACAGTTCCCACAATGACTTTCCAAATATAGAGAAGAGAATTCTCCCTAGAAGGCACCAAGATGGTAAACTTAGTATTTTTCATTCTTAAAAAATCATGATAAAATCTCCTTAACAATCTTGTTATTCTGCCTTACTTATTTCAATACAACCATAGTGTCTCAGAAGAGCTCCAAAGCCTTTCTTGTCATATAATAGATAACCCAGTAATTCAAGGCTTTTCATAATGTATAGCATGATAGCCCAAGAAGTTCAACTGAAAGAAACAGTTCAATTCCTGAAGACAAAGACAGACAGAAATGGCAGTTGTCCAGATAGTTTACCAAAAACAAAACAAAATACCAAACATTGTACTGTCTTAGTTACTGTTTTATTGCCATGATAAGATACTATAACAGAGATAACAAACCTCAAAACCTGTCCACAGTGACACACCTCTTCCAAAAAATCCTTACCTTCTAATCCTATTCAAATGATTCTACCACCTGCGAACCAAACATTCAAGTATATGAGCCTATGAGGGATCATTCTCATTCAAAAGAGCAGATGAAGTAATTCAAAGGAGGCCACACATCAACAGAAAATAAGACTAAGTGAGGCTCATCAATAGTGGAGGATCTTTCAAGGATAAGGCTTTCTTTATAATCTAAAAGAACGTCAAAATTCTACTTTCTTTCTTGCTCAATACTGCCAGCTAAATAAATTGGAATTAAATCCCAATTCTACTTTTTTTCTTGCTAAATAAAGGTTAAACAACAGCAAGAGGCCAACTGATGCTTGCTGAGGTATAAAGACAAGAAAACATTCCTGGAACTAAGTGATTTCAGTAGATGTGTGGAATCATTCAACGTTTTCTTTCTATATACGATCAACTAGTTGCAAATGGCTAATGCCCAATATGTGCCATCTTCTGGCTACCTGAAGAGGAATTTTAATCAAGCAACATGGGGTATTCTGGCAAGGAATCACACTGAAAGTGTCTATGTATGTGTGATCCTACTGGAATACAGACATGCCCTTGTATACACCTTTAATCCCAATGATGTCTAATTGAGGGACAGACAGAGTGATGAACCAGAGAAAGATTTGACAGCAAGAGTCATAGATAGGATACACCCAGTTCTCACAGGGACAGACAGGAAAGAGAGACTACTTAAAAGAAGTACAGGGAGAAACCATCAGTCATTTCAGTTGAATCAGTTTAGTTCAGGTCAGTGGGTACAGCTGAGCTCAGTTGAGTGCAGTTGAGCTTGATGGAGTTCAGAGGCAGTTTTCCCAAGCAGAGCCAAGAGAAGCCAATTTAAATTAGTCATATTGGAGAGGCATTTGAGCCAGAATAGCTGAGTTGAACCAGAGAACCAGAGTTCAGAAAGAGCTCAGAAGGGTGAGCTTATTCAGCAGTAGGTCTCAGAGATGACAAATCTGGCAAATAAAAGATATATTTACAGCTGCCTCCCCAAAATTATTACTGGATATGTTAGCATAAGGACCTATGTCCTTGACATTCTAACAAGCCAGGCTAGGCCACCTGTCCTCTGATCTATTAAAGAAACAAGAATTGGAGAAGTTCAGAAAAAGGAAATTTAGTCAGTGTAGCTATATTGGAGAAAAAATAAAAGATGTCAATGCTCCCCTATCTGCAAATTCATCTTTAGGGTCATACAATGTTATATTTAGGTTCAAATAGACAGAAAGAAATATTCATAGCTTTACAGTCCTGGTCAAGGTGATTATCAGTAATTTTTAGGCAATGTTTGTCTTTACTTCCCTAGAAGGTAGGCAGTAAAGGTTGTCAGAACTGAGTCAAATATCCTCCTGGAAGACAATTTTTAAATTTTTTTTGTGGTTGGAACCAATCCTCTCTCTTTTCTTCTACAGTCATGTGATTTCTAAGGAGATTCCAATTTCTTAGGTTGTATTGTTTCCTTAGTCTGACAGTCAAAAGGAAAGGCACATGAATCTCTTGAAAATATCTCCATTCTAGCTCCTAGTCACATATCCTGCCTTGTTTTGAAGTCTCACTGTTGAGGAGAAATATGCCTGTATTTTGAAACAAATATCATTAGCAGAATAATAGCAGAAGCCAAGCTTAGAACATGGTTAGTGTCAGGTAACTGTGTGCAAGATTCATTTCTCTATACTGTCTTACCTTTGCACACTTTTGAATCATCTGGGAAAAGTGGCTCTATTCTGTTGTTATTTTTGAGACAGGGTACCTCTACGAAGCCCAGTTGGTCTCTTGTTTATGATCATCCTGTTTCAGTCTCCTAAATGCTGACATTACAGGCAAGCTCCACCATGCCTGCTATAGTTTTACGTAACCTGTGACAACTTCCCCTTTTGTCTCTAAGCAGGGTTCTCTGTTGAATCTGTGAAGATTGATTATCTGGTGGTTCTTTACTGTTCCTCATCTGCAGGTGAGATCCGTCCTAATTGATCTGACATGGACCTCTGTTGGAAGAGTAACAGATGTTGAGGAATTAATGACAATAAAATCCTTTGTAGCCAATGTTAAACCACAAAGGCATCTAGAAGGAATGAATCTTAGTCCAGGCCTATCTGGAATTCATGCATGTCCCTACAGCTTTGAACAGAAAATTGCTCAGGATGGGCAACTCTGTTTTGTTTTTGATTTCAGGAAGAATAGTGCTTCAATCTTAGGACAGGCTTCTTTGTAGAGGACATTTTTCACTTGAAACATCCTCTATCTATGATAAGATGTCTGTGATATCTTAGTTTTTCAAGTGTCTTTAATCATACAGAGATTTTTCTGTGATTGTTCTTTATTTCTGTTTTATAATATATGATGTTTGGTTGGTAAACTTATTTTAATCATGGGTGTAAAGCTGTTTAAAACAGCTCTAGCTTTATCTTGATGGTATTTTACTGAGAATATTTGTTTGCTTAGTAAAAATATGCTAAAAGTAGATGTGAGTCAGTACGTTTAGATGTTTGACCAGCACTTTTGAGTAGTTTGGGGTTTGTGTTAACGATAATAGCCACACTAAAATAAGTTGAGAGCTATTCCTTTTTCATCTACATCTGAGAGAGGTTGTAAAAGTTTGGATTAGTTTCCCTTGAAAGATGTCCTAGAATTTACTATTTAAGTGAGCTAGACCTTGAGTTCCTTTGAGAGAGTGTGAAGTTACTAATGCTGTCATTTTTCTATTGCATTATATTTATATTTTCCATTCCTTTCTGAGTGAGTTCTAGAGTGTTTTTTTATTTCATTAATTATATCTAATTGTTCAGCATGCATTTCTTCATAGGATTCCCCAACATTCTTTTGAATTTTTTAAAGTAGTTTGTTTTGGTACTGATGTTATTTCTGACTTAATCTGAGTGTGTAATTTTAATTTTGTAATGAGGCTTCATTTTCTACTATTGGTATATACTTTGGAGAATATTCCATCGATATCTGTACTAATTTTTAATATTTTCTTTGGTGCTTGCTTTGTATTTTGTTTTTTCTTTTCTTTAGTGTATTAAAATGGTCAGCTAGGTCATCACTTAGGTATATTTGTTCTTATAATAATGCATGTCCTCAGATATAAATCACTTTCTATAAACTGCTTTGACTGGCTCCCACAATCTGTGTTATGCTGAGTTTTCATTTCATATAACTGTCTCCTGAGAGGCTCTGCCAGTGCCTGACAAATATAGAAGTGGAGACTCACAGCCATCCATTGGACTGAGCACAGGGTCCTCAATGAGAGAGCTATAGAAAGTACCCAAGGAGCTGAAGGGGTTTGCAGCCCCCCTAGGAGGAACATCAATATGAACTAACCAGTACTCCCAGAGCTCCTTGGGACTAAACCACCAATCAAAGAAATCACATGGTAAGACTTGTAGCTTTAGCTTCATACGTAGCAGAGGTTGGCCTAGTCAGTCATCAATGGGAGAAGAGATCCTAAGTCCTGTGAAGGTTCTATGCCCCAGTATAGGGGAATGCTAGGGCCAGGAATAGGAGTGGGTAGGATGGGGATCAGGGGGAGGGAAGGGGATAGGGGATAGGGAATTTTTGGAGTGGAAACTAGGAAAGAGGATAACATTTGAAATGTAAAGAAAGAAAATATCTAAAAAACAAACAAACAAACAAATATCCAAAGTCTGTAACTCAGATTCTGATAAACAGGGGGGAAGGAACAGAGAACCCTTAAACTTGACTATAGACCTGCAGCAAGCAAGTGAACCAATGAGTTCAATTAATATAGATTAGCATGGGTGGGGCATTATATATAAGCACCCTTACCCATGGCCATACCCCTGAAGAAAATGTCTCTTTCCTCCACCAGCTATTAATTTCATATAGATCCTCAGGAAGTGTAGGCAATTATGAGCTCCCCCAACTCCATGGCAGAACGTGGACAGTGCAGTCTTGTGCAGGTAATCACAGCTGTTGAGCTTTCAAGGCACTGAAAGCCATGCCATACATTGTTTGACATAAAACTGAGCACAAATACTAATATAAGACCAGTTGATAAATAGCTAATTGAACTTAGATTGTTGCCAATGTAATTACAGGACATTGAAGACTTGGATATAGGGAATAGGGTATTGGGACACTTGGGTTTAGCAAATGGCTCTTCAAAACCAGCTTCAACATCTCACAGAGATTCTTCATCAGGAGATGCAGCCTCTTCTATTTGATGAATATAGTTTGGTCCTTTCTTTAGACATTTATTGATGTAGCATCTCATCATAGGACAGAAGCTCGAATGGAAGTTATAAATACAAAAGAAACATAAACGTGTACTAAGTTAAAACATATCTTCAGAACACAGGGGCTTGTGCATGGACCTATTTATTTATGTATTAGATATTTTCTTCATTTACTTTTCAAATGCTATCCCCAAAGGCCCCTCTACCCTCCCCTTGCCCTGCTCCCCAACCCACCCACTCTCACTTCCTGGCCCTGGCACTCCCCTGGACTGGAACATATAATCTTCACAAGACCAAGGGCCTCTCCTTCCATTGATGGCCTAGTAGGTCAAACTCTGCTACATATTCAACTAGAGACACAAGCTGTGGGGGGCACTTGTTAGTTCATCTTGTTGTTCCTCCTATAGGGTTGCAGACCCCTTTAGCTCCTTGGGTAATTTCTCTAGCTCCTTCATTAGGGGCCCTGTGTTCCATCCAATAGATGACTGTGAGCATCCTCTTCTGTACTGCCATTTTAATGATGTTTGATCATGCAAAAAGAGTAAAACCACAGGTAGATGAAGATGTATTAAGTGGGTGCTGTTTCTATGTAATGCAGAATAACTGCTATCTGCCCTTCCTACCCAGTACACAAGCTTTGAAGGTACAGTGTAAAAGTCAGGTTAAACACAAGGATTTGATCAGATTTAACCTTACAGTGTTCTATGGGTTCATAAACACAAGTGGTGATGTTTCCCATTGGTAAATTCAGAACAAGAATGTCTGCTTAGTAACCTGAGAGTCTAATGTTCAGAGGATCACAGCAGTAGGAAGGACAAAGCAGATGCCCAAGGGCTGCCTCTTCCTATAGGGACTTAATGCTATCAGCATATAAACTCTGTATGCCCATGTATATTTAAGAGTGTTGCTAAATCCAAAATCAGATGGTGACTACAATTGTAGCTGTTTATCCAGATGCTACTAGTCAACTTCAGCAAACTGAACCATTTGTTTCCAATGCCAGTAGAATCAGGCCAGCTGCCGTTTCATAAATTTAATCAACTGAGCCTTTTGTTTCCTTTGAACACTACTGTGATGTTCCCAGGCTTGACAGCAGAATGTCATACTAAACTAAGCAAACAAAAAGTAATTGCTTCTCCAGTTGCCTTATCAAAATTATTTAAAACAGCTTATCAGTGAACCTGGTATTACTGATTGAATAGACTGGACGATGAGTCTGTCTCCACTTCGCGATGTTGAGATCACAGGCAAACAATTCTCTCACACTTGGCTTCTTATGCAGATGCTGGGGAATTGAACTCAGGTCCTCCTGCTTGCAAGACAAGCATTGTAGCTACTGAGCCATCTCCCCAGAATCTACTCTTTGTGTTTCTATGATGAATCTGGGTGTTGTATAAGGGAAATCAACAAGAAAAATCATAAAACAGTTTCTTCAATTTATAACTAAGCCACGGCATCATCAGCAAAACTGTTTTTTGAAAATCTAGCTCCTGGCATTATTAGCTAGCCTCGGCAGCAGAAATGTGTTAGCTTTATTATTCTGGCAGCCATTCTTGTAGGCTGAGATTGCAGCCAGTGTCCTCAGTGCTTGTGGTGATGCTGTTGCTTATATTACAAACACATATTGTTAGAGCAATTATTTGCATATGAAACAACTGGCTAGAAAACTGTCAGAGAGCTTTAATAAAATCTAATTACCTGCTCAGAAAGAACACATCTTTAGAAATTATCCTGTAAAAATCCTCACATAATTATAGCTCTTTATGTGCAACCTTAACATATCCTCATTTGTATGGGTAGAGTGGCATGGCACCTGCTTGTGATGCCGTTCTTAGCACGTGGAGGCAAGAAGATCAGGAGTTCAAGGACATCTACAAAAGAAACTGTGACTACAAGACCAGCAAAATGTATTCCTAAATTGACTTGCTTAACCTGTATCCTTCTCATATGACCATTGCAGACTTCTGAGATGTAATTTGTTAACCACTTTTTGTCTGATAATTTTACATTAATCATAATGTCATTTTCTCTTTCTCTGCCTTTGGACATTCAGATGAAGTCTTTCTCATGAAATGCACAGAGAAGCTTACCAGGTACCACTGTCAGATGCAGGTGCCATATTTGTGCCCTACTTTTAGTTCTCAAGAACTGTTTTCTAATAAATACAAAATTGGCAGTCCTTTCAGCCTGTCACCTTGAATTCCATTTTATCTGACATGATTATTGTAATTACAGGTTCCATTTTGTTGATCTATGACTGATGTATTCTTGTATTTCTTTTGTTTAAGCTAGATTTATGTCACTTTATTTAGAATTATTCTTCAAACAGAATATTTTGTAGATGATAGTGTTGCAAAATGTGATGGCTTTAAAGATATTCCAAACTGTATAGAATTTAGGCACACTGCAGATTTTGTTCTGGACCACTTCAATAAATCAAATATCCCAATCAAGCAAGTTGCACACATTTTGGAAGGGTGCTTTTCATTTCACATAAAAACCGTGCTTACAAAATTCTGTTGCCTTGTGTGTAATAGATTTAAGTATAAAATATTCAAATATCTAATAGACAATACTTTATTGCTTAAAAATATTAAGGATCATACGATTCTCCAGTGAATCACAAGCCACTTTCCTGGATGAAGATGGTTGCCAATGGATTAAGGTGGTGGTTGCCAAAAGCTGCAGTGGAGGTGACAATTTCTTAACCTAATGCAACAATGAAGCTTTCCGAATCAGGTGGCTTTCTTACATCAAAGAATTTTTTTTCTCCTGTTCAGATGAAAACATATGAAAGCACTTTGCCCACACTAAAACTTTGAAAATTAGAGTCAGTTCTCTCAAACTCTGGCACTTTACGTTCAGTTGACTCTATGTCCTTGCTTCAGCCATGTTCTCAGTACCCTCGACAAATATTAAGTCTATCTCACTCTGCTTTCTCTGGTCATCCATACAAGGCAACTCCTCCTTTATTCAAGTTGTCTCACAGGCTGCAGCAATCGTCACCTCTTCAGTTTCAAATTCTAATTTTTGAGTTTTGTTTGTTTGGATGATTTATACCAACTTCTGTGATTTCTTCCCTCATTGAACTCTTGAATATCTAAAAATCATCCATGCTTACTTAAATCAACGTCTTCCCCTCCCCCCCCCCAAAAAAAAATCCTTTGAATGCTGGCAAGTTGGCCTCATCACGTGGATGGTTATTGTTCCTGCAGTGTTTAGACCAGTGATTATTTCAGGGGTTTCAACATACTTTTTTCAAATCTGTAGAGTAGATTTGGGTAACTATAAAGGAGTAACTATCTATGGTAGAGTGTTAGGAAAAATAGTTCTTATAAGACACAAAGTTCAAAGTATTTCTTTGATGAAAGGGATGCAGAATGAGTCTTGTGTTAGCAGGCTTGAAAGAATGTCTAACTCATAATACAGATGCATCAGAGACCCTGGTGTATTGCCAGAAACATTTAAAAGGAATATTTCATCCCTAAATAGTAATTCCCCAAAGTGGACTCCAAATGTTTGGTAAACCATAGAAAGATATGTGTTACCATCTAGACTTTGTAGTTCTATTTATAAAGTAGAGCTCACACGGAATAGATTTAGTGTACTTCCTAAAGATCCTAGGCTTTTCTGAATGGTGAATGACCATGGCATCAAAGGAAAAGTCAGTTGGTCTCCAACAAGAGAATCCCCTTCCTTTTGAAGCTTCGATGCAGACCCAGATTTCTCTATAGTTATCAAAGTCCTCAAAAGAATGTTCTCTCAGGGGTGTTGGGTTTATGGTGAAGATGTGTTCCACTGTGGAGTCCTGGTGGTCAGGTGCCTTAGTTGTGCAGATCCTCTGGGTAATCTCCCTCAGCTGCGCAGATCACCTGGGTAACTTCCTCCTGCTCCTACCCAAGAGGCTCCAGTTTGAAGGGAGGGGGTTTTGGCTTTAATCTTATGAACTCCAACTTGGCTTTAAATATTGTCTGCAGTTTCCTCATTTCTCTCAGCCTTTATGGAATTTAGTAGAGTGAAACCTTGCTAATATTGGGCTTTAGCATAAGGGAGCGTTGTGCCTGGCCTGGTGTTCTATCTATCCCACTTCTTACAGCAAGGGAAATGCAGCGCTTCCTTATTATTGGCTGACTCACTGGAGTAGTACTTTATACTTGCTCCAGAACTTTCCTGTGCATTTGCAATATGATCATTTCATATAAGAGTCACTTTTTTCTTTTATCATATCTTTCTTGGCTTCTTAAATTGGGGAGCATGGAAATCTTCCTTTTATTGAATTTTTGTGGATCATGACAGGGTTTTAATTGGCCGAGCTTCAGTATTGTATCCATGTTAGTGCAGATATGGGTATATGCACAGATGGCACATGTGGGTGAGTGTGCATGTGAACACTAGACTTCAATATCAGGTGGTTTGTGTGTGTTGAGGGGAGGGGGAGGAGAGAGAGGAGAGAGAGACTTTCCATGTTTTTAAAAGAAAATCTCTCATTGAACATGACATTTGAAGACTTGGATAACTGGTTAATGAGCTCCAGGTCTCCACCTGGATCCCCAGAACTGAGCTTAGAGGCACATATTACTAGGCCCAGCTCTGTAGTTGGGTACTGGAAATCTGAATTCAGGTCCTCATGCTTGCATGACTGAACCATCTTCCCAGACTCCTTCCCTGCTCCTATAAAATGTTGCAAAAGTCATCTTAAGACCCATACTGATAAGAAACATACAAAACAGAATTCTTGGAAATGTAGTTCAAGTTAGTCAAATGACATATTATTATGTCTTACTATTTCCCCAAATAGTAAAACTCGTGTTTTATCCTGAAATTTATTTATCAAAACTAAGGAAAAGAAAATCTTGAGAAATGTCAGGATTACTAGTAAACAGGAAGACAATCTATTCATATGTCTAATATATTGGGTTAAAATGAATCCCATAGTCATTAAGAGGACTGTTGACATTAGCTGAAATGCCCAACAGTGGGGAGATGAAACCAGAAGAGAGTACCTCCAGTAGATGGCCCCCAGTTGAGGCAGGAGGCCACCCACACATCTTCAAAAATTTTAACTCAGAATTGTTCCTGTCTACATGAAAGGCAGAGGCAAAAATGAAGCAGAGACTTAAAGAAAGGCCACCCAATGACCTGCTCAACTTGGGATCCATTCCATGTGTGCACACCAAATTCTGACACTATTACTGAAGCCATATAGTGTGTGCAGACAGGAGCCTGGTATGGCTGTCCTCAGATAGGATCTACCAGCAACGGACTAAAACAATTGCAGATACTTACAGCCTACCATTGGATTGAGTTTAGAAATTCATATGGAGGAGTTAGAGGAAGGACTGAAGGAACTGAAGAGGATTGCAACCCTATAGGAAAAACCACAGTGTCAACTAACCTGGGCCCCTCAGAGCTCCCAGATATTAAGCCAAAAAACTAAGGAGCATATATGGGATGGTTCATGGCCCCCAGGGCACATGTGAAGAAAAGGACTGTCTTGTATGGCCTCAGTGGGAGAGGATGTGCTTTATCCTGTGGAAACTAGATGCCCCAGGGAAGAGGGATGCTGGTAGGGGTGAGGATAGGGTAGGTGGGTGGGTGGGGGAGCATCCTCTCAGAGGCAGGGGGAAGGGGGCATAGAGTGAAAAACATAGGGGGACCACGAAGGGGGGGACTTTTAGAATGTAAAATTATAAAATAATTTAATAAAAAAGAGTTAATACTCTTGTATGTGATATTTAATGCCAGCTGCTTAAATGTGTTGCAATGAGAATGATATGTTGCTGATTAACCCTAGTTTATATCAATGACTTCTGAATCATGTACTCCAATGAGCAGAGCTATAATGTCAGCATATAAGGGGTTTATCTCTTTGTTATTCACTCGGGCAGACATGCTAGTGCAGCCACACTATCGTTAGATAAATTAAATCACTTAAATTATAATCTGTTTAGTTAAGATACAAGTTGTGATTCCCCTGGCCCTAAAAATCATAATAAGCAGCAAGGCTTTATGGAAGCATTAATAATCAAACTCACAGCTGGGGCTCATCAACACAATCCAAGTGCATTAAGGTTGGAAGCAGTGGTTGGAGGAGCTCTGGAACCATCTCGCCAAGGCTCAGGCAGCCAAATCCATTACAGGGTGCTCCAAATGCATAGGTCAAAAGGGAAGGGGAGCAGGATTCAGTGATCTCCAAGTGCACAGTGGGGTGGATGGAAGTGAAGCCCACAGCCCATCGACCAGAAACTGTCAGCCAAGCTCTTATTAAAACAAAGGACCTAACAAAGACATTGCCAAAATGGTGCACTTCAATAATGAGATGGAACTGAGCCTTTATTCAATTTACACATCTATTTGTCTGGAAGCCTTCATTGGGACGCAACCATGTCTGAATGCTAATCACTTTCTAATTGGAAATTTGCCAGCCAAAGTATACTATCAAAACTAAAATGTTTTTATTTTGTAGATATTGAATTAATGGGAAAGAATTTAGAAAATTGAAACATAATCTGTGGATAAATATTGAGGTCCTTGAAACAGAAATATTCTAGCTACCAGTGTGGTCAGTTTAAAGCTGTGTCTTATGACCACTTGAATGACTTTAGTAAATCATGAAACAGGGGGGAGGGGTGGGGAATGGTGCAGTGTGTAAGATGGCTCATGAGTACTGCATTCCCAGTACATGCATAAAAAGCCAGATGTGGCAGCACACACCTGCAACCCTTCCTGTGGAAACAGGAAGGTCACTAGGACTGTCAGCCTAGCTCCAGGTTTAATAGGAGACCTTCCTCGAGGGAATTAGGCAGGGAGTTATGGAGCAAGAAAACAGACATCTTGTCTTGGATTTTGTCCATGCATACTGCATCAGCACCTAAACTGCACACGCATACACTTGCATACACACACATACACACACATATGCATACATTTCCACACAGACACAAGCACATGCAAATGCACACACATTTGCATACATACAAATATACACACAGGCACACAAATATACAAATAGACACACATACACATGAACATAAGCATACACATGTATACACCTAGAAATATACATATATATAAACAAGCATACAGATACACACATACACACATGCATACACATTCAAATCCAGACACATATACAAGCACATACACATTTAAACACATATAAAAATACATACATTTATATATATACATGCAAATACATATTATTTCCAAAAGTTTTTTTTCTAATTCTACTTCAAATATGACCCTGCTTCCAATAAATTTAATTGTACAGAAGATTTCTCTCATGCTGCTATCAAGCTCAGTCTCTTGAAAGACATTTTTTTTTACATTGGCAACATTGGGCCATAGTTCTTGAAAATCCCTTTTAAAGTCTTCTCAAATTGTAACTAATGCATCAAGTTAAAAGAATGTAAGAACAAAAGGGTATTGAGCCATATCTGGACGGGACCTGAACCTAATATGCTTGCATCCATCAGACTAATTGTCAGCTACATTACTCTACTTCAATGTTTTTATGAATAACTATCTTATGAACAATGATGTAGAAAAAACTTCAGATTTCTAGATATGAATTACCATTTCACAAAACACACTTTAACTGAGCCAATAAATTTTAGTTTTATACTGTTTCGTTAAATTCTTGTTTCTGTACCGATAGGTTAGTCCATCTCTCATCTCTCACCTGAGAAGCTTCTTTTTGGAGCAGATAGTGTCTAACGCAGAGACCAATAACTGGTCAGTATCCAGAGAATAAAAGTCTACAGATGTGGAGTGCTCACATCTAAATATCACATCTATTCCATACCTTCTCTCTCCAACACTTGGGGTCATTGTAAAGGAGAAAGCAAAAAGACTGTATGAGCCAAATGTAGTCAACATCTGTAGTAAAAGTCTATTTGCTGAACATGACAGAACTGTTGCACACATGAACTCACAGAAGCTCTGACTACATACCCAAAACCTTCACAAATCAAGCCAGACAAAAATCTCAGCATTGGTTGAGAAGGGGCTATGGAATTCTCCTCTTAGCTGAGGAGCTATTTGTAACTGATAGATGTTGCTGCTAGGAGAGAAAGAATCTGGTCTGTATTTTCTGAAGTTAAAAGAAAATTCAGTTTATATAAAGAATTTAAACGCAATAGGGAAGAGTCAGTTATTTTCCTATTAGTCACACACACACATACACACCTATTTAAAGTACAAAGAGAAAATACATGCTTAGATATTATATAACCACAGCAAATTACTTTCTGGTTTAATGGTAATGTTAGTGAGAGGTAAAATGTATTTGCTGATAGCAACACCCTTAAACGACCCTAAAACTTTGTATTCTAAGTCAGACTCTGAATTTTAGATAGTATTGTGGTTCCTTTAAATTAAAGACTCGACACTATCTAGAATCATCTGGGAGAGTAATCTCAACAAATGATCTGTCTACATCATATAGTCCTGTGAACCTGTGGAGGATTATCTTAATTACTTTCATCAAGGTAGGAGGACCCACCCACTGTGGGTGATACCATTCCCTATGCAAAAGATCCTGAACTAAGAATGAAGAAAACAAGTTGAGCACAAGAATGCATACATGCATTCATTCTCTCCGCTTTTGACTATGGATGTCATTAGCTTTCTAAGGTCCTGCCACCCAAACTTTCCTGAAGTGATGGACTTCTGCTCGGAACTGGGAGAGAAAATAAACCCTTTCTCCGTTAAATTGCTTTTGTCCTAGTATTTTATTGTGGCAACAATAAGTGAAATTAAGATAGATAGTTCTAACAATCAGTTTTCACACAGGTGACGGCAATCCTTTACTTCTCTATGATCTTACTCTGGAGATATCATCGGGAAGTCTCTTCATTATGTTATGCAGAAATTATTCTAGATAACTATAATAGTGATTTCATTATATTCACTCAATTCATAATTTCACCCCACAGTAAGATTAGTTTATATCTATTCAGAATAAACATGCTGAAATACATTCATGGATGGTGTAAGGCCGTTAACGCCTTTGAGAAGGTCATGAGAACAGCGCTCTCCTGGAGAGAAAAATTGGGTTTATCAAAGTTTCCAAGTTGCTTCCACCTTTAAGGGGAAAAAAAAAAAAGGAAGGAAGGGAACTGAGTTCCCATCAGGAACTAAATTTGCTAGCACCATAAGTTGAACCTCTCAACCTCAAATCTTGTATCAAAAAATAAATAAAACATCCATTATTTTAGTATCTGCTATTTTACCATTTTTGTTAATATTCTGCCCTTTTTGCTAAATCCACCTGCATAAACTAAGATAGTATACCAATAAATCTAAATAACGCTGTGGCAAAGTCACATACGTACACATTCATTGGATGTCATTAAACAAGAAAGTACATTCTTTTCTCATATAATTTGAGACCTCCTGTAAGGCAGACAAATGCCAAGCTTTTCCTCAGCCAATAAGTGCCCTAGTCTGCCGTGCTTTTCTGGGTGCCTTTTCCATGGGCATGGAGCTAAAGTGATGGGGAAATCCACCATGGTTCATCTGCTAAGTCGGATTTGTCCCCAGAAAGTATGTCTCGGGTTCTGGCTTGACAGAACTTTCAGACAGAGACTCCAGAACCAAAGTTCTGTAGAACCAAAATTCTGTCCACATTGTGTCCCCAACTGAGGGTACTTATGGAAGATCATATTATCTACAAAGGAATAAGAAATGTTTTCCTTTCTCGCCAGCCCAAATAATGCACCGTGCATGAATTTCTGTTCTGTATCTTCTTTCTCCCTACCCTTCTTGCTTTCCACTGGATTTTCTTCAAGCTGCCAGTCTAAGGATTCCACAAGCTATAAAGAAACTTGCTTATTTTCTAGACCCAAATTATGAATGCACGAAATTACATTTTTGTCGATGACTCTTTTATTCCGCTGGGAGTTGAAAGGTTTAAAAACCAAGATTCATTTCTCTTATAATGATATTTTTTTTTCTTTTTCTTTCTTTTTACCAAAAATACTACATTCTCTGTAAATCTGAGATCTTTTTCTCTGGCAAATTTGAGAGCTATTCTGTGTACTTAGTCACACTTTCCTAGAGATGTAGTTCAGTTTCAGAGTTTCAGAGACACGATCAATTCAGAGAGCCATGACCAGTTCCATGCTGTGATCAGGATCCTAGTTTCCTATATTAGCTCTTCCTGGAGCATTTGAAAATTTATTTTCAACCCACTATTTGCTATGTTCTCTGCCAAGAGATTTAGAAACCGTTTACTTATTTCAACCTTAGACACATGAGAAAATAGCTAATCTTGTCATCCGATTTTACAATTGAATAAGGCTTGGCTGGGATAAATTAGTCACCCATAATGTATTTAGTAAATGGCTGGCTGGTGACCCTTTGGTCACTGAGAATTACCTCAGTGCTGATAATGGGTCCCGATTTGCAGGTCCGTTTTCAAATTCTGTTCTATAAATCCATGGTTTTCCTGGCTGAAATGTAATCTGAGAGATTCTGCAGAGATATTTCCCTCCAAAGGAATAAAGTTAGGACATGAAAGACAGATCATGCCAAGACCAAGACGTGGAGGAAAATTAAGCCCTGAGAACATTTAATCTTTGAATTCAGTTTGGCTTGAATCCTGACTCTCCTAGATGATTTAAAACTTTATGAATAAATAAATTCCCTCCTCTTGTTTAAACTAGCTTAAGTAGTGCTTTTATTAGTAACAATACAGTGGTGGAGTCTGGAGCTCTGCGACTTCAAAGTTGATGTGGCATAATTCACGTCACTGGGTTGTTAGTCAATAGGCATTGTTATGGCAGGTTTCAAAAGTTCCATCATCCCTATCATGACTTACAAATAAACATACTCTGTAATTTCCTTACCCTATTAATAATGAGAATTTTTCTCATATTAATTCAAATATGTCTGGTGTAGCAATTTACTATGGAGGAGCACAGGCAGCAGGGCTTTTCAAAGCCTTAGCCTGTATTATGAATGAGCTTTTCATTACAAATGCTATTATGAATGTTCTGCGGGATTTAGGCATATTTTACTTAAAAGTGTTCAGTAAAGAAACATTTCAGTGTGTTTCTCTCCTCTCTTCCAAATACAATTGTCTCATATGTGACTTTTCATGTCCTGGGTCAAGCTATACAAGTGTTTCTTTTTTGTTTGTTTGTTTCTTTTTGTTTTTTGTTTTTTAATGGGAGTCACATATGTGGTCCATTTGTTTCCCTTTTCCCCAGTTCTGTTTCAATATATCCTGGTGATGGGTTAAATGACTGCCTTCCTGCCTTCCAAGCTAAAAAGGAAATCACTTCACCTGATTCAGACTCTTTGGACCTGACCGCACATTTAATCTGTCTGAATGAATTAGAATCAGAAGAAAAATGGCTGTTCTCAAACAAGTAGTTCTTAGCAGAGCCGATGAAAGATTTCTTTTTCATTTAACTCATGGAGAATCTGCTAGTCCTTGTGCTGGCTGTAAAGAGAATGTGTTGATTTTTTGAGTAATACTCACACTCACTGGCTCTGAAATGAATAAATCCCCTGAGATTGTTTGTCAAGTGGCCATTTAAAGACACACATTCTTCAATGCCCTTGGCACACAAAATCTCACCAGCAAACATGGTGCTGCCTGCACTATACCTAACTTGGAGGCTCTCTTGAATCATTTCAGCCTATTGCCTCTCTGAAGGTACTGCCAGCAGTTAGTGAGCCATATATAAATATGGGAACATTTCAGTCTCAGGCCAAGACAGCATCATAAAGCAACTGCTGCAAGAACTCAAAAGTCTTCAGATACAGAACTGTCTGATGAAGCCGAGCTGACAAAGCAACAGGCTCTGATTTCATTTAAGTTCCTCATTTATCAAGCTCACAAACTCCCACCCCCACCTCACTCCTCATACCCAGTGCTGCTCTGAGTACTGCTGGTGCTTCCAGGGATGGGGAAACTCACCAGTGCATGCTATATATTAAACACTCCGTTGTATGCTGAGGTCTTTTGAGCACAAAATGAGTTTTCCATTTAGCCATTATGGGGAATGAACAGTGGGACAGGGTGGAGGGTAACTACAGAAACATTGAAGAATTGGTAAGAGTCCAAGAGGCAAAGATTTTTGTATCCCAGTGTCCAATGGGCGTTTTACTGGTTGGAGGTCTGTGCTTCAGCTTTGCACTTTTGCCTACGGGAAAGGAAGAATGTCATTCATTCATCGCCTATTTATTGAATGCCTGCAGTTATCAATCACCACGGGTGGAAATACTCTGGTGAAGACTCAAAGAGGTAAAAATAAAGAATTAATGACCACAAAATGTGGACTCTTGTTTTAAGGAAATGTCAGTGGACTACAAAACTGAAACATGAGATTTTTTTTTCTTTTACAGCCAACACATCAGTAAATGCCCAGTTCAGATAGAGTTTGCATTGTTTGTCTTTAGTTCAGTTCCATTGCATTTGCCTGTGTGTGTGCACTCACAAGCAGACACGCATGCACAACCACCGACTGATGCTTTCTGTAGGGGATGATGCTTTCGATTTCTCTTTGCTGTTCTACATCCTGAGTCAGAGGTCAGCTCCTCCATAAAGTTTTCCTGAACATGCTCTTCCCGAACAACTGTATTGACTTTGAAAGGTACAGCTTCACCTTTCTTCAGTGAGGACTTCAATATTCAAGAAATATTACATAAAAAAAGTCATTCAACATCCTCATTGCATAAATTTATTATGAAGACACTGAACCATAAAAATTCAATTAAGATTGGGTACCTAGAGTGAAGATATCTTTATAATTTAATTAATTAATGTACTTATTATGGCTGTACATGAGTACACATGAGTCGGAGTGCATATGAGGAAGTCAGGACACAACATGCAGGAGTTGGTTCTCTCCTTCTAACATGTGAGTCCTGGGGAATCAAACTAAGGTTGTCAGCCTGGAGGTCTGAAAAATTGTACATTTGCCCAATGTCTTAGTTTTAGGGTTTCTATGGCTTCAGTGAAACACCATGGCTGAAAGCATGTTGGGGGGAGGGGTAATGGTTTATTTGGCTTACACTTCCGGATCACAGTCAATCACTGGAGGAAGTCAAGATAGAAACTCAAACAAGGCTGAAACCTGGAGGCAGGGGCAGATGCAAAGGCCATGGAAGAATCCTGCTTACTGGCTTGTTCCACATAGCTCAGCCTGCTTTCTTATAGAACTCAGGACCATCTGCCTACGTGTAGCCCCACCCACAATGAGCTGGGCCTTCACACATCAATCAATAATAAAGAAACTACCCTACAGGCTTGCCTACAGCCTGATTTTGTTAAGGCATTTTCTCAATTAAGTCTCTCTCCTTTCCAGTGACTCTAGCTTGTGTCAAGTTGACATAAAACTAGCTAGCACACACAGTGAACCATCTACCCAGCCCCCAAAATGAAGATATTAATGTTTATATTTTTGTGCATTGATTGACTGAACCAATAATTCTATCTTATACTTTTATAACAGAACTTGACTCTAGTTGTAAAGGCCAGTCTCAAGGTAAGTGTCTACTTTGTAACATTTTGGTCAGTGACTTATTTTTCTGTTGCTATGATAAAACATCTTGACAAAAGGAACTTTATGGAGAAATGGAACTTTATGGAGAAACTTTATTTTGTCCTATAGCTGCAGAGTTGTACAGACAATCATGGTGAAGAGATCATGGAAGGTAACTGAAGTAGGGAGATGGCTGGTACATCCATACTCAGAAAGCTGAAAATGATTGGGAAGTGGTGCCAGTCTATAAAGCCTCAAGATTGTCCTCCAGTGAATTACTTCTTCCAGACAGACATCAAAAGTCCAAATTTCAAGCAGGTGTGTGTGTGTGTGTGTGTGTGTGTGTGTGTAAGAGAGTGAGAGACAGAGAGACAGAGACAGAGAAAGACAAAGAAAATAAAAAGAGAAGAGAAAGAGAAAGATAATTTTACACATTAGCCCAGTGTAGCCTAGAGATTACTAGAAAGTCCATCCTATCCTCAAACTTGCAGTAATCTTGCCTTGCCTCCCATTCCCAGCAATTAGAAGCATAAGTAACTGTGACCAGGTAATTTCAAATAAACTGATTGCTTAAGCAGTTTTTTACTGGGAAAGTGAATGAAAAATTACTTCCACTGTAAACTCATTAGCCCCATAAGTGAAATTCTGATTTAGGTTAAGTGTTCTGTGATTCAGTTGAACCTCACTTTCTTCTGTTTTGGGTTATTGCATCCTTTGGTTAATCCAATCTACCAGACCAATTGGTCTGGTAAGTTTAACAAACTTATGAAGCATATTTGCTATTAAAAATTCTATAACTAATCGGCACTTAGGTAGATGGATGGATCTAGAGGATATCATCCCGAGTGAGGTAACTCAATCACAAAAGAACTCACATGATATGTACACACTGATAAGTGAATATTAGCCCAGAAACTTAGGATATCCAAGATACAATTTGCAAAACACATGAAACTCAAGAAGGAAGACCAAAGTGTGGATACTTTGATCCTTCTTAGAAGGGGGAACGAAACACCCATGGAAGGAGTTACAGAGACAAAGTTTGGAGCTGAGATGGAAGGATGGACCATCTAGAGACTGCCCCACCCAGGGATCCATCCCATATTCAGCCACCAAACAAAGACACTATTGCATATGCCAGCAAGATTTTGCTGACAGGACCCTGATAGAGATGTCTCTTGTGAGGCTATGCCAGTGCCTGGCAAATACAGAAGTTGATGCTCACAATCATCTATAGGATGGAACACAGGGCCCCTAATGGAGGAGCTAGAGAAAGTACCCAAGGAGCTGAAGGGGTCTGCAATGCTATAGGAGGAACAACAATATGAACTAACCAGTACCCCCACAGAGCTCATGTCTTTAGCTGCATATGTAGCAGAAGATGGATGTACTGGCTAGTTTTGTGTCAACTTGACACAGCAGGAGTTATCACAGAGAAAGGAGTTTCAGTTGGGGAAGAGCCTCCATGAGATCCAGCTGTGGGGTATATTCTCAATTAGTGATCAAGGGGGGAGGTCCCCTTGTGGGTGGTGTCAACTCTGGGCTGGCAGTCTTGGGTTCTATAAGAGAACAGGCTGAGCAAGCCAAAGGAAGCAAGCAAGCCAGTAAAGAACATCCCTCCATGGCCTCTGCATCAGCTCCTGTTCCCTGACTGCTTGAATTCCAGACCTTACTTCTTTCAGTAATGAAAAGCAACGTGGAAATGTAAGATGAATAAACCCTTTCCTCCCCTACTGCTTCTTGGTCATGATGTTTGTGCAGGAATAGAAACCCTGACTAAGACAATGTCCCAGTCAGCCATCATTGGGAAGAGAGGTCCCTTGGTCTTATAAACTTTATATGCCCCAATACAGGGGAACACCAGGGCCAGGAAGTGTGAGTGGGTGGGTTGGGAAACAGGGTTGGGGGAGAGTATAGGGGACTTTCAAGATAGCATTTGAAATGTAAATGAAGAAAATATCTAATAAAATCATTAAAAAAGATATTCACAAATATTCTATAACTATAAATTGCCTGAATCACATAAAATCATGAAAAAGTCCAGTCCTTCAAAATGCATCTTCCTTCTTCCAATCACTTTCAAAATGTCTTTTCTTCTACCCATTTACATTTATATTGGTATCTAGTCATATAATAGATATATATGTACATGATTTAAATCTTATTTCATGCTTTTTAATTTTTTCCTAAAATTAATAAGTTTTATGGTATTTTTATTCATACTTTGTTGTATTGGCTTCTCTCCTTTCTTTCCCCATCCCTCTGATCACCTATCTTCCCTGTCAATAACACACACACACACACACACACACACACACACACACACCTGCTCCTTTTATGTCTCTTTTATTCTATTAACTTCTTCTTTCTCCCCATTAAGAATTTTCAGTTTGTGGGTATCTTTACCAATGAGGAATATTTCTTGGTGTTATCAGATAAGTGGATCTTGATTTTTAGTGCACTAGGCTAGTTTTTTGTCTTTCAAGTAGTAATTAGAAACTAATTGTGTTTAAGGTTGTCTTTTTGAGTGACTTGTTCTTTGTTCTTCTGGCTGAATGGATTATTGCTTATTAGTATGAAGAGGGGTACTGCTTTACTGTGTCATTCATGGCAGAGTCTTTGGGTTCTTCATTTTCTATTCATTCTTCTCATGAGATGTATTTTGTTCAATGCTCTCTAGATGGGAATTTCTTCTTACTCTTTGTGCTGCCTAGTTTTGTGTCAACTTGACACAGCTGGAGTTATCACAGAGAAAGGAGCTTCAGATGAGGAAATGCCTCCATGAGATACAACTGTAAGGCATTTTCTCAATTAGTGATCAAGGAGGAAAGGCCCCTTGTGGGTGAGACCATCTCTGGGCTGGTAGTCTTTGTTCTATAAGAGAGCAGGCTGAGCAAGCCAGGGGAAGCAAGCCAGTAAAGAACATCCCTCCATGGCCTCTGCATCAACTCCTGCTTCCTGACCTATTTGAGTTCCAGTCCTCACTTCCTTGGTGATAAACAGCAGTATGGAATTGTAAGCAGAATAAACTCTTTCCTCCCCAACTTACTTCTTGGTCATGATGTTTGTGCAGGAATAGAAACCCCAACTAAGACAAATTGGTACCAGAAGTGGGGTATTCCTGTGGCAACCTGACCATGTTTTGGGGAGGACTGTGGAAGGACTTTGGAACTTTGGGCTTGAAGATCCATTCATTGTTAAGAGCTCTGTCAGATGTTGTGTAGGAGCTTGGAAGATAATGTTGAGAACAGTGCAGAAGATGGAGGCCTGGCTTGTGAAATTTCAGAAGGAAAATTAAAGACTCTTTTCATGGCCATTGCTGTTTTGATTGTGAAGATTCTGTAGTACTGGTTAGCTGGGGCTGAAGAATCAGCTGTGGTTAACAAGATACCAGAACTACTAAAGCAAAAACTTTGCATTACTGGGACTATTGAGCTGGTTAGCTAGAGCTAAGAAATTAGCGGTGATTAAGAAGAGACCGGCATCGTTGAGGTGACATCTTCTGGGAAGTGTATTCTGAAAGCACAAAGAGTCTGTGTTCCAGAGATAGACAAGGTTGTACTCCTGCTGCAGCGGGACTTGGTAATGTGTAATGGTCACCCAGGTGGTACTGGTTTTGAAGGCATGAAGGGGTCACATAGAGCAGCTGAGGCTCGGCACTGTGAGAGGCCATGGAAGGCCATTGGTGAAGGTGCAGCCTCAGTTGCAATTGACGGCCCAGGACTGAAGGGTTAATGCAGTGTTTTGAAGATGCCAGTACCGTGAGATGATCACCAAGAGTAGCAGCAGCAGTGGAGTATAGGCATCTGGAGCCTAGAGGACGACTCGTGTGCTATAAAGGGCATGGCTGGAGAAGTGACCCAAGCCCTTGGAGGAGCCCAGAAGATTGTGAGTTGGATCCCAGACATTGGATGGTTGGAGATTGATTTTTTCTTTTGATTGTGACTGTGCCCTGTTATTTTCCCTCTTGAAGGAAGAAACTATTTTAGTGGAGCACACAGTTAAGAGACTTTTAATTGTAAAAAGACTGGATTTTAAAAGAGATGGATATTTTAAAGAGATTGAAAATTTAAGAATATGTAAAGACTGTGGGACGTTTAGAGTTATTTAGACCTTGGGGATGAATAAGATTGTAAGAGTTGAGGCTTAGTAGTGATTTGTTTGTGTGTCAAGTTGACAAGGAATCAATTGTACTAATTTTGTGTCAACTTGACACAGCTGGAGTTATCACAGAGAAAGGAGCTTCAGTTGAGGAAATGCCTCCATGAGATACAACTGTAAGGCATTTTCTCAATTAGTGATCAAGGGGGAAAGGCCCCTTGTGGGTGGGACCATCTCTGGGCTGGTAGTCTTTGTTCTATAAGAGAGCAGGCTGAGCAAGCCAGGGGAAGCAAGCCAGTAAAGAACATCCCTCCATGGCCTCTGCATCAGCTCCTGCTTCCTGACCTGTTTGAGTTCCAGTCCTGACTTTGTTGGTGATAAACAGCAGTATGGAATTGTAAGCTGAATAAACCCTTTCCTCCCCAACTTGCTTCTTGGTCATGATATTTGTGCAGGAATAGAAACCCTGACTAAGACACTCTTTGTATAATATTTTGTTAAATTCTTTCTGGAAGGCTGACTTAGTTGTCATGAATTTCCTTATTTTGAATTTCTCTTGAAATGTTACTTCTTGTCCAAATAGTGTCCATATACGTGTTGTGTGCAGAAATGTATGTTGATGTGTATGTACATGTGTATGTATGAGTAAGTGAAAGACAGATGTCATTGTCGAATGTATTTCTCAATTGCTCACCTTAATTTTTAAAGAAGAATCTCTCATTGATTTTGGGGCACACTGATTCAGCTAGACTAGCTGTCTAGAAAGCCCCAGGGATCCTCCTGTCTCTGCTTGCTCATTATTGGAATCACAGGTATGTGCTGCTGTACCCAACATATTTACATGAATACCAGGGATGGAACTTGGTCCTCATGGTTGAAGAGAAAGAGCTTTTGTTATCAACTGAGACATCTTCCCAACCCCTTGAAATGTTCTTCTTTTTCCACCAAGTTTAAGAGATGTACATAGCATTGTTGGTTGGCAATTGTTTGCATTCAGTTGTACTTCTCTGGCTTCTAGCATTGATGATAAGAAATCAGATGTATTCTCAGTTGTTAGTCTTTGTCCATGAGCTGACACTTTCCTCTTATAAATATTACTGTTTCTGTTTTGATGAATAAACATCTCCTTAAGTTCTAGAATTTTTTAAAATTATTTTATTTACATTCCTGTCATTGCCTTGTCTTTTGCTCCCCCCACCCCATTCTTCCTCTCTCCCCCTGCCTCCTAGAGGGTGTTCTCTCCCACCAAACCTCCCCCTTCCCTGGGGTTTCAAGTCTCTTGAGGATTAAGCACATCTCCTACTAAGTCCTGACCAGGCAGACCTCTGGTATATTTGTACTAGGGGCCTCAGACTGACCCATGTGTGCTTCTGGATGGTGGCTCAGTCTCTGAGAGTTCCCTGGGGTCTGGGTAAATTAAGACCTGATGGTCTTCCTAAGGGATTGCTCTCCCCTTAAGCTTCTTTAATCCTTCCCCTAATCCCCTAGGGATCCCCAACTTCAGTATAGTGGTTGGGTGTAAGTATCTGCTTCTGTCACAGTCAGCTGCTGGTAAGGCCTCTCAGGGGACAGCCATGCCAGGTTCCCATCTGTAAGCACATCACAGCCTCAGGAATAGTATTAAGCCTTGGTGACCACCTATGAGATGGATCCCAAGTTGAGATGGTCATTGGACCATCTTTCCTTCAGTCTCTTTTCCATGTTGGTTCCTGCAGTTCTTTTAGACAGGAACAACTCTGGGTCAGAGATTTTGACTATGGGTTAGGAACTTTGTCTCTATGTGTGGGGCTCTGTCTATCTATTGGGCTCTTTGAGTTCCCTCTCCCCAATGTTATGCATTTTGGCTAAGGTCAGCCCCATTGAGTCCTTAAAGTCTTTCACCTCCGAGTATCTGGTATTTTCTTTCTAGAGGGACTCCCCCACCTCCCACCCTCGATGTTGCTTATCTCCATTCATCTCCCCAAAACATACAGTGGAAAAAGGAAAGTATCTTCAATAAATGGTGCTAGTCTAACTGGCAGTCTGTGTGCAAAAGAATGAAAATAGATCCATGTTTATCACCTTGAACAAAGCTCAAGCCCTAGTAGAACAAGGGCCTCAACATAAACCAGATACCCTGAGTCTAACAGAAGAGAAAGTCAGAAAGAGCCTCAAACTCATTGGCACAGAGGGAAATTTTCTGAACAGAACATCCATGGCTCAGACTTTAAGATCAACAGTCAATAAATGGGACTTCATGAAACTGAAAAGCTTCTGTAAGGCAAAAGACATCATCAATAGAACAAATCAGCAATCTACAGATTGGAAAGAAATCACTAACCCTACATTCAAAAAAAGGGCTAATATACAAAATATATAAAAACTCAATAAGTTTGCCACAAAAAACTAAATAATCCAATTAAAAATGGGGTACAGAGCTAAACAGAAACTCTACAACAGAAGACTCTCAAATAGCTAAGAAGCACTTAAAGAAATGTTTAAAGTCCTTAGCCATCAGAGAAAAGCAAATCAAAACCAACCCTGAGATTTTGACTCACACCAATCAGAATGACTAAGATCAAAAACTCAAGTGACAATATATGCTACTGAGGATGTGGAGAACAAGGAACACTTCTCCACTGCTTGTGGTATTGCAAGCTGGTACAACCACTTTGAAAATCAATCTAGAAGTTCTTCAGAAAACTGAAAATAGTTCTTCCTGAAAACCCAGCTATAGTACTCTTGAGCATATACCCAAAAGATGCCCCACCATACCATAAGGACATATGCTCCACCACGTTCATAGCAGCCCTACTTACAGTAGCCAGAAACTGGAAACAACCCAGATATCCCTCAAATGAAGAATGGTTACAGAAAATGTGGTTCATTTACAGAATGGAATACTATTACTACTAAAAATGAGGGTATCATGAATTTTGCAGGCAAATGGATGGAGCTAGAAAATATCAGACCCAAAAGGGCATACATGGTATGTACTCTCTGATTAATGGATATTGGCCAAAAAAAAAAAAAAATACAGAATGCCTAGGAAATAACCCACAGACCATAAGAAGTATAACAAGTAGAAAGGCCCAAATAAGAATGTTTCAACTGCACTTAGAAGGAAAAGGAAATAATCAAGGGAGGAAGAGGAACAGAGGGATCTGGGTGGGAGAGGGAAGGGGTAAAGGAAAAGGGGAACAGGATCTGATGTGAGAGTAGGGGACAGGAAAGGAACCCAGAGGACCAAGAGCATGAATATAAATTTTTGTGTAGTTTAACTGACCAAATAAACTGTAATTAGGCTTTATATCAACTCAGTCTTTTAACCAATAGATTATTGTTTGTTCTACTGAATGTATCTATGAGTTCGTAGACATTCTGGTCAAATTCATCTTTTTTGATTGTTTGTTTCTGAGTGTATTGTTGTCTTCACTTGACTTTCTGCTGTACTCTTCCCTGGCAGTTTTTCTTCTACTTGGTCTTGTTATTAAACGTGCTTTCTTCTACTACAGGTTGTTTTCTTGTCTTCTTTTTCTTCCTTCCTTCCTTCCTTCCTTCCTTCCTTCCTTCCTTCCTTCCCTCCTTCCTTCCTCCCTCCCTCCCTCCTACCCTTCCTTTCTCCCTTCCTTTCTTCCTTATTTCCTTCTTCCCTCCCTCCCTCCCTCCCTCCCTCCCTCCCTTCCTCCCTCCCTCCCTTCCTTCCTCCCTCCCTCCCTCCCTTCCTTCCTTATTTCCTTCCTCACTTCCTCCCTCCCTTCCTTCCTTTCTTCCTTCCTTCCTTCTTTCCTTTCTTCATTTCTTCCTTCCTTCTTTCCTTTATTCTTTCAATCCTTTCTCTTTTTTAAAAGTAATTTCAACTAATTCTGTTTGGTTCTTTTTCAGAGTCAATTTCTTAGTGATTTTCCCTTAATGTTCTTGTTTGACTGTAAGCTTAGATTTTTTCAAAACCTACTTTATTTAGGGTTCTTAAACATTTCAACCTCCCTTCTAGCCCACTGACCAGAGGTAGGGGAGAAAGAGGTTAACAGGGAAAGGGAGTTGTGGATCTGTTTAGAAGTACATCCTGGGGCAATCTCACTCATTGTCAGGATACCAGCAGTCCAGCTAAATAGCAAACACCAAATATGAACCAGTAGCAGCAGTTTAGTCCAATAGCAAACATCAGACAGGAAATGATTGCAATAGTTAGATCCAAGAGAAGTGGCTAGAATCAGTTGGAATACCACGAGAAGCTGTTTGGCACATCTTCTATGAAATGAAGACTAGCGAAGACCAGGAAAGTTGAGCAAAGAATTGTACTGTGTAGCCATGAAAGAGCATCCTCTCACTGTCTGTGGGCTTCTATTTACATTCTTTCAAACCACCACTTGCCTTTTCAAGGTGTCTGTTTTCAGAAAAACATCACATGCCTTCTCATAAGACAGCTACCAGAAAAACATCATGTAACACAACTGAGTTCTTTAAGAAACCAGAGATTTCCACTTCATTTTTCTGCTCCAAATTCCTGACCACATTTCACTCACTTTGGTAACTTTCTCATCTAGGCCCTATTGCTTACTTAGTTTAGTTGGGTCATTCATGCTGTCATTAATCCTTTATGAAAGTAGTACTCTGAAGTTGTTTTCTGTATTTCATCTATCACATTCTTGGATTTATGTTCCCTATTGCACTTTAGGAGGAAGTCAACTGAAGTAGTAAATACAATGATAAGGTACCTGTCCTTTAGAAGATAGTACATAGTCCACTGTAATCTCTAGGAAGGTTCAGAGATAGTAGAATTAAGTGAAATGCAGTTTATAGTGTTTTTGGATGTAAGGTACTAATAGTTAAGTAGTGAAATTTAAAGGAATGGGCAGAGAGTATGAATGAAATGGAAGTATATGGGTCAGAAGTATGAGAGAGAGTAGAGAAAATACAGAGTAGGTTCGGAGAAAAATACCCATGAAAGCCCATTCTGATGAGATGCAAACTGAAACAAAATATGTGGAAAATAAAATACCGGATTACAAATAATAATATATAAAAAATAAAAACGGAAGAACAAAACGAAATGAAATTTACTAAATGTCATTTACCATTTCATCCAGGCAGGGATACATGTGATTTCTACTTTCCCTAGACTGCCTTTTGTGCTAATCTCTGCAAGTTGGATGGGGCCTTTTATTCTCAGTAATTCATAAAAAATTTGTCAGTGTGCCCTTCCTTCTAAGAGTGGCTTCTGTTTGGAAACTCCATTTTCTTTTTGAATTCCATGATTTGAGAGCCTCTGTCTGCGGGAAGCGGGTGCAGCCGCATGGGCCAAGATGGCGCTCTGGCCCATTACCAGGCCCCGTGAAACCCACATGTTTACTGCCTTGCCTGAATGTGCGCAGTGAAACTGCATGCATAAGCTGCCTGCCAAGTTAGATTATTTCTCGTGATCCGGATCTGTCAGCCTATCTGTGACCGATCTGAGCTCATGCCTGGAGCGTGTATGATTCTGATTGGATGAGGTGGTGTGGAGCGAGATGAGGTCAGTTGCCGCTACTGTATAAATACAGCCCTTGCCCTAAGTAAGAAAAGCTGCAAGTAAAGAAGGAAGCTGAGTGAACCCGTCTTGGTGTCTGTGTTGTTCTTGTCTCTGTGGGTCAGCTGCGGCATCTGCCTGCCTGTTATAGAATCATCTTTGGAGTCTAGAGAACGTTCTTTTCTTTTATGGTACTCTGTGACTGAGACTCTAAGTATGTTGAAAAAAAAAATACCCACTGGTATTAATTCCTATCACTGGAAGAGATCTTCCTAGGCATACCCATTAGGATACTGTTCTTCTAGCAGTGTGATTTCCTGCTAACCCCTGTGTTGTCCAGGTAGTGCCCCTCTAGGGCAATTAACTGTGGGATGTTAGTGGAGAATCTCAGCTTCAGGTTCCTGCTCCACACTTCTACCTGACTCCATAGCCTGTGATATCCCAATCCTCTTATTCTGCAATACTGATCCAGACCTTGTGCCTTTACCACCCAGGGTATCTCTCTAGCTTAGTGCTACACACACACACACACACACACACACACACACACACACAAACACACACACACACACGCACACACACATCTGTGTGTATGTGTACTACAACAATCACCCCAAAGGGGATAGTATATGAGATTGTTTATTCAGGAGCCAAATATGAGTGACCATAGCCTAGGAACTTAGATTCAGGTAACCACAACTTCCATGTTCCAATGTTTTAACACTCAGAAAGTTTTAAAGCAACAGAAAAAGGAAAGTCACAAATCAAGGCAATTTTCAAATACATAGCTGGAAATCAACTAGGCAGCTTATAGAAGAATGGAAAAATATAAGCTATAAGCTTCAGATGGTATCTGGCAGCATTATTATCCTTTTGGATGGCAGAAAGTACAGGTTTGTTTATAAATTTCAAAGGAATTACTGAACAGTCACAACAATGTTAGTTCCCATAAACAATAAATGGTTGTTAAGGGGATCAAAGAAAGCCAAAGATTATGCTGTCTCAACTTACAGTGTTCTAATTTCTCCAAGTCGCTGAAGTTCTATTCAGTCAATCAGCCTTTGGGGTTCACAGCATCTTTCCAGAAAGTCTCACTCAGTGGTCTTAGGTACCTGTGTTCAGGATGCTGCTGCTGCTGCTGCCACCTAAGCAGCTGGAGGAAATTGTAGCAGCTGGAGGCAGGTTGGCATCTTCTTCATAGAGAAGACTAAGTTTATTGTTTCTTTCTTCAGCCCTTTCTCTCCTATGGCCTATTGCTCTTTATTTCAACTTTTACTTTTCATGAGGTGATAACGAGGAGGCTTCTAATCTTCCACCTTACCTGGCAGCCCGATTTCAATATCCATACAGTTAGAATGTGCCAACTAACATATGCTTCTGATATGTCAGAGCAGTACACGAGAAAACAGTGCAGAATAAACAGAGAACTAGTTGATGTCTTTCTTCAGTTCAACTTCATAGTTGGTGCTTTGGAAGGATATTATTAAGGGGTGAGTATCATAATATTGTGTTCCTTTATATATTTTCTCATTTTAAAGGAGAAGAGGATACTTTAAAAAAATCTATAAATGCTATTGTAAAAGGGGTTTCTACTTTTCTTTTAAAATATATACCAGTGTGCATTGAGAAAAATTACATACTATGTACTCACAGCTCCCAGGTTTAAGTTTTAAGTTCATTGGTACCACAGTAATTCTATATAAATCCATTTAAAAACTTGGACTCCTTTGTCTGAGACTTAAAGGATTTTGTAGTAAGCAGTAGCTTAGCAGAGGGTGAGTTTCGCAATCCGCTTCATCTCTGACTTCTGAACTTGGGATTGAAATATCACATTACTTTCAAGTGTACAGGCCAGTTGAGGCTGTGTTCTGCTACACCCCAACTGATCTGTGTCTGACTTATTAAAACTATAGTATCTGAGACACAATAGTGCATAAACCATTAAATTTGCCACTTCTAGGGCCGGGCATGGTGGCACACGCCTTTAATCCCAGCACTCAGGAGGCAGAGGCAGGCAGATTTCTGAGTTCGAGGCCAGCCTGGTCTACAAAGTGAGTTCCAGTACAGCCAGGGCTTTACAGAGAAACCCTGTCTCAACAAAACAAAACAAAACAAAACAACAACAACAACAAAAAAAATTGCCACTTCTAGGTAGAGCAGGTGGAGACCATGTTCACACATTCATTCAACAAACAAAACTTTTAAAATCCTTCTACTACTCTCTTGAAACATTTAGTTCACTAAATATAAAAGAAGTTACTTTGAGGTCGGTCTTCAGGGCTAGTTGCTTCTGCAGAACAAAACAATCTCAAAACTAAAAATACAGATCTTTCAGTAATTTAGCTCCTTATGAACTCCACTTCTCTCATAGGAATACATATGTTCACTGATGTTCTGCAGGAGACAGAAAATGCATTTATAAATGTTATAAGATTTATCCCATTTCATACCTTCCAACATAATTTATCTTCAAATTATTACAAACACAACACTTTTTTGTTAGTGTTCTTTCCCAGGAGATTGAGTTGCAGAGTTATAGAGAAAACACTGACTGCTAGGAATTTACATTTTTAAAACCAAAGTATGACTTTTGGGTATTATAATAATAGTGAAACATTCTTCATATAAAATATAAAAAAAAATAACAAAGTACTGCAATCCCATAGCTATTCATGGTTAACAAATGCTTTATCTTTCAATGTTCTGAATATTCAGACGAGATGGGAATTTTATCAAGGTTTAAGGTTACTCCCATTTTACTTGGCAATCTGTTAATATCCTTACTGTTTCATACATTCATTTAATTTGACAGTTTAGATATAGTCTATCTGTGTGAAGGATATGGAAAATAAATGATATTCTTAATATTAACATAATGGCTATCACATCACAAAATAGTTGCTTTTATCTATAGTATTCTTAAATACAATAAATAATAAATTCTTAAACTTACCCAAACTAGACTATAAATGCAAGAATGTCTAAAGCAGCATTTCGTTTTCTTTTAGAAAATCTTGATTCTCATGTTTATGAAATTTCAAAGTCTTAAAATATTTTCTCATACTTCTTTCATTCTTTTAAAAACAGATACCCATCAAAGTGCTTAGCATCAGTGCCTGAGTGCTCAGCCACAGATGGAGTCATCTCTCGAGTCAGCTTCCATCCAAGGTTCATAAAAGTCTTGTGAAGAGGAGGGCAGAAAGAATGTGAGCACAGGAGAATGAAGAAAAAACACAATGGAATTCTGTCATTTAGACACAGCATGGCTGATTGGCTGATGTAAACATAAACTCCATGATTGGATGCAGAGGAAGGGCTCAAACCAATGCCATTAGATTACCAATCAGAGTTTTGTTCTCTGAAGACAGTACATTCTCCACCTCTGAGCAGTCCTAAGTTGCTTGCAGTTCTTTGGATAGGAGTGGGGCTCATTAAGGTTTACTTTCATTCCATTCATATTAGCATATCTATTGGTGTTGTCATTGTTCCGGTGTTGTTGGGGTAGCTTTATCACTGAAGTATCTGAGTAGGGAGGAAGGATTAGTGGTAACACAGGAAACATCATAAAAACAAAGGTCACTGCAGAAGTTCATTCAGATGGGAGATGACAGGAAGCACAGATGTGATGGCTGTACACATAGGACAGCACAGAGATTGATGTGGTTCACAGGTAGACTTGTTAAAACCAGAATCACCAAATTGTTACCAAACTGTATGTAGTCATAAGACAAAGACAAAAAGATTTATTTTTTACAATAGCCTTACATGAGCAGGATAGGAAAAGGTTTGCTTTCTCAGTACCTACTCTGAACAACAGTGGTCCAATAAAAAGATACCATTGGAGGGCACTTCCACAAGGAATGTTAAGTAGTCTAACTTTATTTTGATATTTTGTGTGATAACCATTAGAACTAATTTGTAGGCAATTTCTTCAGTCTATCATTTCTCATTACATGGATGACATTTTGTTTGCTGATTTAGATGCTGGTGCATTTGAGATTATGTTAAAAAGAAACACAAAGAATTCCACCTTGCTGTGGGTTAAAGGTTGCTCCAGAAAAAAAAAATACAAAGAGGAGATTCACTTAGTTATTTAGGTTATAAAACGAGTCAACAAAAAATTCAAAAAGGTACAGATCTGTAAGAAGCATTTAAAAAATTAACGGGAGATATTAACTGGCTGAGGCCTATAAGTGAATTACATACTTATAAGTCATTTGTTTCAAACATTATAAGAAGATTCAAATAGTTAAATATTTAAATAGTCCAAGATATCTAGCAGCTGAAGCAGAAAAAGAGTTAACTCTTATAGAACAAAGACTACAAGAAGCATACGTCTTCAAATTGATCCTAAGCTTGATAGTATTTGGTTATTTTGCCTTCAACTCATTGTTCTACTGGGCTCATTATGCAAAGGAAAGTAGTATTATGGAATGGATTTCCCTAGCACATAAACAAAGTAAAAAACTGAAGCTATGTGTAGAAAGATGTTTGACTTAATTATAAAGGTAAATTAAGACTACATCAATTAACAGGAACAGATCTGGCTGAAATTGTACTACTACTTACTAATGGCGAAATTATGTCATTATGGGTGATCAATGAAGATTGGCTAAGAGTTTGTAGTAACTACTTGGGAGAAATTAATAACAAGCACCTAAAGAGCAAACATATATGTAGTTTATGAAAAGAACTACCTGAATTGTTCCATTTATGATCAAAAGAAAATTCCAGAGGCACCAATCTTCCATATTGATGCAAACAATACAGAGATGGGAGGTTATAAATCAGACTCAGAATTAACTTTCTTATTTATGAAATTGTTACAGGCCATCACAAGTAGAACTATTCATTATATCTTACTCATATTTTATGCCATACAAGTTTGCCAAGTCCAATAGCACAAGGAAATGAGGAAATTGACCATTTATCAATAGGATATGCATTAGAAGCCTCAGAATTTTATGAAAATATCATGTTAATGGGAGAATTTTAAGTAAAAAAAATTCTATAACTTGACAACAAGCCAAAGAAATGATAAGAAAATGTCCTGTGTGTTCTGTATACAACCAAATTCTGTTACCTGCTGGTAGTGTCCCTAGGGATACTGAAAGAAATGACATCTGGCAGATGGATGCTTTCATTTTGCAGAATTTGGGAAACAAAGGTATATGCCCCCTACTACTTAAACATACTCAGGATTTCAATGGGCAATGGCTTTAAGTTTTGAAAAGGCTGATTGTATAATTGCTATTAAAAAGAATGAATTTATGAAATTCCTAGCCAAATGGATGGACCTGGAGGGCATCATCCTGAGTGAGGCAACCCAATCACGAACGAACTCACACAATATGTACTCACTGATAAGTGGATATTAGCCCAGAAACTTAGGATACCCAAGATATAAGATACAATTTGCTAAATGCATGAAACTCAAGAAGAACAAAGACCAAAGTGTGGACACTTTGCCCCTTGTTAGAATTGGGAACAAAACACCCATGGAAGGAGTTACAGAGACAAAGTTTGGAGCTGTGATGAAAGGATAGACTATCTAAAGACTGCCATATCCAGGGTTCCATCCCATAATCAGCTTTCAAACACTGACACTATTGCATACACTAGCAAGATTTTGCTGAAAGGACTCAGATATAGCTGTCTCTTGTGAAACTATGCCGGGGCCTAGCAAACACAGAAGTGGATGCTCACAGTCAGCTATTGGATGGATCACAGGGCCCCCAATGGAGGAGCTAGAGAAAGTACCCAAGGAGCTAAAGGGATCTGCAACCCTATAGGTGGAACAACATTATGAACTAACCAGTACCCCGGAGCTCTTGACTCTAGCTGCATATGTATCAAAAGATGGCCTAGTCGGCCATCACTGGAAAGAGAGCCCCATTGGACTTGCAAACTTTATATGCCCCAGTAAGGGGAACGCCAGGGCCAAAAGGTGGGATTGGGTGGGTAGGGGAGTGGGTGGGAGGGTATGGGGGACTTTTGGGATAGCATTGGAAATGTAAATGAGGAAAATACCTAATAAAAAGTATATATATACATATATATATATGTATATATATATATATATATATATATATATATATATATATATATATATGAAGAATTTGGAAAACAAAGGTACATGCCCCCTACTACTTAAACATACTCAGGATTTCAATGGGCAACGGCTTTAAGTTCTGAAAAGGCTGATTGTATAATTGCACACTTATTGGAAATAATGGCAACTATAGGGATTTCTGACCAAATTATGATTTAAAATACTCCCTCATTTGTATTCAATAAGGTGACTTTTTTGCATATAACAATATAAAACATATTACTTGTATACCACATAATTGCACAGGACAAGGAAATGTAGAAAAACCTAACCGTACCTTAACATAGATGCTTATTAAACAAACAAACAAAAAAAGAAGCATAAAGAGCCCAGGGACAGACTAAATAAGGCTGTTTACTCTAAATTTTCTTAATATTTGTGAAAAGGGAACCATAGCAGCAGAGAGACATTGGGTTATCAAAACAAACAACACAAAAAACTGAGGAACTAAGACAATCAATATACTATAAGAGTCTGCTGTCACTAGAATGGAAAACTGTAGTAGTTTTAAGTTGGGTGTATGGCTATGCTTATATATCTTCAGGGAATGAAAAAATATGGTTACCAACCAAGCTCTTAGCGATTAGATCTGACCAAGGAAAACCTCTTATCATCTGAGTTATGAAAGTCTTTATAAAGCAAATAGCCCAGGTGATTCACTCTCACAGACTTTCTCAGTCACTGATCTCTCCAAAATATGCATGCAAATCAATTTCAAAAGGGCTAGCCCAAATGATCAATCACTCAGAGCCTGAACAACATAAAGACTGAATGACACAGACTGCATAACACAGAGACTGGACAGATAAAGACACAGCTAACTTTCCTGGGATTTGGCCGTTACCCCAATTTTCACAGGGTACCCAAATGTTATCTTTGTCTCCAAATAAGTAATTTTAAGAATATGACACCCCTATTCAGAAAAGGTGGTATGGATGTTTTTGGTCATTTGACGTGCTATGATTCTTATCATCTAGAATGACTGCTTATATCCAGGGAGAAAATAAAGTTTAAATCACGGATCTCTCTCCTCTATCTAATAATGGGGAATAAGAAGGAAAAGGAGAATAATAAATAAATAAATAAATAAATACTAGACTTAAATATTTTACTTTGGCATAAGTTAATATATCTTAATAAAATTTAATGTGTTGTTTGATTACTGTTTACTAATAGAAATTTAGATTTGTTCTGTTTGATTATTGTATCTTGAAAGATATATAAGGTTGTTTTGTTTGACTATTATTTGGTATGTTGAACATAAGCAGCATTTTAAAAATTTGATGTAAAGGTCTAGTTTTATGGTTTTCATAATTATTTCTATTGTGTGTTGATAGTTAATATTAAAGAAAAAGACTTTTCAAAAAACAGAAAAGGGTATATGAAGTAGAACTTTCTGGTTCCTTTAACAAATTAATTGTGTCACATGTTTTTCTGGAAGCTGTCTTATGAAAGGGCATGTGATGTTTTGCTGAAAACAGACACTTTAAAGAAGGATATGATGTTTAGAAAATATAAATGGAAACCCACAGTGAGAGAGGATGCACTTACATTGCTACACCATGTGATGCTTCACTGGTCTTCACTGGTCTTCAGGGGTCTTCTTGGCTCTTCACTTTGTAGAGAGAAATAGGTCAAAGAATTTTTTGTGCTATTCCAGCTGCTTCTGGCTGCTTCTGATGCTTTTTGGTGATTCAGGGGAGCCTTGCTGTTTCTGCTGGATTGCATCATCACTACTGGTTTGTGTTTGGTGTTTGTTATTGAACTACACTGCTGGTAGCCTGACAAAGAAGAGTAGAAGCACCTCAAGGAACTACTTCTGACCAGCTCCACAACATCCTTTTCCTACTAACCTTCTTTTTCCCCTACTAATGTTTAGTGGGTTAGAAGGGAGACTGAAGCATTTAAGAGCCCTAAATAAATCAGGTTTTGAAAAAAATGTAAGCCTACATGTGCTTCTTCATCTCCAACAAAATTACTGACTCCAGTTCCCCATTCTGAATTGAGCTAATGACTACTGCTTCGTTTTAATGAGTGTGCTCCTTGCTCTGTTCTTGGCACAGTACTGTACTCCTTTAGAAGGACCATCATCTACTTCTAGTCTTCAGTTCCCACAACTTTTTTTTTTTTTTTTTTTTTTTTTGAGACAGGGTTTCTCTGAATAGCCCTGGCTGTCCTGGAACAACTTCCTTTTTAACGCTGCTTAAATCCCAGCACTCCTACAGGACCAGGACAAACCTCTCCTGTCCATGAACTCCCTTCGACCTTCAGTTTGCATTCCTGTTGTCCTTCCCAAAATGCCCAAGTTCCTTTCTGAATATTTATTTCCATTCCATCTTCCAAATTGTGATTCATTTTGTTTTTCAGGTTATCTTTAGGATTTGAAGTATAACCTATTTTATTATTACTTCTCTTGGAACTATAAAACAGTTCTCTTTTGTTTTGTTTGTTTGTTTTTCTGAAAAACTCTACTGTGAAAATGCTATTAGTGGCCACAAATATAATTTTGCTGAAGGTGTCAGTAAACCTGGTAATCCTAGATATTCACCTCTATCAGTTCCAATGACCTGGAATCTCCAATACACAATACGCCACTGAGTATGTCCAATAAGAACCTGTTAAAATTGTATTCAATTGCCACTTACCAAACAAATTGAGAAGATGCAACTGGGGAAGGGGTAATGCCACTTATATGCTCTTAACAGCATGAGTAGGGAATGGTTCTTAGAGCATAGTCAAGAGAGGTCAAGAAAGGGGTCCATTAAAGCCCCACTGTCCATGTAGGTGGTACTTATTGCTCACATCTAAGAGTGGATGTACCATTTTCTCTGCTTATCAATGAATCCATGTTAATGTAACCCCTCAATTTTCAAGATATGTTTAAACCATTATAGTGTTCTCTGAAGTACAATGGTCAGTGGGAGTTGCCCTCTGAGATAATGAATAATATCATTAAAAATAAGTGAAGAGTTTATCTTTACTTGTTAAGTTATATTTTGTTTCTCCTTGGGAATTATTAACAGTAAAACAGTAGGATATGTCTCCTGATAATTTAGCTAGATCACAACTTATATTCCTAGGAGTTGATATTGTCATGACTCTCTGAAGATAAAAACAGTTTAATTACCTGCTGTTAAAACATCATTTTGTGACTACATCTAATTTTTGTAGACCTTTGAAACATCTCACATCCACATAGTGGAGAAAAATTAAACCTGACAGGCTATGGAGTTACATAGCAGCTTGTCCTTCTTCCTCACTTATCTGAATGTTTGATCCTCTGGGGAAATGCTATAGTTTTTTTTTTTTTAATTAAGAAGAATTTATTATAAGTTTTTAAAATATTTTTTATTACATATTTTCCTCAATTACATTTCCAATGCTATCCCAAAAGTCCCCCATACCCTCCCCCCCCCCACTTCCCTACCCACCCATTCCCATTTTTTTGGCCCTGGCGTTCCCCTGAACTGGGGCATATACAGTTTGCGTGTTTTAAATTATGTTTATGAAAGTTCAAAAGAAGTAGAAGTAATTCAATTAAAAATAGTCTTTTTCCTGCAGTTTTGTTGCCTAATGTAGAAACTTAATTCTTGCTATAACTTTGTTTAATAAATGTGAGAAGATATTCCAATGCGAAGTAATAAAGCTTAGCAGAAAGATATTACCAGACACAATAGTGTCCTTTAAAAATAAGAATTTGTTTATTTTATTTTTCTTTTTTTCAAATAATGATTTTTAACATTTTTCAGTGAAAACTTGTATCTCTACTTACTAATGACTATAGTCACATAGTAAAACAAGTTATCCTTACTCTCAGAAAAATAACCAGGAAGTCCTATTAATGTATTTTATTCATTGGATCTGGTGCTCAGTTCTTTGGTTTAACCCCATAAATTACATTCACCTTTCAGATAATGATGCTTGTGCCTATTTGGTTTTGATACCCAATCACTATTAAATACTAATTATTTAATTATTAATAATAAGGTACAATTTTCAAGGTAAAATTGATATTTAATGTATCAATTAGCATCTTTGCTTTTGGAAACATTTACAATGCAGGGTAAAATACAAAAATGTGTCAGTTATCCTAACACATTTATGTTTTACATATTGACAGGAAACACAGGTATTCATGATCTCACATGTAAGGAAGGCAGAATGCTAAAGCCAAGAATTACTTAAATTGAGTTACTTTTCACATTGTTTTGCTTACCTTCCTTTTAAACATTAACATAAAGGGCTGAGAGTTTCTGGTAATCAAATTCTCTGTATAGTTGCCTTATATTAAAGAAATTGCTTACTATGAACCTTACAAAAACTACAAAAAATAGAAATACTTTTTTTTGTTTTTGTTTTTTTTTTGTTTTGTTTTGTTTTTTCTAAGACAGGGTTTCTCTGTATGGTCCTAGCTGACCTGGAACTCACTCTGTAGACCAGGCTGACCTCGAACTCAGAAATCCACCTGCCTCTGCCTCCCGAGTGCCGGGATTAAAGGCGTGAGCCACCACGCCCAGCTAGAAATACTTTTTAAATTTAGTTTATTCCTACATTTTTTTTGGTGGACATTTGTTTGTGATTTTAGAATTATATGTGTCTGGAGGCTTAAGGAGATCACTGGGTGTCATGCTTTTATTCTTCACCTTTTTCTTTGAGATAGGATCTCTCACTAAACCTGGATATAGGCTGGCCAGCCAGCAAGCCCCCAATGATGCTCTTCTCTCTGAATCCCACAGCATTAGGTTTGAAGACAGTTCTGCTTTTTAATATGGGTGCAAGCATCTGAACTCAGCTTTTCATAGTGGTAGCAAGGTCCCTTATACACTGAGATATCTTTTTGGTCCCAAATTCTGACTTTTCAAAGGTTTAGTTATTGATAGATATAGATCAGTAGATAGATAATAGATAGATGATAGATAGATGATAGATAGATAGATAGATAGATAGATAGATAGATAGATAGATGCATATGTATAAACATGCACATAAAACCAAGAGCATAACATGTCTTATTCACTGAGATATCTTTTTGGTCCCAAAACTAACTTTTCTAAGGTTAGTATTAGTTGTTGATAGATATAGATCAGTAGATAGATAGATGAATATATGTAAATATGTGCATAAAACCAAGAATATAACTTATGTAATAACACTATGTATATGCATAATATAAACATAATATGTGCTATTATATATACTGTGCATGTGCATGTATATACACTCCACATGCCTTTGCAGGCCTACATTTGCTGTGATACGTGCATTATCTCCAAGATCCAAATTCATCAACCTACATATACTAAAGTCTATATAAAGAGGATATGCTATTTTTATGGTTATATTTCTAGATAATAGCAATAAATCAGTTTGCAATCTTAAATCATTAAGATTTAGGAGGGTTTAACTATTTAATGAGAGTGATATCAAGCCACAGTTGCTAGAAAAATGTGTGCATATGTGCATGCATGTGTGTATATGTGTGCTCTTCGCATAATCTACAGAAAATTAGTATTTCAGTGTTTTTTTTGCTCGTGTTCTTGTTTGAACTAATTTCTGGCCTTTCTCTATGACATTCTACTTCTTCAAAAGCCTTTGCTCTACATAAAGAGAGTTTACTGTAGCTAATCTCTGAAGAGGTCAATTGGTTCAGAAAACATAACTCTGGTGGTAAACTTCACACCATTTCCTGAACTTGGCACAATATATACTCAATACAGACAAGGTAGATTTCATGTTAGATGCAAACAGCATAATGAGGGTCTTTTAATTAAATATGGGTACAAATTGTCCTGTTTCTGAAGGTGCTTGAAGCATCAGCAGCTGAGAGAGTATGTTGAATTTCTGTAGATTTTACCCTAGAATAACTCCTCATCCTGGGAACATGTCTATTTTTCCCACCCCAGTTCCAGGTTTTGTTTTGTTTTGGTTTGGTTTGGTTTTTTTTTGAGTTTTATTCTTTGCATATTTGAAATGCTAATCATGAGTGAAAAAGATAAAGAAAATGTTAATCACTCATGTAAAAATATTTCATCCCATCATAGTACCATTGATTGACTGCCTAGGTCCTCTAACTCACCCAGGAACCCTGGGTCATTGTGTAGGTGATTATCTTCTACATTCATGTAAAGTAGTTTTAAACGGAACATTCTGCTAAACAGCAATCTCTCTACCACCCAGTCTCAAAGAAACAGTCTGCAAGGGCTGGAGAGAGGGCTCAGTGTTTAAGAGCACTGGTTGCTGTTGCAGAGGACCTGAGCTCAATTCCCAGCATCCATGTGGTAGCTTACAACCATCTATAACTCCAATTCCAAGACAACCAACACTTCTTTAGACTTCATGGGCATGTGGAGCACATACATACATACATACATACATACATACATACATACAAACATTCATTTTGTTATTTCAGATGTATCAGAAAGAAATTTGAAAACAGTTTATTGTTGTGCAGAGACCGCCTGCTCTATATTTTTAAAGCTGAAGGAAAGAAAAAAATGGACCATGAAATTTAAGAGTAAATTCAGTAAATAAAGATTTATCTTAAAGACACTCTGTTACTTTATAACACTACCATTAACAACAATAAATATACTATATATAACAACTATATATATATATGTATATATATGCTTAAACTTCCAGTGTAATGATGAGTGCCAATGAATTCAATACATATAGTCATACATAATATTTAATAATAGGTTGTGCAAGCCTATTAGATTACACATCCCTGTTTGGATTTATACACACATATACACACATAGAAGCACACATGCACACACTCTCACTCAAGTTAGCTTTTACTTGAAGGTAAAATCTTAGTAAATCTTGTTTCTTTAGAAAATTCAAGTAAAAATGAATAATTAGAAGCAACATAAGTTGAGGTAGAAACGAGAGCCTTTAAACATATCTCCTGTGAAAAATTCATATTCAATTTCTAAAACTTCTTTTTAAAAGTCATGTATTTCATGACTTTTCCCACTGGGAAGAATTTTGTCATTGGATTTTTACTCTTAAGGGTTGGAATTTCACAAAATTCAGTACACATGGTAATTAATTATTGTATTTCTGGTGTTTATAATCAGAGTACAACATACTCTTTGATCACAAATTCTTCATTATGATTTCTTCTCCCACAGAAACTTGGCACTTTAAATGGCAATCCTGGAACATGATCAGTGCCTGATTGATTTATTGAATAAATGAATTTCTTCTGGAAAAAAGTTTTGTAAACTTTGTCTCATATAATTCACAGCATTGTGAAAGGAAGTTTTAGATGGATATTCATTTTCTGAAGACATTTGGAAATATAAACAGGCCATGTAAATTGTAAAATCATAAGTACACATTTTCTAGAGATTGCTTTTTACTAGCTGATAATGCAATAGACATGGCTGCTTAGCTTTTGATTTATTTTTAGTCTTTATGGTCGATTCTTACATTTAAATAGATTTGTAACTCTCTTCCTTAGACATTAAATTTATCTAGAAATAGTCTCTCTTCTCATGGCTTTAAACGACTATTGATTTTTCTTTTTCTTTTAAAAAGCTATCAGTTTAGTTTCTAAATGTGTCAGCGATGATTATGAGCGTTAAATAGATTAAGTAAAATGACCCATTTCAATTCATTTAGATCAGTGGGTAATGAGTTTCTCTTTTGCTTTACAGAAGATCCGGCTCCTTTATTTGCTCCAAAGGCGTGTTTACAGGACTTACAGAGCTGTGGAAGAGTGTAGACTCTCTCCATACAGCAGTGACTGCAACAGGTTCATCCTTTGAGCAGTCATTTAAGATACCGGTAAATAAAAAAAAGACCGCTGAGACCTGGCCTTGAAATAATTTATAAATCAAGGTTTGTTTACTTGTCTGTTTAATTGTTTGTTTATTTAAATTAGATTATAGATCTTCCCATTATAATTAGTTCTACATTTAAAAACAAAAATAACATGTAACCAGTCATTTAAGAATATGATAATCCCCATTTAAAAGGAAGCAAAATATACTGTTAATTTAATTTTAATTTTTTTCTGAATTTCATATTATTGTTGTCTTTAAGTAATTTTCAATACTTCACTTGAAAAATTACCTTCTATTGCCTGTTTGCTTGTTTTACCATTAGCATTGTTTTAAGTTATGTATTCTTCCATCCTCCTGACCCAGATAATGCAAATAATCAGCAAATACAGAGGTTGAAAACAATTTTCTAACACCTACCACAGAGACTGAAACAACCATGTATGGACTGGTTGAATAAACAATAATGCTTGTTAACTGGGTCAATTGGAACTGACGACTTAAGTCTTTGTAAAACTATTAAAGATTTCTGTACAGTATCCCATTCTTCCCATTGTGATGCTTTCTCTGTTGTTCAATACAGACAGAGTCAAATCCTTCTGTGAGGGACAGACATACATGGTCATACAGCAGACACACAGACACAGACATGTTCACTGGACGACTTTCAGAAAAGAACAGATTCAGAATCATACCCCATTCAGAGAATGAAGATTGAGGGAGCAGGAAGTGGAGAATTCAAATCTGGATTCACTCTTGGTTAAATGACTCCAAGGGGGAGTGCTTTCATTTCTTTCCTTAATGCAACACTAGTGTATTATTGGTAATTCAGAGTTAATCACTAATGTGTTTACTTATGCATTGATGTAATTATTTTTAATAATTTCTTACATATATGTCATGTATTTGGATCAGATTCATCAGGAATTACATTCTCTCAGGCTGTTCCCACTCCTAGTGGCTAATTCCACTCATCTTCTGAGCTAGACTCCCATGTCAGGGTTCTTTAGAGTTTCTGCAATGTCATATCTCTCTTGGCTTTATTCCTCTGGAGTGAAAGCCAGAAAAACTCTCAGGCTAGTATACTATCTCCAGTGTTGTAAATTGTGTAGTCACTAGTCTGGATTTCAACTTGACTATTTGTGGAACTAACCAAAACCCAAGCTGCTGTGTATGCCAGCAGAGGATGGTGTCTTAGTTAGAGTTTTACTACTGTGAACAGACACCATGACCAAGGCAAGTCTTATAAAAAACAACATTTAATTGGGGCTAGCTTACATGTTCAGAGGTTCAGTCCATTATCATCAAGGTGGGAGCATGGCAGCATCCAGGCTGTCATGGCGCAGGCAGAGCTGAGAGTTCTACATCTTCATCCAAAGGCTGCTAGTGGAAGACTGACTTCCAGGCAACTGGGGTGAGAGTCTTAAGCCCACACCCACAGTGACACACCTACTCCAACCAGGTCACACCCATTCCAACAAGGCTATACCTCCAAATGGTGCCACTCCTTGGTCCAAGAATATACAAACCATCACAGATTTTTTTTTTTTTTGTTAATAACATTATTTTTAAGTGAGAAGACTCCCTTTTAATCCAGATCTTTTGATGCGGGAAGATCCACCTTTTTAATCTTCTACTGTTGCCTATATAAAGGACGTGGAAGAAGGCATCTCTTGCTCTTTGCCTGATAGACTCTACTCCCAAATCTTGGTCCCTCTGGCAAGTTCATTCCTTTACTAGCATTAGAGCCTGTTTCTTTAGTTTTCTGGTTAATAACTAAGGACCAGCTGAGGCATTCAGCCTCTTGAACTAAACAATTACTGGATTCTCAGACTTTCTAGACAATTGTTGGAATAGTCAGACCATAGTCTGTAAGTCACTGTAATAAAGCATATATATATATATATATATGTGTGTGTGTGTGTATGTATATATATATAAAATAAAGCATATATATGATATATATGTGTGTGTATGTATATATATAATAAAGCACATATATATGATATATATGTGTGTGTATGTGTGTGTGTATACATATGTGTGTGTATAATTATATACACACAGTTCTATTTTCCAAGATAGCCCTGACTAATAAAATGTGCTGAGTTCAGAAGGCATAAAATTTACGTCATCAAAGAAGTGTAGGGCATGTGTAATGAGACAAACCCTTGGACCATCAACTGCTATGGTTCTTGAAACCACACTTCATTCACATTGCTTTCCCTGTTAGCACCAGTAGTTTGATGCATATTTCTGTAAGGTTCTGCACAACACAGCTTTTTCACGATCTTCCTAATAGGAAAACACATGTTCCCGTGGGTAGAACACATGAAGATTGGTGTGCAGACTGCATGGGCTGCATTGTTTGACACTTTGATTCTTTGGATGATCTTTGTTTTTTATTTTTTTATTTTGTATGTTATTGTTGTTTTCAATTGGATATTGACTGTATTTACATTTCAAATGTTATCCCCATTCCGGGGTCCCCTCCAAAACCCCTATCCCCCCCCCCAACAACCTACTCATTCCTGCTTCCTGGCCCTGACATTCCCCTACACTGGGTCACAGAGCCTTCGCCTTCACAGGACCAAAGGCCTCTCCTCATATTGATGACCAACTAGGCCAGCCACTCCTACATATGCAGCTGGAGCCATGAGTCCCATCATGTGTACTCTTTGGTTGGTAGTTTAATCCCTGGGAGCTCTGGGATTACTGGTTAGTTCATATTGTTGTTCCTCCTATGGGGCTGCAAACCCCTTCATCTCCTTGGGTCCTTTCTCTAGTTCCTTCATTGGGGACTCTGTGCTCGGTCCAATGGATGACTGTGAGCATCCACTTTTGCATTAGTCAGGCACTGGCAGAGCCTCTCAGGAGACAGCTATATCAGGCTCCTGTCAGCAAGCACTTGTTGGCATCCACAGTAGTATCTGGGTTTGGTGATTGCATATGGGATGGATCCCAGGTTAAGCAGTCTTGGGATAGTCATTCCTTCAGTCTCTGATCCACACATTGTCTCTGTAGCTCCTATCTATGGATATTTTGTTTCCCTTCTAAGAAATATTAAAATATCCACACATTGGTCTTCCTTCTTCTTGAGTTACATGTGGTTTGTGAATTATATCTTGGGTATTCTAAGTTTCTGGGCTAATATCCACTTATCAGTGAGTGCATATCATGTGTGTTCTTTTGTGATTGGGTTGCCACACTCAGGATGATATACTCCAGATCCATCCATTTGCCTAAGAATTTTATAAATTCATTGTTTTAAATAGCTGAATAGTATTCCATTGTGTAAATGTACCACATTTTCTGTATCCATTCCTCTGTTGAGGGACATCTGGTTCTTTCCAGCTTCTGGCTATTATAAATAAGGCTGCTATGAACATAGTGGAGCATGCTGCCTTATTACATGTTGGAGCATCTTTTGGGTATATGCCTAGAAGTGGTGTTGCTGGGTCATCAGGTAGTACTTCTCCCAATTTTCTGAGGAACTTACAAACTGATTTCCAGAGTGGTTGTACCACCTTGCAATCCCACCAGCAATGGAGGAGTGTCCCTCTTTCCCCACAATCTCACCAGCATCTGCTGTCATCTGAGTTTTTTATCTTAACCATTCTGACTGGTATGAGGTAGAATCTCAAGGTTCTTTTGATTTGCATTCCAACTCAATTTTTCACAGAGTTAGAAAGCACTATTTGCAAATTCATCTGGAAAAACAAAGAACCTAGAATAGTGAAAACTATTCTCAACAGTAAAAGAATCACCATCCCTGACCTCAAGCTGTACTGCAGAGCAATTGTGATAAAAACTGAATGGTATTGGTACAATGACAGGCAGGCAGATCAATGGAATATAAGAGAAGACCCATAAATGAACCCACACACCTATGTTCACTTGATCTTTGACAAAGGTGCTAAAACCATCCAGTGGAAAAAAGACAGCATTTTCAACAAATGGTGCTAGTTCAACTGGAAGTTAGCATGTAGAAGAATGCAAACTGATCCATTCTTATCTCCTTGTTAAAAGCTCAAGTATAAGTGGATCAAGGAACTTGACATAAAACCAGAGGCACTGAAACTAATAGAAAAGAAGGAAGGGGAAGACCCTCCAGCACATGGGGACAGGGGAAAATTTCCTGAACAAAACACCAATAGCCTATGCTCTAAGATCGAGAATTGACAAATGGGACCTCATAAAATTGCAAAGCTTCTGTAAGGCAAAGAATACTGTCAAAAGGACAAAATGGCAACCAACAGATTGGGAAAAGATCTTTACCAATCCTACATCCAATAGAGGGCTAATATCCAATATATACAAAGAACCCAAGAAGTTAAACTCCTGAGAACCAAATAACCTATTAAAAAATGGAATACAGAGCTAAATGAATTCTCAACTGAGGAATACCGAATGGCTGAGAAGCACCTAAAGAAATGATCAACATCCTTAGTCATCAGGGAAATGAAAATGGATTATCTTTTGAATCAACCACATCTTCCAGGGTGTTACCTTTCACTCAGAGGAAAGTAATTCTCAAAAGCAAAGCTTCTGTTGAACCATGGATTAAACAGCAGCCTTCTGATTGAATTCAATCTTACCAGTTTGATGAGCCATTTGTTTTCATTTATGGGTGGTAAGTAGATGAAAAGGATTTCAAACTGGTAACCAGAAGGAGATGGGTTGGAGTTAACAATAATGGAAGGCTGTCAATAGTATAGTTTAACAATAGAATATTTGAAACAAATACAGGCAAGAATATGAAACGATACCCACTGATATTTGAATAGAGAATTGGCTGTTTTAATTTGCATGGATGTGGAGGCTAATTACTTTGTCTTGGGCTACCTTTACCCTGCTAAGTAGTCATTGTTTGTCTATGTCTGTGTCAGCATCATCATCCTCAGACTGATAGATAAAACCCCTTGGAGAACTATTAATTCACTATAGCAGTGGCTTCCACCAACAGCAAAGCTAAAACTGTTATCATATAGCATCTTAGGCCTAGAGAAAATCTCATCCCATATTGTGGTAACCACCTGCCTGGTATCCTCACCAATGTATTTTAAACTTTACTTGATTTGTGACTGTGATGGTTTGTATATTCCTGGACCAGGGAGTGGCACCATTTGGAGGTATGGCCTTGCTAGAATAGGTGTGACTTGGTTGGAGTAGGTGTGTCATTATGGGTGTGGGCATAAGATCCTCATACTAGTTGCCTGGAAGTCAGTCTTCCACTAGCAGCCTTTGGATGAAGGTGTAGAACTCTCAGCTCTGCCTGTGCCATGCCTGCCTGAATGCTGCCATGCTCCCACCTTGATGATAGTGGACTGAACCTCTGAACCTGTAAGCCAGCCCTAATTAAATGTTGTTTTTTTATAAGACTTGCCTTGGTCATGGTGTCTGTTCACAGCAGTAAAACCCTAATTAAGACAGTGACTTTCTTTGTTCTGTAAAACTGTGAAACTGCTCCCACACTGAAACATGAAATTTGTGGAAACCTAGAACTTTCTTTGTGGATTGTGGTCACTCAAAATGGCTCCAGAATAAACAATCATTTTTTTTCTTTTCCTTTAGGATAAAAGCTGTGATTATTTTCATAAATCTCAGGTTATCTAAATAAAGTTAGGATGTTAGAGAATATAAGAAGCGCTTAGTGGGGTAAAGGGGACTTGTATATGATAATACTTCCTTGTATACATGTATGAAATTCTCAAAGAATAAATCTGTAAGTTGAAAAAATAAGATGAAATAATTTCAGCTGTGCCTTATCACATGAAAAATTGACGTTATAAAAGAATTATTCTATACAAGCTTAATCTGTTTAAAACATTCTATTACTTAAAAGCACCTCAGTGCCATGATTTGGGAATGATAAGAAATGAAAAACATCTCCCATGTGTGAGAATATAGACAGAATGAACGGGATTATAATACACATTGCAGAGCATCTTATCTCAAATGAGTGGTGGTCCTGGAGCTCGCAAGGAGACACAGCCACCAAAGGAGACATTGCTCCTACTGCTCAGAGTATACAGTCATCTAAGGGATACTTTTCAAAAAAAAAACGTTGAAGATAATTTTACTACTCATAAATGTATTTCACCATATCATTAGATGCATTCATATTATTTTCTAACTTTTGTGTAAATTAATAATATTCCCCTCAACTTTTCTAGTTTAATATACAAAAGAATCACACTAAATGAACATGAAGAAGTTGTAATCTTATTCACAATATGAAGAGATTTATACTATTGTCTTTTAATATACTTTGCTCTTCCCCTACTGTGAGCTTTTAAATTTTTTATTTATTCTTCATAATTTCCTATATTTATGTAGTAAATATTACTCATTTGCTACCAGAAATGCTAATCATTTCTCCCACTGCTCTGCACCCACCATCAAAAATCCTTCCACTTCCTACTTTCATGAATTTTTGTGCATATGCCCAGTGGATTAGTTTGGGGATGCTAGCTTGAGCACACATGGAACATTATTTACTAGAGCAATTAGCAGTGGTTACATAAGGATGCAACCATTAGCTGCCAATAGTTGCTTGGGATGGGATAGAACCTCATAAGGCCCTCCCTCAACCCTGATGAAAAATGGAGAGCCTAATTGTCTGTGGTTCTTATGCAGCTAATGACAGCTACTGTGACTTTATGAATGCAGGAGTCACATTATAACCAGAATTCTTCCTTCCTTCCTTCCTTCCTTCCTTCCTTCCTTCCTTCCTTCCTTCCTTCCTTCCTCCCTTCCTCCCTTCCTCCCTTCCTCCCTTCCTCCCTTCCTCCCTTCTTCCCTTCCTCCCTTTCTTCCTTCCCTCTCTCCCTTCCTCCCTCCATTTTGCTTTCCTTTTCTTTTCTTTCCTTTCCTTTCCTTTCCTTTCCTTTCCTTTCCTTTCCTTTCCTTTCCTTTCCTTTCCTTTCCTTTCCTTTCCTTTCTTTTCCTCTTTCCTTCCTTACCTCCCCCCTTCTTTTTTCCTTTCTTTTCTTTCCTTCCTTCCTTTCTTTATTTCTTCCCTCTTCTCTTTTTTCTTCCTTCCTTTCTTTCTCTTTCCTTTCATTGTATCCTTCCTTGTCCTCTGCCTCCAGCCTGCCTTCCATCTCCTCCTTTGTGAAATTCACTGCCTGGAGTCAGTGATGCAGACATACTTTCTAGGACCTTGCTCACTTATTCAACATTGAATTCAGCACCAGTACAGAGTAGATTCTTACAACGCTCTCCCTGAAGAGAGGAATAAGTGAATAAACGGGTTTGGAGACAATTTCACATAATGCTTAGGAATATAAGCTTTGAAAATCTTGAATAACAAAAGCAATGTAGGAGGTAGTGTAGTGATAATTTGAAATTCTATTGGATATCAGTAAAGCCAACATGATCCTGGTCCACAAACAGGCTGATCGAATAGAATAGAATAGAATAGAATAGAATAGAATAGAATAGAATAGAATAGAATAGAATAGAATAGAATACTCCAAAATAAATCCACATAGCTACATAGCTACAGCCACCTGATTCTCATACATGTACCAAACATATATACAGGAGGGAAAACATCTTAACAAAAGATACTTGGTAAACAGGATAACTCCTTGTTGAGTAACTGAAACCTGATACCCACCTTTCATCCTGTCTGAAAGCACCCTAAAAGCTTAATGTAAGACTTGTAACTCCAAAGCTGCTAGAGGACTACATAGGAGGAACACTCAAGATAAGGGTAAAGGCAATAGCTTTCAGATAAGCTCTGCAAGTGTTCAGGGAATAATAAGAATTCGCCTATGTAACTATACTAAATTAAAAGGCTTCTGTACTGACTGCAAAAGAAGTGAAAGTTAAGAAACGGTTTATTAAACACAGTGTTTAATATCCAGACTATACAAATAAGTTGAAATGCTAACTACCAAACCTTTCCAGTTAATCTAGCCAGTAAATAGATAAATGTGCAAGCCAGAGAGTTCACAGCAGAAGAACCACAAATGGCTCATGAATGAGCGTGGAGTGTTCAACCTCCTCAGCCATCATGGACGTAGAAATCAAAACTGTGTTGAGTTTCCAATTCATCACCATCAAAATGGTATTATCAAGCAAACAAAGTGCCTGCCCACAACACAGACTAGAAATGCTGGTAAGGCCTGGATAGATGGCATATACCTGAGGGTTAAGAATGGACACTGCTCTTGCAGTGGACTGGCGCTCTGATGTCAGCATCCATGATGACTCGTGGAGACGCACACAGATGATTCACAACGTGTTACCCCATCTCCAGGAGGTCTGACACAGATATTTGGCCTCTGTAGAAACAGCACTTGCATGCATATTACCCTCCCCCCACACAACATACACATATTTAGAAAAACAAATAAGTGCACACAGTAGAGCTCTAGCATTCCAGCACACCTGCCTGAAGGAGGACAACAGCACAAGACCCTACTTACATGCTTATCATAAGGCTACTCTCAACACTATGTTGTGGATTTAGCATTGGTGCAGCTCACTTAAATGGTTGAAGAAGATGTGGATAACACATAAGGGAATACTACCCATGTGAGAAAACTAAAACTAGGACATTTATAGGCTGAGCTGAAGCTAATTGTGTTAATAGAAATCAGTCAGATCCAGACAGACAGATATCTCTGGCTTTTTATTATATGTAGAATCTAGATTAAAATGAGACATGAAAATGGAAGGGAGGCTGTTTGACAAAAGAATAAGGGACCAGGGGATGAAGAGAGAGTGGACAAGGAAAGGTAAGGAGCAGTGAACATGATCAAAGATCATCATATGTATTTTTATAATGCCACAATAAGGCATTTTGAAAAGGTTGTATATATGACCTATAGAATATCACATAGCATACTCCATACCACACTCACACACACACGCACACACACACGCACACGCACACCACATCACACCACACCACACCACACCACATCACATCACATCACATCACATTACATCACAGCACATCACATCACATCACATCACATCACATTTCACATACAGGCACACAAGCCATACCATACACACACATCATACATCAAAAACATTGCACAGGCATATATACACACCCACATCACATACACGCACACACAACAAAAGTACTTCGGAGTTAGAAAGAATCCAAAACCTCATTACAATCTTTGTTCTCCCATTAACAGCTATGCAAATTTATCAAATTCCGTGTCTTTTATTTGCTCAGTGCAAGGAAGCTAGTAATCACAAGTGTCTCATGAGTTGCAGCGATAATATGTGTGTGAAGTTCTCAGTGTGTTCTCAGCACATATAAAATAGTCAATAAATTGCACTTATCTCTGCAGTCACGGGTCCTGGAACAATTGCCTTCCAGATCTCTCCCACTTGATGAGACCCAATTAAAAGAATTTATTGTAACATCTAAAACTTAGTGAGTTTATTATATTCGTGGAGCCATTAAGACTGAAATATCCATTAAGTCTTTATTAAGCACTGAGAGAGTTTCATCATATCAATGATCTGTACCATCCAGAAAGGTTGTATGAACACTGCCTTCAGTTTTTCATTCCAAACAAGGCATATTGGCTCTAGAAAAAAAAAATGTCTACAGTTTATCTCTTTCTTAACACAGTTCTTTCTGATAAACTTCACAAAGTGAGGGCTTCCTAAAACCCTCTATTGCAAAATGGTTCCTGGTGCTTTTTGGAAACTTCTTATTAACCTTTGGAGAAGAAATCTCCAGGACCCTGATAACAGTGCCAGTCAAAGAGACATGAAAAATGTCTTTCTCTGATTCAGTGATAAGAAAGCGCCAATGTGTGACACTGAATTTGGGGAGAGAGGAGGTAGTGCTGGCCTTACACTGCCATCCTCAGGCTTACAAGAAAGATGGCATGGGTATTAGGACAGCCATACCAACCATCCATGCATCCCTAAACCCTGACAAATGCACTGCAGACAGTCTGATATGTGGGGATATCAGTAGATGCTCAAAGCTATTAAGCTACTAAGTAGGAGGCTGGTTTTTAATATTCTGTAGGTTATGTTAAATTTCAAAACCACTTAAAAATTTTCATACCACTGCATGGTAAAAGTGGTGGGAGGTAAGTCATGCCTGGAATTTTACATCTATGATTGCTTTCACAAGACCTTAAGAAGACCACATGGGCCAACATTTCAGCAGGAAAGGGGTAAAGCATCAGTAGGCTCTATCCATATAGAGGATAGTGAGGTGTGATAGGCATTCAAGGGCTACTGAGGAATGGCAAGTCAGTTTCCTCTAGAGACAAACACCCTGATAGGTGGTGCACGCCCCAGGGGTCAATTCTACATTTATAGAAGAACATGATTGGATTTACTGGGGGTAATTATCTATATAAAAGAAGAAGAATACTTGAATTTAAGAAGAATCTATATTATATTAAGGAACACAGAAGAAGTTGGGAAGGCAGCAGTAGATATTATCAAAATCTATTAGGCCTATGTGCTGGATAGGTTTATGTCAACTTGACACAAACTAAAGCCAGTGTTATTTAGTGACCCCTGCCCTGCCTACCTCTGCTTTTTGTCTACTTTGCCCATCTTGCCCCTCCCTTACTTGATAGGAAGTAGCATCAATTAATCAAATGCGCTTACTGTAGGGCATTTGCTTAGTTCGTTATTTATGGGAGATGGGCCCAGATCATTGTGGGTGTAGTACCATCCCTGGCCTATAAGAAAGCAGGCTGAGTACTCTATACTGAACAAGTCAGTAAACAGCACCCCTCGAAGGACTCTGCATCAGCTCCTGCATCCATGTTCCTGCACATCATGACTGTGATAAGAAAGCCAAATATAACATTTCTTCCTCACTTTGCTTTGATCATGGTGTTTTTTCATAGCAATAGAAGTCCTAAGTCATCATGTATGCAGCTTTCCAAATGAAATCAAAAGATTAAGTCTTCAAAGATTTAACCCTCAAGTATTTTTCTTTTAATTAAAATATAATTATATCACTTTCCCACTTAAATGTCCTTCACCCAACACTTTTGTGTCTCCTTCTTCCTACACTTCCATGTCCCTTTCTAGCCACTCTTAAATTAATGACCTCTTTTTCTTATTAGACACACACACACACACACACACACACACACACACAGAGGTATTTAGAACTTCCTGAGTCCTAGTTGGTATTGCTTATAGATATATATGATTATATGACTTCAGGTCTGACCACTTTGTGTTTGATAACCAACTGACACTTAGATTTTCATTTAATAAACTATGTCTTCAGGTCCACAAGAGATAACTCTGCTCAAACCCATTTTAAAAATTATATTTTCAATTAACTTTAACAGCAATGAACTTGCAAACATCTTTTAAAGGTATTCTTAGTTTTGGTAATTTTTCCTTTCTACTACTCCCTGATCCTACCTAGGCTTACACTTTTAGCTTCCAATATTACCATGCCCACTCTTCCCTATCACATATCATCTGCTATCCTCTTGGGATGTATTTGTTTTTACTTGGGTTATAAAATTATAGACTTCCTTGTGGTTTCTCATGCACACTTCCCTTTGGTTAATCCTTTCCTCTCTGATTTTCATGTCCAGTACCTTGAATTTTGAGATGTCAAATGTCTAAAAACAGATATGTGTTTGATGAAGATTTTCCACATAAATTGGGGATTATTAGATTAACAGGATGGTCCATAGAGTAAAAGTTTCTAATTTTATCAAAATAAATTAATCATTTAGCCTTCCCTCTTTGTCCACGGAGGTTCTATTCCAGAAGCCCCTACAAATAACAAAACCCATGGGTGTTGAAGTTCTTTATGTAGAATGAGACAATTTTTCACACAACCTCTACTAATCCTTCTTTGTAATGTAAGTCATCTCTGGATTGTTTACAAATAATCTAATAAAATATAAACGATGTCAGTAGTTAAACTTTATTTTCAGGCAATGATGACAATAGCCTTTGCTCCTTCTGTATGAGCAAAATTAAAACATCTTTGAAGGGCTGAAGTGATGGGTTAGTAAGGAAGGGAGCTTGCTACACAAAAATCGGGATTAGATTTTAAACTCTAATAACAAAAACTAAGACTGGTCCTTTTAATGCTTATAACCCTAGCACCAAGGGGAGCAAAGGCTAGATGTTAAATCAAGGCTGGCTGGGTACCAGCCTCGCTCAAAGTCATGAACTCCCAGTTCAGTGAAAGAATCTACCTCAAAAAGTAACAAGACGGAGAGTGACAGAAAACATCTAGCACCCTCCTCTAGCCTCTGAGTGTGCCATACAGATATATGTATCTCACACACATTCACACTTTAAAAGTAAAAATGTTTTTTAAATATATAGTGGGTTAGCTATATCTGAGTATTTGGAACCTGTAGATTAAAAATAATAATTGTACTTTCTTTTTTACATAAAGCCACGGTTTTTTGGCTTTATACAGAAGTTATCTTTGACCCAAGGCTGCAGTATTTTCCCTTATACTAACTTTCAGAAATCTCTCATGCTTATGCATAGGCATAGCATCCCCATGTCTATATACATATATGATGCAAGCCATAGACTGAAGTTCACACTTTTGCTTGTGGTTATCTAAGTGTCCTAGTGCGGAATCACCTCCCATGTCTTTCTCAAATCTGTACAAATGTATTTGGAGAATGTAGATTCTGTTTGGTAGCCTACTTATTAACATCAAACACCATAGCCAGGCAACTTCACTGTGACAATAAATACTAATATCACATGATGTCAGTCCCCCTTTTTAAACTTTAGTAACTCTTTTCTGAAATTATTTTCAGTACTATATTCTTTCATCTTTTACATGAAACATGAAATCTTCTTTTTATGTCCTATAAATATTTTGAATTCTTTTCTGGATTGGATTAAGTCTACATGCCAATTAAAGGAAAATTAACATCTTATAATCTTAAGTTCTCTGACCATGAAAACAGGATGTCTTTTTCCTTACATAGGCTTCCTTTTATTTAACTAGGAAATATTCTGGTGTTGCAGTGACCAGCACGTGCATATATTCTGTCAAAAATTTTGTTAAACATTTTATAATTTTGTTCAACTGTGAATGATATTTTATTTATTTTGACTTGTAGCTCATCAGTATTAGTTAAAATATATAAAAGAGATGTGGGTTTTGTTTGTTTGCAAGCAAGGATGCATTAGGGAGTAAAAGGCGTATTTGGAATTCACTTTTATAGACAGCCTGTACTCTAGCTCAGATCTTCCTGCCTTAGACACTGAATGCTGAAATATAAGCATATAGCACTAAGATGGGCTTACAATTGACTTTCTACTTACCTTTTATACTGTGAATGTATTTCTTGTACAAGATTTATTTTTGTAATCTTGAAGTAGAGTCAATCAATTCTTCTATGTGCACTCAGATTCATTTATACACAAAGAACAAATTTAACTCTTTTGCAACTTAGATGTATTACATGACTTTATCTTGTCAGTTTGTACTAGGTGGTACCTCTAACAAAACTATAAACAAAACCTAGAAGAATGGGTCTTTTTGCCATCTTCATGCTATTCAAGAAATAAAGTCAAATTGCTTATCTTTAAATATCATTCTAACTATACAGATTTTCCTTTATTTGTAAATGAAATGCATCTCTAGTTAAAGTTTGCTGAAGTTTATATTGTGTGTGTAATTTATCAGAGATGGCTACTGCTTTATGAAACACCCTACATCTTTTGTGATTTTGTTATTCACATTTTTTAGTTTGTTATGTTAAATTTAATTGACAATTATATGTCTTATATTAACTTGGCATTGATGGAGTAACAACTACACGATATATTAAAATTGTTTCCAATTTTATTGTTTGAGGAAGATTTTATAATAGTGATGCATATGTCCCAACAGAGCTATTAGTGATTTTTTTTTTTTTGCAACAGCTAATCTGGGTATCTGTAATAACTAAGACGTTAGTGTCTGTATTAACTTCTTGGTTGGCCATCTTGGTTTATCAGAGTATTGAATTCTGGTCAAACTAAATGAGTCGGAAAAATCTTCCTTCCTCTTTAATATTCTGGATAATTGTGAAACTGATATTATTTCTACCTGAAATGTTTCATAAAACTCCCCAGTGAGGCTGGGACACAAGAAGGGGGATGTTTATAAATACAAATTTTCCTTTGTAGATATATCACCATGTTAAATTATCTTTGTGAATGTATTTCATCTGTTTCCCCAACCCATTCTATTTAAGCAATCTGCTGTTAATATACAAATACCTGAGACAACATTCCAAGGGAGAAATTAATTAGTTGAGCTCATGATTTCAGTCTGTGTTAAGAGTATTCCATTGCTTTTGAGTACCAGGTCAGGAAAACCTGCTTGATTTGGACCATGTGATGTAGCAAAGGTTTCTCTTTCATGGCAGCCAGGAAGACAGTGACAGACAGAGACAGACTACAGAGAAAGAGAGGGGAGACACAGAGAGAGGAGAAGGAGGAGGGGGAGGAGGAGGGGATGGGAGAGAGAGAGAGAGAGAGAGAGAGAAAGAGAGAGAGAATTTCTGATGAATTTCTCATGTGATCATAGATACAAAATGCACACACACTCATATAACCCAGATGTTATTTAAAGTGGTTTACTATTATTTTCTATTCATATAGCTATCATAAGCAATTCATTAGTTACTGTGAGTCATCCCTTTCAGAAACTTTTTAGTAATTACAACATTTTCTCTGGTCATTTGCTTTAGTTAGAAAGAAAGAAAGAGAGAGGGAGGAAGGAAGGAAGAAAAAGAAAGAAAGAAAGAAAGAAAGAAAGAAAGAAAGAAAGAAAGAAAGAGAGAAAGAGAGAGAGAGAAAGAAAGAAAGAAAGAAAAAAAGAAAGAAAGAAAGAAAGAAAGAAAGAAAGAAAGAAAGAAAGAAAGAAAGAAAGACAGAAAGGAAGGAAGGAAGGAAGGAAGGAAGGAAGGAAGGAAGGAAGGAAGGAAGGAAGGGAGGAAGGGAGGGAGGGAGGGAGGGGGGATGGAGGGAGGGAGGGGGAGGGAGGGGGGAGGGAGAGAGAAAGAGAGAGAGAGAGAGAGAGAAAGAAAGAAAGAAAGAAAGAAAGAAAGAAAGAAAGAAAGAAAGAAAGAAAGAAAGAAAGAAAGAAAGAAAGAAAGAAAGGCTAAGTCTTGGGCCCATTCATTCTAGGCTCTTTGTACCAACAATAAGATTCCACCTGATTATCCTGTAGGGCACAGTGCATAATTGTGTAACCTGTTCTTCAGCAAGGCCTGTGCTCGGGTCTCTGTTGCTCACTGGCCATACAATTTGATCTGCTTCTGCCTTGATTTAACTTCACACACTGGAACCCTAAATCTTCAATAGAGCATTCCTGGGAGTTGGGTGTCAAAGCACTCATGAGTAGATCAATGCCTTTCTTTTAAGAACATCTTAATTAACCTTTATTAATTTCGTGTGTGTGTGTGTGTGTGTGTGTGTGTGTGTGTGTGTGTATACATGTGTGCATGTTTGTGTGCTACAGAGCTAGAGCACCTGTGTAGGGATCAAAAGTATCCAATTTCATGAGTCTATATTCTCTTCTTCCACCTTACATTCCATGGATCAAACTCAGGTTGTCAAGTTGGTAGGGCAGGTACCCCAGTCACTGAGCCATTTGCCAGCCAGTTAATTCCTTTCTTGTGTGATTCGATTAGTGCTTGAGCAGTGAGTAGTTCTAATTCTCCTTGAGTGAGATGATGACTATGTGGCTGGGGAGGAAGCAGCTGTCACCCATGTCATGTCTCTCTGCACACTGCCACTTGCTCTTTGATGGTCATGTCAGGAAGCAGCCTGAGGACTTCACCTTGGACTTCCAGCTGCCAGACCTGTGATCCTAAGTGAAGTTCTTTCTTTTATGAATTACCCAACATTGGGTACTCTTTATTGCATATATAGATATTACATATGCATACTACAATAGAAAGTGGACCAAGACAGCCTCATTAAATTCATTTTCCTCATTTGCATAGAGGCTGTGTAATGAGAAATTTGTTATAAGTACATCATAAAATGATGTTAATTAAACAGTGTCTAGCTCTAGGCTCTTGAAATAACTATAGTTTTGCTATCATCCTTATTTGAACAAATTTCCACGAGGTGCTGAGAAGAAGGTATATCAGTTTGTGTTGTGTAAAATGGTCTGTAATATCTGTTAAGTCAACTTGGTTCTCTGTTTAATTTTGGCCTAGTGCCCCATCCTTTGGTGAGAGTGGGGTATTAAAGTCACCCACTATCAGTGTGTGACTGTCAATACGTGATTTAAGCTATAGTAGTGTATCTTTTATGACCTTGGTTGCCCTTGTATTTAATAAACAGATGTTAAGAACTGCAGTGTTCTCTTAATGCACCTTTTTTCCTTTGATGAGTATATAGTGTCCTTCTTTATCTTTTCTGATTAGTTCTGGTTTGAAGTCTACTTTTGTCAGATATTAAAATAGCTATACCAGTTTGCTTCCTCAGTCTATTTACTTTGAATATCTTTTTCTATCCTTTTACCTAGAAGTGATGCCATTCTTGATATTGAAGTATGTCTCTTAGATGCAGAAGCAGGATGGATCCTGTTTTTACATCCATTGTGTTAATCTGTGCCTTTTTATTAGAGGGAATTGATGCTAAAAGATATTAAAAACCAGCATTTATTATTTGCTGTTATGTTGGTGGTGGTGGTTGTAGTGTGTGTGTAGAGTGTTAGGAGGTTCATATATGTACTGCCCCTGTGTGTGTGTGTGTGTGTGTGTGTGTGTGTGTGTGTGTGTGTGTGTGTGTGTGTGTTTTCCCCTCTTTTGATTTGCTGGTCTGGGATCTTTCATTCCATGTGTTTTCTGGTCCAATCTATTTTCGCTGGAGATGAGGGCAGAGAGGGAGCAGGTGATTTTCAACAGAGCTTGGGTGAGGCTCTGGATTGGATTTGAAGGAGAGGAGGAAGAAGTGAAGATCTGCAGTTAACCTCCCTGCTTCCCTGGCCAGAGTCAAAGGTGCCTTTTTATAGCCAATTAGCAATCCTGAGTGAGTGTCTAAAAAATTATGTATACCATCTGTTTGCCTGTCTTTGGCTAAAGGGCTCAATTCTCCTTTGTGTTGTTCTATGTCACAGTATGAGACAAGTGAAATTCTTTCCTTATTTTGGAAAGAGATTTCTTCAGAACCTGTAACTAGTGTGAATCACCTGTAAATTGATTTCAGGTTCTTGAGCCCCGAGTTTCTTCCACATCATCTGAAGAAGTGTCGCGGTGCACATAACTAACTGTCAAATTCTAGTTTGAAATTGGTCTCTGAACTCTTACAGCTGTTAAGGCTCAGATAACAAATTTCTATTGGAAGAGTGTTGTGTAATGTGCCAAAATCCATATCCTTAAGACTGTTAGAGTCAATACCGTTTGACCTCTTAAAAGATATCTGTGATGGTTATTTTTGGTTGTCAACTTGATTACTTCTGGAATTAACTAAATTTTAAAACAGGAGGGTATACCTTTGATGAAGTTTTGTTTAAATTGAAGTAGGAAAATCCATTTCGAATATGGAGTTTTTGAGAAGGGAAAACATGTCTTTAACCCAGTTGGGTTTTTTTTGTTTGTTTTTTTTTGTTTTTTGTTTTTTTTAATTTGTGAAAAGACACACCTTTAATCCAGATTTTGAGATAGGAAGACACTCCTATAATCTGAGCCACAAATTCTGCTGGCCTATTTTAAGAATGTGGAAGAAGAAAGCCATTCTGTTTGCCTGTTTGACTTTGCCTTTCTAGCAGTCCCATTCCTTCATTAGCATTAGAGCCTATGTCTTTGGAATTCCAGTGTACACTGAAGACCAGCTGAGACTTCAGCCTTGTGGGCTAAGCAACCGCTGGATTCTTGGACTTCCCACTCACAACCAGCCATTGTTGGATTATCTGTACTGCAGCCTCTAAGTCATTCTAAAATCACACACACACACACACACACACACACACACACACACACATTTGGAGAGAGAAATTCATTATATAAATTGTTACTCAAGAGAACTCTGACTAATACAATATCCTTAACAGTTTTAGAGAATTTCTACTTACTATTACAATTTTAGTGCTATTATTAATAATATTATAATTACTTGGATGCCTGTAGGTTTTACTCATTGTATGTACTTTTTCTTATTTTGATCTTATAGAAATAAGTAATTTTCCATCATCCATTCATTATTGAGTTATATTAGGTACCAGACACCGTCCTAGAGCTGATTATAATATCTCTGACTTAAGAGACAAAGAAATAAATAGGGTTTTTTTTTGTTTTTGTTTTGTTTGTTTGTTTGTTTGTTTTTTGGTTTTTTTGCTAATAGGCAACAACCTATGAGTGTAGAAACAAAATCAAGTCTAGGACAGTTGTGTAAACTGGTCTCCAATGATTTTTGCTTCTTTGTAGGTGAGAGGAAGTAACTGCTGAGGTATTTCATAAATTATGTGAGGTAAGTTCCTTATTAGCCAGGCAGTTTCCATGTATAATTCAAGCTAAAGGTACATCTTACGCAGTCTGTGTGAAACTAAAACACAGGTATGTGAGGACCATGATTGCTTCCCCAGCCTGTGTTGTTGGTCCTTACACATCAAGTTCAATTAACAGACTCTGTGCTAATTAACAGACTCCGCAACTCCCCCTCATTCTTTCTCTTCTTTGATGTGGACCATTTAGGAATTCTTGTTCTCACCTGGAGTGTTGGGCAAGCTCATCTTTGAAGACCCTTGTAAATGGTGCTGTGGATCCTACACCTTCTGGGGTAGAGACTGGAGCTTCTTCTATAGGCAGGCCTTCTGATGCTTTGCCATGTGACTCAGTGTAAAACTCCTTCCACCTAAGCTTCCATTCCGAACCAAGTGATAACGATTTCTAGATCATATTCCATTTAGGTGGCCCTTCTTTGGGCACTTGGGGCAACTGGTTTGTAATCAAACTTGTGATTTGTAGAATAATGTATGGAGACTTTACAAGATATTTTTCATTTTCTTATCATTTTATGAAAGGAAGTATTTTTTCATGATTTTTAATTTTTAAATTTTAATGTTAGTTAATTTTTATTTCATTAAATAATTAAATATTAATTAGATAAAATGTAATTAATTTTTAAATTTTAAAAAATCTCTTAAGTCTTTATCCATACAGTTTGGTGCTACTTCTTAATGGCTCCTCTTTGTAGTTAATACTTATTCTGCATGATTTTGTAATAGATTAATCATGATTTAGATATGTGAACTTACTGCTTAAATGACACTGTAAAACACAGCTTTGTGGAAGACATCACTAATGTAAAATATGCAAACATGTAAATGAATATTTAACATATATGAGTTCTAAATTATACTCTTTATGCACCACTATCTACAAACATATATAAAATGTTATATCAGAAATCAAAATCAATAATAATTCATTTCATATACAATATGCCAAAAGAGACACATGAGTGTCTACACACATGTACACAACACACAAGCATGTATAAAATATTTTTCTCCTCATATATGTGTAAAATGAAATGTATGACTCTATGTTTGTATATATCTGATTTTTATTTTTTTGTTTATAAATCTGTATTCCCTTTGCCACCAAAAGCTACATTTGGTCCATTGGTTAATGTAAATAGCTAGTCTCCAAACTGAAAATCTAGTTTCTCCAGTTCAGAAATAAACACAACATAAGTACTTATTGCATATTAATGGACAACAGCTTTGAGAGGTAAGGTGGTGTCTTGTGAATGCTATTTTTCCTAAAAGAATCTGTATCTTTACTACCTCTTCCACATCATGCTGTCTTTTCCTTTAACAAATTATTGAATTATCACAAATTATACCTTAAGAACTGAAGAACCGCTTATCAGTCAGGTGCATGCCATTGAATTTGTTGGACTGTTTCATGTTTACAGTAATTGGACATCAAAGACTATTCCAGAGGTGTTTCATTTTCTCTCCTCCTCCTCTCCCAACTCTCTCTCTCTCTCTCTCTCTCTCTCTCTCTCTCTCTCTCTCTCTGTGTGTGTGTGTGTGTGTGTGTGATCCATTGGAGGTGTAGTTAGAAGCAGTTGTGAGGCACCTGAGGTGTGTGTTGGAAACAAAAGACCTGGCAGAACAGGAAGTGCTCTTAACTGCTGGGCTATCTCTTCAGCCTAGTTTTCTTCTTATTTTGAAATTGTAAAATATGAATATTGGTCTACTCTAGATTGATTAGTAAGCAAAACAATTTGACTGTTAGGTACATGGCCCTGAGGTTGAAGTGCTTACTTACTGCACAAAAATCTAACTTGGATCTCAGTGTCCATACCAAAAGGTAAGCATTGTGCTTATGTCCCTACACTCTGTGCTTCAGTTAGACAAGACAGCAGGATTCCTGAGGCTCAATGGTCAGTTAGAATAGCAAATTGGTGAGCACTGGAACAGTGAGAGAAATTATTTCAAAATCAAATAAAAGCAAATAATATGGAGACCAATTGAGGAAGACACCCAGAATCAACCTCTAGCATCTACAGGTATAGGCACAAGCACACATATGAACATGTATGTTGTAGGGTTGTGGGTCCCACGTTCACCCTGCCACGCGGCTCGGCAGTTCAGAGAGGCAGGATGTGGGAAGTTGACCATGCTTACCCCACCCACGCAGTTGCTGGGCGAGTGTCAATCTGTAGAGCAGCTCCAGGACACTGCTCCAGGGTTGGGGAAGCACAGTCTGAGGCACAGGGAGCTGTTTCAAGGGTCCCCAGGCCTGTGACAAGGATGGGGGCCATCTAGTTCTCAGACTCTCAGACACCCAGATGCCACTGGGAGCCAAGGGAGAGCTGAATGAAGTGGGGGCCTGCAGGCTGGATCTAGCCAGGGGCCAAAAGGGGGGTTCCAGCTGGTCCCACAGGGATAGTCATTGGCTTAGCAGGCACAGGTTTGGGCTTAGCTTGGTGGTGGCTGTGGCTGGGAGCACAGAGAGGCCTTCTATGGGAGATTAGACAGCCAGCAGCTCTGTAGGCAAAGGCTTTCTCTATGGCTCACTACAGCGAATCCCAATAGAAAGCGGCAGTCCATGGTTTTAAGACATTTACTGTCATGGTGGAAGTAGATGAGTAACACCATACCCGACTTTTCAGGGTCGGCTTGAGGTTAAATACCTTTTTCATGAAGGAGTGTCTGGGAAGGAAAGATTATTGGCTAAGCCCTTCAGGCCTTTAGGTACCCCATTAAAATACAGATCTGTCTTGAGCCTATGTGACCACAGGCCATGTCCTCTACATGTGGAGGGGCTTGGGGCATTGCAGCTAGTAACAGGGGCCTGGTGTCCGGGAACCAAGCAAAAAGCCTACCACCTGGGGCTTCAAGCCTTAGCTCAACCAGGGACCAAGCTACCTTTCATGGTCTCATAGTATACAAACATTCAACACATGCTATTTAATACATCAATTGTTAATAATAGAAATACCATTTAAAAAATACAACTAAGAACCAACAACATAGCTGTTGACTTTGGAAACACAAACCTATGATATTCTCTAGTAGCACCGACTCCTTATTCATGTTCCCTAGAGATTAAAATTCATGATGTGTATTGCTTTCCAATGCTAGATAGATAACGTCTATTTAATTACCGTAGCCAATTACATCAATATACTTTATGTTCTGGGTGGTTTCTGTAGAACATAAGTGTCTCTAAGTGCCTATCCTGTCTTCTTCACTGCTGTCTTTAGTATTTGTATTGATAATAGAGAGTAGGAAATTATATATAGAGAGAGAGTAGGTGATTATATATGTACATATATATATATATAAAATCACCTACTCTCTATTATCAATATATAGAGTAAATATTATCATTATATATGAGCAAAATGAAGAAATGGATACAATGGATGAAGCTTATAGTTTTTTAACTCAATTGTGCATAACAGTTGAAACACAGGGTTATATTTTCAGTTTTGTGGTTTTGGCTTCTCAGGATATAAAAGCTCATGTTGTGTTTATTCATGAGGAACATCCTTCCAGAGTAATAATGACTCTACTTCTGTCCTCTCTGCTTATGTTCATGGCGTCAGTGAGTGAATTTAGTATACCTAAGATATAAGATACAATTTGCAAAGCACATGAAACTGAAGAAGAACAAAGACCAAAGTGTGGACACTTTGCCCCTTCTTAGAATTGGAAACAATCACCCATGGAAGGAGTTAGAGAGACAAAGTTTGGAGCTGAGACAAAAGGATGGACCATCTAGAGTCTGCCATATCCAGGGATTCATCCCATAATTAGCCTCCAAAAGATGACACCATTGCAGACACTAGCAAGCGTTGGCTGAAAGGACCCTGATATAGCTGTCTCTTGTGAGACTAGGCCGGGGCCTAGCAAACACATAAGTGGATGCTCACAGTCAGCTATTGGATGGAACACAGGGCCCCCAATGGAGGAGCTAGAGAAAATATCCAAGGAGCTAAAGATATCTGCAACCCTGTAGGTGCAACAACATTATGAACTAACCAGTACCCCGGAGCTCTTGACTCTAGCTGCATATGTATCAAAAGATGGCCTAGTCGGCCATCACTGGAAAGAGAGGCCCATTGGACTTGCAAACTTTATATGCCCTGGTACAGGAATGCCAGGGCCAAAAAATGGGAATGGGTGGGTAGGGAAGTGGGGGGGAGGGTATAGGGGACTTTTGGCATAGCATTCTAAATGTAATTGAGGAAAATACATAATAATAAAAAATATTTTAAAAAATTCATGATGTTGAGACCTTAAGTAATACTTCATATCTTTGCAGATGAACAGGTAATGTGGCTTTTCCAGGATTATGTATCTTCAGTCATTTGCTGGTATCTGAATCAGCTCTGGTTATCTGAATCTTACTGTGGAGAACTTGAAAGGAGGCATCAACTACCACTGGGGAACTGGTTGTTCTCAGAGTAGATGACTTAGGTGATCTCTCTTCCTGAGAATACAACTGTCGTTACATGGACATGCAGTCTTCTCTTGCTTAAGCGTTTCCTCATGCTCTTCTCCTGGCTACACTACTGTTCTTTTACTCTCATCAAACAGATCTGTCCACTTTTCATAATGGGTTTTCTCTCATTCTGCTCACAAGTGACCACTGTTTGTGGAAGCAAGAGGTTCTTTGTGAGTTTGAGGCCAGCCTGGTCTATATAGACAGTTATAGGATAGCCAGGACTACATAGAAAGACCTTGTCTCAAAAAAAAAAAAAACAAGAAAAAAAGGACAGAAGGAAGGGAGGAGGGAGAGAGGGATGAAAGAGAGATAGAGAGAGAGCAAGAAAGGAAGGAAGGAAGGAAGGAAGGAAGGAAGGAAGAAAGAAAGAAAGAAAGAAAGAAAGAAAGAAAGAAAGAAAGAAAGAAAGAAAGAAAGAAAGGAAACAAATTCTGTTTCCTGTTTTCTTCCATCCTTGGCCAAGGCAAGCCATATTCCGTTGCATTGCTTTCTTGTTATGCAGAAGCCAGTTTTAAGTTTTTCCTTCTTCCACACTACACTTCCTGAGTTTGGAGCTCACATCACTAATTTCTATGCTGCCTTTGTTTGTCTCATTGCCATTTTCAGAGGGTGCACTGTGAAGATGCTCTTAATTTAGACATGGGCGTGTTTGATACGGGAGAAAAGGCATTGTGTGATGTCAGCAGCCTACCATCCCACAGAACAACTATGGAAGGACATTCTTATTTTTCCCTGAGCTGAATGTGCTGCGACTTCAGGAAACCCTGATTCTCAGGTACCTTGATTAAGAAATGCAGTCTGTGCTGCTATACAGCTATTCACTAAATAGGTTTAGGTGCCCCTGAGAGTGTGCATTTCTTAAGTAAGTCCTTTTGTCTTACCTACCTCAAAATATATGCAGTCTTAAACCAGTGCTAAATTTAGTCTCTCCCAAATTCAATAAAAAAGTTGCTTTTTATATTCTGTTTTGTAATCTTGACTCAAGTCCTTTTATTTTTTCAAGAAAATGGATATTTTAAAAATAGTTATTATTAGAACTTCATTACTGTTATCTCCTTCAGCAATGCACTTCTAAAACCTTTCAAAGATCTGCTATTTTGTTCACATTTTCAAAGGAGATTTCTTTTGTTCCTTCTGTCTAACAAGAAGGCAGAAATGCTCAGCAATGGGCTTTTGTGGCTCATTCACTCTCTATTAAGAGTTCAGACCTCGGGAGAACAATTTTAGTTAGGGCATCTTCAATTCTCCCCCTTGAAGAAATTAAGATTAGTCTTTGTTCCATTTTCCCACTATAGACTCAAAACAGAACCCAAAGTTACAAGGAGACAGCAGGTATATCTAGGTGGAATCCTAACTGGTAAATAGTTCTTTTTAAATGTTTCCCTTCACTTCATTGTGATTGTTACTAGGTATGTGTATATTGGCACTCATAGGTACAATTGTGAGTGTGTGTGTGTGTGTGTGTGTGTGTGTGTGTGTGTGTGTGTGTGCAGGTCTTAATGTGACACTATCCCCAAATATCTACTTACCCCAGGTAGAGAACCAAAACAGACAGACTATAGATCTCCCCTAAAGTAAGATTTGGTAAACCAATGATTTTATTGGTGTTATTTACAGAAGAATGGGTGAGGGGTTGTGTAAAAAAACAGAAATGACTCAAAAAACAGCTACATCATCAAAAGCCCATCCCAGCATGGGTGACAGCTCATGAAAGCTGGAAACCCAGAGTTCACTGAACAGCCTGTAGAAAGCACAGCAGGCTGATGTCTTTTCCTGGCAGTTCAGTTGGTCAGAGCCTCCTCCAGGACGGCTTCTTCCAAGCAGCCCAGCGGGTCTCAGAGTATCTCTTAACTGTCTTTACTTTCATGATGAAGGGGACTAGTGAGCTTTCAAGTGTCAGTGGCCCTGTAAGCTAGTTTGAATTGTTTAGGTCCTGTATTCATGAGCTTTTCTGCAGTATGGATTGTACCACCTTGTAGAACAGTATATTGTTTCTCCTTTCTGTAAAAGTTCTGTCTTAAAGAGCTTAAATTGCTATCCAAGATGAAAAGTTTTAACTTTGGGGATAATTGCTACACAGCAGCAGATATGCATGCACCTATATGTCAGAGGTATTATTACTTGGGACCCATCCAATTTGTTTTTTTTTCTTTTTCAGACAGGGCCTCACATTGTGCTGGAGCCTAGGGTTCAAGTTTAAATCTTCATGGTTATGGGGCAAGTGCTTTATAAACCAGGCTTTCTTCCCAGACCCACTTCAGGCTTTATGCTATTCATCGTTTGTCAGCTTCCTGACAAATGATAGGAAAAAATATATATGTATGCATATGTATGTATTCCTGAGATTTTTACTTATTTATTAACTTATTGCTCTCAGTGAATCTGATATCTGGAGCCATGGGGTTTCATAAATTAGACCTAGAAGTGTAGGCATATTTTCTTGTTATGTTTTTTTATACAATATCTACAGGTAAATGAATGATAGCTAGAATACGCTCTTTGGATAGAGATGGAAAACATGCTTAACAACAGAACACAACTTTTTATTTCTTTGATTTATCTGGCCTTAAAGTCATTGTAAAAGCAATGAAAAGCATGGATGGTACAATAAGGCTTAGAAAACTAGAGAAAACCTACTTTGTATGAAGAATTAAATATATAAAGTAAAGGCTAGAGAAAAGAATCTACATCTTTGTCTGAGGACCTTTATTGCATCCTTCTTTAATGGTTTTGATAGATATCTCTGCATTCCTACTCAAATATGAGATGGATTTTTTTCATAAACATGAATTGCCTTTCTTTTTATTTTTCTTTTATTGGATATTTTATTTATTTACATTTCAAATGTTATCCCCTTTCCTGGTTTCCCCTCTGGAAACTCCGTATCCCATCCTCCCTCCCCTACTTCTATGATGGTGCTTGCCCACACACACACCGACTCCTGCCTCCCCACCCTAGCATTTCCCTACACTGGGGCATTGGGCCTTCCTTGGACAAGGGCCTCTCCTCCCATTGATGTCCAACAAGGCCATCTTCTCAATCTTTACTTTAATATAATCTCTCTGTCTCTCTCTGTGTGTCTCTCTGTCTCTCTCTCTGTGTCTCTGTGTCTCTGTCTCTGTCTCTCTCTCTCTCTCTCTCTCTCTCTCTCTCTCTCTCTCTCTCTCAGTTCTCTTTAGTTGGTTCTCCTTTAAATTTGTCTCAGTTTGTTCCATGTTCTGTCCCTAAAACATGCTTTACTTCCAGTCTGCTATTACCTACTCAGACATGCAAGACCATCTTAGTCACAGACTTCATTCTTCCTTCCTCTCTTTGTCACCAAAACTCAAATACCTTTTCTTGGTTATAAAAAAAATAAAGCATTATATTTTTATAGAAATTATTTTAGTCACTTCTTAAAAGGTCCTTGTAAAACCAAGATAGCATATGAAAAGTGTTGGAGTATTGAAATAAGGAGAGCGAATGGTTAAATGCTTGGTGAATAATATTTATTTTTCAAATGCAAAGTGCAGGATAAGTAAGACAAGGAAGTCTTTCTAGTTACAGCAAATGGGTGATGTATTTTCCCTCTTGTTTGATTGTGAATGGGATGGAAACAAATATTGAAACAAAGTCCATGGAGTAGAGCAGGATCTATTTTTAGTCTTAAAATCTTGTACCCTGGAACAGATAAAATTCTGAAAGGCTAAATAAGGACAAATTGAGGCTTAAAGGGAGAAGTGACTGACTTCTGGAAATGCTTGACCACCATGTACATTCTGTGGCACACCTGTGATTCCTAATTAATTAATTAAGTGAAGTAAGGAGTTGCTGTAATATATTACTCCAAATATCTATTTTAATCATAATTTATAAAACAACCACTAAAAAGTCATATGACTCCTATACAAGAAGTTATGGAGTCAAGATATACTATTTCTGGGGGCACTGTATTGGATTTAGGACCCAAACTTAAGGAATTCTTTCATAATTGTGCTCAGAGGACCAAAGGAAACAATGTGTGAATAATTTGTAGAAACAGAAAAATACTGATTTATAAAGAAGAAAATGCCAAGAAATACATTGTTCAAAAAGAACTAAATTGAAGCTCTGAACATTTGAAGTATGATAATTGAAATAAAAGTTCAACCTTAGGCTGTGACAAATGGATTGAATTAGAAGAACAAATCCATTAACCTTGAATCAATGGGTGTTATCTAATGAAGATAAGAAAAAGAAAACATTAAATAAAATGACTAGAACCTTTTGAAAACATTAGCACACTATAACATACACACATGAAAATAGAAACCTTCAAAGGAAACAAAATAGACAAAATGAAGAAGAAAAAAAAATGTGAAGATCAACCCACTAAAAAATGAAAGTTTAAAAGCAGGTTGAAACAAATGACAAGACTATTACAAAGCAAAACTTTCCTATAAGATGGAGGCAAACCATGCAAATAATGTCTGACCTCTCAACTAAAGCAAAGAAACTGTAAGACATTAGATTATGTTCAAAATGCATAAGTGGGTAAAAGCCTGACTGCTGAGTCCTCTATATGCATAAAATATTATTCAAAAATAATGCCATCTAAAAATACACGAAGCTTACGAAGTCATTAGTAGATGCCCTAGAGCCAGGCCTTTACTCTTCCGGTCTGACTCTGTGGAGTCACGGTCCTTGCTGTTCCACATTAGGTGTTGCTTCTCCATGAATGCTCAGTGCCTTTGAATTTCACTCTAGGAGGAAGACAGATATCTTACTGTTTCATTACAACCGTAACTTTGGGCCACAGCTTAATTTTCCAGTAATGATTAGCTGTGTCTGTCCTAGAAGAGAAGTAGGCATAAGGGGTAAAGTCTCCTCATGTGAATCCTATTTGAAGACATTTCACTTACTAAAGATGACAAAAGTGGATGTTGCAAATGAAAGTAGCAAAGTTGTAGGACTGAATTGTATGATTGCTTCATAATTAATCAAAGTCAGACCCGTACACCAAAGTTAGAAGCACCACCTTTGTGATGTATATTTCCCTTAAGTGCCAGTACTGTAGAAATGGTAGATGGGATTTCAACATTACAGCTCTACCAGCAACCTGAGTGACTCCAGTCGACCATTAAGGAGAGTAACTGATGGAGGAGCCAGAGTATATGGCTCTGCTCAACCGGTGGCACTAATGAGATTATTTCTCACACAAATCACATGACAGTTTCTTCATTAGGAACCAGAAAATCAATATTTAAAGCTCCTTAATTTTCAAGCCGACAGAGATAACAAAGCCCAATTCTATGCTGCTGTATCCATGGGAAGTGGGCAGCCATATTTCAGTCTCTACTGCAAGGTAGTGATAGCAAGCGCCTGTTTAACACAGGGAAGCAAAGTTCTCATGCTTCCACTTGAAAAAAGTTGATCACCAAACAGACATGAAACCTGAGATAAGACTCTATTCCCGTTAAAAGCAGGACACAGCCGCACTTTCAAAGGATAGCCTTGAAGAGCCTTTGGTAAAAGAAGGCAAGTGAGAGTTGTAGAAACTAGGACACCTTCCTCTGGAGAGAAAAAAAAAAATCAGCATAAATCCATGAGGCTGCGATATGTAGATTCAAGTCAGTGATTCCTTATCCATAATGATGTCTAAATGCATGAACAAAACACACCTTGTGCTATCTCACTAAGGTAAGGGTCAGGTTTTAAATACTTACAAACATACAGACACACACTTAAATCTGCTTTCAACAGACGGTCAGACTTGTTAGATTCTATGAAAATGGAAAAATGGCTATTAACTTTGCCATTAAAACTGGTCAGCTGGGCCTACTAAGAAGCATTCAAAACTCCATGCAAACCACATGATACACAATTAGATCCTGAAGCCAGAATGGCTTGATTCTGTTCTTTAAAAACGATGCCTGCAAGGTACAGTCATAGGCTTAGGATTTTCAAAGCCTACTTTTCATAAGGGTTCTTAAATGCTTTAATGTCCCTGGTAGCCCACCACCCACCTGAGGTAGTGGAAAGGAAAGGTTAATTGAGCGAAGGAGGATCTGTACCTGCTTAGAAATGTTTCTTTGGAGAAAATCCAATCTGTGTTGTCAGGATATCAACAGTTCAGTTCACATGAATCAGCAGCTGCAGCTCAATCCCTTCACAAACACATTAGCAATGCCAGGTCCAATCAGAAAAAAATGTAAGCCAATCGGCCCAAGTCAATGGAAGTGGTAAGAAGCTGCCAGAACAGCACCAGAAGATTTTTGGTGCATTTCTTTCCAGGAAGTCACGACAAATGATGACCAACATAGAATGGTAAGGTGTACCAATACCACTTAACATCATCAGTGAAGACAGGTGTCAGCAAAGCCTAAAGGTGACCAGTAAAGAATGGCAAGGTGTACCAATGCCACCCAGCATCATCCATTCACCATTGGGCCACATTTATATCTTTTCCAAACATCACACATTCTCTCAAGCATCTGCCCTAGCAAAACATCTCATTCCCTTTTCCAGGCTGCCTCAAGAAAAATACCATGTCTCTTAGCAAAACACCCTCCCATGTGTCTGCTTCAACAAAAACATCCTCTCATAACACAGTTCCCAGAAAAACATTGCATGACACAACTGAGTCTCTAAAGAAACCTGAAATTTCCACTTCATACAGTTTTAATGAAACACTGTCTGTAATAACCCCTAACTTTCTACTTTATGAACAGTTGTACCAAGAAACAATTCTCCATTAAACTACCTACTTGCTGAAATGAAACCTATTGGATTCAGTCCTGGCAAAACACTTCAGCCAATGAAATGGATATCCAGTTCTGGAGTCAGATTCAGTTCTGGGACTGAATCATTGTTGCCCCTGTCTACTGTGTAATCTAATGTTGGATGCTCTGCTCATAAATTCAAATGTAATTACTTCTGATGATACTGTAGCTTTCTGAGTTTGAAGAGGACACTGCCATTAGAACATGTAGCTGTCCTAGAGGCAAAGAGGCTGTAAGTAACGTCATTTTGACAATGTAACAAGAAAATAAATTGGATTTCTCTTCCAATTAGATTTTTTGAATCATTTTTTCTCCATTGCCTCGGGATCCATATTCCCCAACCAAACTCATTCTCTTTTCTAATTGGAACATTGTCTTCATAGTCTTCTCTTAGGTTCCCATATTACTTTCTCTGACAATCATAAAAAAAATAAGCACACACTGAGTGGCATAAAACAATATTAATATACTTTTCTGGAGGTTGGGAGTGTGAAACCAACTCCATTGAGCTGAAGTCAGACATTAGAGGAGCGCATTCCTACCATCAATAAGCCTTAGGAGAAAACCTATTAATTGACCTTGCCTCCTCCTCTCAGTTTCCATGACTGTCAGCAATTCTTGGTTTATAATCACTTCATTTATACCCCTGTCTTTGTATATTGTTTCTGTCTATGTAATATCCCCCTGCCTTCTTCTTTGAATGTTTCATGTGGTGAGGTTTAGAATACATCACAGCAATCCAGAATAATTACTGTCTTAAAAAACACATCTTTCAAGATCCCTTGTTCAAGTGAAATAGGTTTCATGGTTCTAGGGATTTAGACTTTGTGCTATAATACAGTCTACTACAGACTGTGGCTCTAGTATTTGTTCATTGTTTAGATGTTTGTCCTATAGCTATTTTTCTTTTTTAAATCATATATGTGTGATTATCATATTTCAAATTCAATGCAGTAGTGCTCCTTTATAATCCTAGAATAATCCTCCTACTCTAAGAAATCCCTCTGTCACCAACTTCTTGATGAATTAACTATACCTTGGGATTTAGACTTTCATCTTAAACTAGACATCTACTTTACTTAGGGTAGCCAAAGATGAGTCTCTCTGACTTTGGCTGAATTGCTCATGTTTCTTAGCTAAACGACTACTCTAATAAAACATACTATGTACAATATCATTCTTTATTGATCTTGATAGGCCCTGTGCCAAAACTGCTGTCACCAGCTATTTTAGCTATTGTTAAGGGACTTTCCCATACTGCATATCACTGACTTCATATGTAAAAGTGCAAGAGGTGAGTATTTAAAGATTTTTGACATGATTTCCTTTTAGAAAAACAATAAAGAGATAACTTCCCAGGTTGACCCTCAGTCTTCTCTGTTTCCTTTTTTATCATCTGAGAATCTTTCAGCTAGCAGTCTCATTCTGTGATGCTATACAAACACTTTATTCATAAAGAGCATGCTGTGAAATATCCTGGTCTCCTACTTATGAATGCTGCCATTTGTGTTACAAAATCGGTACCATATGGATATCTATTAGGAATGGAAAATCTTAGATATGTTGACTGAGATCTACTAAGCTAGAAACTGCCTTTCCTTAAGATCTCTAGGTGGTTTGTATTGACATGAAAAACCTAAGAAGTTCCATCTTAGCCAAATAATTTTAAATGTTTTTTATTTTTAATTTATTTTTACACTCCATATTCCATTCCCTGAACCACCCCTGATCCACCCTCTGACAGCTCCATATCCCACATCTCCTCCACACCCCAACCTGCCTCCACGTGGATGCCCCCACCGCACCCTACCTGACCTCTAGACTCCTTGGGGCCTCCAGTCTCTTGACGGTTAGATGCATCATTTCTGAATGAACACAGACCCAGAATCCTCTACTGTATGTGTGTTGGGGGGCCTCATATCAGCTGGTGTATGCTGTCTGATTGGTGGTCCAGTGTTTGAGAGATCTTGGGGGTCCAGATTAATTGAGACTGCTGGTCCTCCTGCAGGATTGTCCTTCTCCTCAGCTTCTTTCAGCCTTCCCTAATTCAAATATCAGCATCTGACTCTTTCAGCTGCTTGTTGGGTCTTTCAGAGGGCAGTCAAGATAGATCACTTTTTGTGAGCGCTTCATAGCCTCAGTGATAGTGTCAGGCCTTGGGACCTCCCCTTGAGCTGGATCCCACTTTGGGTCTGTTGCTGAATCTTTTTTTCCTCAGGCTCCTTTCCATTTCCTTTCCTGTAATTCTTTCAGACAGGGACAATTACAGGTCAGAGATATGACTATAGGATAGGAACCCCATTCCTCACTTGAAGTCCTGTCTTCCTGCTAGAGGAGGGCTCTATAGGTAACCTCTCTCTACTGTCTGACATTTCATTTAAGGTCCCTCTCTTTGAGAGAAATGCAAATCAAAATGACCCTGAGATTCCATCTTACACCAATCAGAATGGCTATGATCAAAACCTCAGGTGACAACACATGCTGGAGAGGATGTGGATGCTGGTGTGATTGCAAACTGGTACAACTACTCTGGAAATCAATCTGGAAGTTTCTCAGAAAATTGGAAATAGATCTACCTGAAGACCCAGCTAATACCACTCTTAGGAATATACCCAAAAGATGTTCCACCATGCCACAGAAGCATGTGTTTCACTGTGTTCATAGTGGCCTTGTTTGTGATAGTCAGAAGCTGGAAACAACCTAGATGTCCCACGACAGAAGAATGGATACAAAAATGTGCTTCATTTACACAATGGAATACTACTACTCTATTAAGAACAAGGACATCTTGAATTTTGCACGCAAATGGATGGAACTAGAAATATCATCCTGAGTGGGGTAACTCAGGCCCCCTAAAGGAAATGCATAGTATGTACTCACAAATAAGTGGATATTAGCCAAAAATAAAAAACAAAAATAAATAAATAAATAAATAAATAAATAAACAAACAAACATACATAATATACAAGATGCCGTCCAAAGAACTTTAAAAAGTAAAAAAGATAACAAGCTGAAGTGCCCAAGTGAGGATTTCTCAGTCCCACTTGGGAGGGAGAAGAAATCAAATATAAGTGGGGAGGGAAGGAGGGACATGGGAGGAAAAGTAAATGGGGTGGGGGTGGGGGGCAGAGGGGGAGTGGGAGGGAGAGGGGAACCTGATCTGGTATTGGAAGAGGGAAAAGGACTGAAGCTCTGAGGGCCAACAGAAAAAAAGTAAACAGGCAACCTCAGGAAATAGGAGGCTTGGGAGCCCCCACCCCCACCCCCAGAATGCACCAGAGACCTGGGAGTTCAGAAACTCTCAGCCAAATCAATTTTAATGCCACATTTAAGTTAATAATTTAGAAGGGTATAATTCTTTTTCTGCTGGAATTTGCCATTTCTTTTAGGTGTTAACCAATGATTGATCACATCAACTTCCCAAGACTTTTTGTTTACTGTGAAGAAAATAAAAAAAGAGGTGATAAGGCAAGACATTAAACTCCAGAAGTTAAGTGAGGGGATTATGATGAAGGAAATCAACTTTAATAATGGATAATTATTAAATTATATTAATTATATCAAATTATATTAATTGTAATTTATAATTAGTATAAAATACCTCATAGACTTGTAATCAAGTGGAAATTAGAAACACAATTCAATTAACCATTTATTGAAACATGGTAGATATAGGACATCAATATCATTTTCCTAAATATACTTTCTCATTATTTCTGAATCATATTTAGTGATCAATTACATCAGTGGATCTTTTGTTTTAGCCCTTCATTAAAAGAGAAAGTTTCATAAATTATATTTTAGTATAGGTTAATTATTATTAGTTTTGTTATAGGAATACTATTCCTAGTTCTGTTGAAACATCTTAAGACATTTTCTATGGATGATTTGTTCAATAATGCCTGTAAGGGTTTGATCTGTGACTAGTATCTCTTTATAATCAAATCACTGCCTGCAAGACAATGTTACAATTATATTAACATGATTAATTCCTTTAGAAAGTGAACAAAAATTATATATTATTCTAATACCAAAGAAAAATACTAATGCTTTTCATTTGGTTGTTTCTCCCCAGTGTGGTGTTTGTGTTTAAATATGCATCAGTTTTTCAAAATTAAATAAAGAGCTGAGAAAAGATGTTGGAAATTCAGGAAAATGTAAAATGCTCCACTGAACACCTGGTACATTATGTCTTCTTCATTTAGGAATTTTATGCACTCAAAGGACATTTTAAATCTGTGTTTAGGAATCTTTTTTTTTCTTTTGTAGGAAATACTTTATTTTTATACAAACATTCTTTCCTAATTCCATTTCCATTGCTATGATAAAATACCCTGGCAAAAAAGCAGCTCAGGGGAGAAAAGCTTCATTTGGCTTATAATACTAGTTTGTACTCCATCGCTGCAGGAATATCAAGGAAAAAACTTGAAGCTGCTTTCACATCCACAGTCAAGAGTAGAGAATAAATGTGTGCTTGCTATTTGTGTTCATCACTGTCTCTAAACTTACACAGTCCACGATCCCTTGCATAGGGAATGACCAGCCCATAGTGGGCAGGGAGAAAGTGGGCAGCCTTGTCTAGTCCCTGATTTTAGTGGGATTGCTTCAAGTTTCTTTCCATTTAGTTTGACTACTGGTTTGCTGTATATTGCTTTTATTATGTTTAGGTATGGGCCTTGAAATCCTGATCTTTCCAAGACTTTTATCATCAATGGGTATTGGATTTTGTCAAATGCTTTCTCAACAACTAATGAGATGATCATGTGATTTTTGTCTTTGAGTTTGTTTATATAGTGGATTACATTACACTGATGGATTTCCGTATATTAAACCATCTCTGCATCCATGACATGAAGCCTACTTGATCATGATGAATGATCATTTTCATGTGTTCTTATATTCGCTTTAAAGAATTTTATTAAATATTTTTGCATAGATATTCATAAGGGAAATTGGTCTGAATTTCTCTTTCTTTGTTGGGTCTTTATGAGTTTGAGGTATCAGAATAACTGTGGTTTCATAAAATGAATTGGGTAGAGTACCTTCTGTTTCTATTTTGTGGAATAGTTTGAGGAGAATTGGAATTAGGTCTTCTTTGAAGGTCTGATAGAACTCTGCATCTGGTCCTGGGATATTTTGGGGGGGGGGTTGGGAGACTATTAATGACTGCTTCTATTTCTTTTGGGGATATGGGACAATTTAGATCTTTAATAGGATCCTGACTTAACTTTGGTACCTGGTATCTGTTTAGAAAATTGTCCATTTCATCCAGGTTTCCCAGTTTTGTTGAGTATAGCCTTTTAAAGTAGAATCTGATGATGTTTTGTATTTCCTCAGTTCTGTTGTTATGTCTCACATTTCACTTCTGATTTTGTTAATTAGGATACTGTTCCTGCGCCCTCTAGTTAGTCTGGCTAAGTTTTTATCTATCTTGTTGGTTTTCTCAAAAAACAAACTCCTGGTTTGGTTGATTCTTTGTATAGTTCTTTTTGTTTCCACTTGGTTGATTTCAGCCCTGAGTTTGATTACTTCCTGCCATCAACTCCTCTTGGGTGAATATGCTTCCTTTTGTTCTAGAGCTTTTAGGTGTTCTGTCAAGCTGCTAGTGTATGCTCTCTCTAGTTTCTTTTTGGAGGCACTCAGAGCTATGAGTTTTCCTCTTAGGATTGTTTTCATTGTGTTCCATAAGTTTGGGTATGTTGTGGCTTCATTTTCATCAAACTCTAAAAAGTCTTTAATTTCTTTATTTCTTCCTTGACCAAGTTATCATTGAGTAGATTGTTCAGCTGCCATGTCAACGTTTGCTTTCTATTATTCATATTGTTATTGAAGATCAGCCTTAGTCCGTGGTGATCTGATAGGATGCATGGGATAATTTTAATGTTTTGTATCTGTTGAGGCCTGTTTTATGATCAATTATATGGTCAATTTTGGAGAGGGTACCATGAATTGCTGAGAAGAAGTTATATCCTTTTGTTTTAGGATAAAATGTTCTGTAGATATCTGTTCAATCCATTTGTTTCATAACTTCTGTTAGTTTCAATGTGTTTCTGTTTATTTCTGTTTCCAGGATCTGTCCATTGATTTCCTGGATTTTTTGAGTTAGGATCTTTTTGCATTTTGCATTTTCTTTGATTGTTGTGTCCATGGTTTCTATGGAATCTTCTGCACCTGAGATTTTTCTCTTCCATTCTTGTATTCTGTTGCTAATGCTCACATCTATATTTCTTGATTTCTTTCCTAGGATTTCTATCTCCAGATCTGTCTCTTTTTGTGTTTTCTTTATTGTTTCTACTTCTATTTTTAGATCTTGTATGGTTTTGTTCAATTCCATCACCTGTTTGGTTGTGTTTTCCTGTAATTCTTTAAGGGATTGTTGTGTTTCCTCTACCTGTTTAGCAGTGGTTCCTGTAATTCTTTGAGGGATTTTTGTGCTTCCTCTTTAAGGACTTCTACCTTTCTAGCAGTGTTCTCCTGTATTTCTTTAAGTGAATTATCAATGTCCTTCTTAAAATCCTCTACCAGCATCATGAGATATGATTTTAAATCTAAGTCTTGCTTTTCAGGTGTGTTTGGATATCCAGGACTCGCTGTGGTGGGCATACTGGGTTCTGATGATGGTGAGTGGTCTTGGTTTCTGTTAGTAAGATTCTTACATTTGCCTTTCGTCATCTGATCATCTCTGGTGTTAGATGTTCTAGCTGTTCCCGTCTGGAGCTTGTTCCTCTTGTGATTCTGTTAGCCTCTGTCAGCAGACCTGGGAGTCCAACTCTCTCCTGAGTCCCAGTGGTCAGAGCACTCTCTGCAGGCAAGCTCTCCTCTTGCAGGGAAGGTGCACAGAGGTCTGGAGCTCAGATATGCCTCCTGGCTGAAGATGAAGTCCCAAAGGGACCCTGTCCAAGAAGCTCTATTGCTTCAGCAGCCAGGGTGCTCTCCTGTGCAGACTGGTCTCTGAAAGACCTGGCTTATAAGATGGCGCTCTCACCTGAGTCCTGGGGTCAGAGCCCTCCCTGGAGGCCAACTTTCCTCTGTCAGGGAAGGTGCCCAGAGGTCTGTGTCTCAGCTCTGTCTCCTGGCTGAGGATGAAAGCCCGAAGGGACCCTGTCCAAGAAGCTCTGTTGCTTCTGTGGCCTGCACACTATCCTGTGTGGACTGGTCTCTGGGAGACCTGGGATAAAAGATGGCTCTCTCACCTGAATCCCAGGGTCAGAGCCCTCTCTGGAGGCCAACTCTCCTCAGTGACCCTAAAATCCTGGGTGTGTTAGGGTGCCTGTGGTGTGGAGAGTCCTCTGGGGATGGTGGGGGCAGGTTTTCTGTGTTGCTGTTCCTACTGACACAGGCCTCTGTGGGTTGTTTTGGAAAAGATATTGCATTCCACTCACCAGTGATCCCAAGATCCTGGGTGTGCTAGGGTGCCTGCAGCGTTCCTTTCAGGACCTTCCACCAAGTTCTAGCCCAAGGTGGCCTGGGCTGTGTTTAAGAATAGTAATCAGAACAAAATACCAAGTTTCTAAAGTTGTTTATTTCCCATATATTAGGCAATAACCATTGATAACTACAAATACATGTTTGAGTCGTTTAAAGAATGGTAGAATGGTATGATGCAATCCCACTGGGCTTTTGTTTTTAATCCTGTTGCAGTCCTTCCAAAGCATCTTGAATTTCTCCTGTTTTCTTAGAGCAATTTCATAGTCTTACATTAAGATGCATGTGTTTGGTGGAATTTTGTGGAGGCCTCTGGGACCACAATGGCCAGCAATAGTCCATCCACAAGAGGCAAGAAGGCAGTTTGGATCCATACGCCTCAGTAGCTGGTGTTGATTCAAACTTTTTTGGCATATTTAAGCACATCATAATTTTGGAAAAAAAAGTTTCCTGGTGATAATTAACTCAAGTCCATGTACACAATGGAGCTTCAGACATGACTACATCAAAACACTTTGTAAACTACAAGTGACATCTCCATAAAGATAGGTTCTAGAGATTAGCTGCAAAAAAATGGGTCAATGGTCTGATGAAGGATAGTGCTACAGATTGAATGAGATGTATAAGCTCAAGATAAGGGTCTGGAGGAGGAGCTGTTGTGTTCTGGCCACACAGATAATGCAAAGGTCATCAGACTACTAGCCATAGGGTGGAAAGTGGGTTATACATCTCTTTGAAGAGAGAACCCTATGTGCTTCTCCATGATTACAAGGACTTACAGGAAATACATTTATACAGAATTTATTTCAAACTAAGAGGCTTCCACACAGGAAAGGAAGGGAGATTGTCAGCAGAATTAAGAAACAACCTACACAACAGGAAAATAAAATTTATAGCCATCAAGGGACAAATATTGAGGAGATATTGAAACTACAAACAAAAACAAAAGACAAAAACAAAAACCCAAATCCTAAGTAATGTCATTTGAAATGAACTAAACACAAGACACAGAGTCTTCAAAACATGCAAGATTGTCAAAATCATAAATCATCAGAAAATTGCAAATCAAAACAGTGACCTACTTAAGCATTTCTGTTACTGTGATAAAACTCCATGACCAGAAGCAGCTTGGGGAGCAAAGGGTTTGTTTGGCTTAGATGTCACAGTCTCTTTGAAAGCAGTCAAGACAAGAACTCAAGTCAGGAGCTGAAGAAGAGAATCTGGAAGAGTGTTGCTCTCTCGCTTGCTCTCCAGCCTTCCTGCCTGCTTTCCTTTGCTATCCAATCTGATGTGTCCAGGAATGGCACAGTGCTTCTTGTAGGCCAGGCTCTTAGTTAAATGCCCTAAAGACTTGCCAATAAACTAATCTAATGGAGGTATTTGCTCAGTGGAGGGTCTCATATAACTCTACATTGTATCAAGTTGACAAAAAGTATCTAGAACGCACAATGAAATGCCATTTTCTGCCAGTAAAAAAAAAAAAATGGCTATAATTAAGAAAAAGAAATAACTAAATGAGGGCAGATAATTGGGTCAGTTAGTAAAGCTCTTGTTCCTCAAGTATAATAACCTGAATTTAGATCCCCAGCATCTTCCTTACCAGCTAGAGTGATTAAGGAAGATGCCCAACATCAACAACCTCTTGTGCCTGTGCATGTTTATTTGCAAACAAATGGACATGTACACACATACATGCATACACACACACATACACACATGCACACAAACACATATTGGTGGGGAAAACAAGTCAGCCTGGTAGATGAGTAGAATAGAACACCAGTTATTACATAGAAATGAAAAGATAATGGAAATGAGAGGAGCAAGAAACTGAAAGAAGGCTACTAAACACAAGCAAATGGTAATGGCTCTCCAGTCCAGAAGTGTGAAAGAACACTCCTTGACACATTTCTAAATAACTCGAAATTCAGAAATTTCCCAACACATAAAAACTGATAATGGATGAAGATATATAAATGCTTACCATCCTGATTGATTAATATATAGTTACATGTATATCAAATAATAAAATGTGTATCATAAAAAATTGATAAATAATTGTAATTGCACTGACACTGAAAAGCTTGTCCGCATTTGTACATTTTGTATGAAAATACTCAGGTTTTTTTCTAATGCTAAAGCATTTTTCAAAAATTAATTTTTTTAAAAAAAAATTTAAAAATGAAACTCAAGAAGAAGGAAGACCAAAGTGTGGATACTTTGATCCTTCTTAGAAGGGGTTACAAAACTCCCATGGAAGGAATTACAGAGACAAAGTATGGAGCAGAGACTGAAGAAATGACCATCCAGAGACTGCCCCACCTGGGGATCCATCCCATATACAAGCACCAAAACAAGACACTTTTGTGGATGCCAACAAGTGCTTGCTGACAGAAGTCTGTCATAGCTGTTTCCTGAGAGGCTCCACCAGTGCCTGACAAATACAGAGGTGGATGCTCGCAGCCAACCACTGGACTGAGCACAGTGTCTCCACTAGAGAAAGTACACAAGAAGCTGAAGGGGTTTGCAGTCCCATAGGAGGAACAACAATATGAATTAACCAGTAGCCCCAGAGTTTCCAGGGGCTAAACCATCAACCAAAGAGTACACATGGTGGGACTCATGGCTCCAGCTGCATATGTAGCAGAGGATGGTGTCCTAATAGGTCATCAATGGGAGGAGAGGCCCTTGGTCCTGTGAAGGTTCTATGCCTCAATGTAGGGAACTACCAGGGCCAGGAAGCAAGAATGGGTGGGTTGTTGAGCAGGGGAAGGGGGGAGGGGATGGGGGAAAGGGACTTTAGAGGAGAAACCAGGAAAGGGGGTAACATTTGAAATGTAAATAAGTAGAATAATCTAATAAAAATTTATCTTACATTTTGTAAAGTTAAATTTAACTTTTGAAATGCTGTGAGCTGAACACTACTATTACAAAGTTTACAAATCATATGTCATGCCTTTAACTTCCTTTTACAAATAACAGAACAAAGATAGAAGCGTTACTTGGCACATTTAAATAAATGGGGAATTTTTCATCAGTCAGTCCTGTATATGCTAATTAACTAAAATAAATCCAAATAAAGCAGAAGAGAGCAGTAAACAGAGATTCCGCAAATGAGTTGAAGTAGCAAGTGTCCTGTGTTTCTTGACCATGTGTCAAGTTATGACTGCAGAATCCTGTTTGTTGGCAGGTGATGAGTATGCCTTAGTCTTCTTTTTCTGTTGTGCAGAAGTCCATGAGACCTAAGGTCTGGCAAGCCTACACATGTCCTCGATATTCTTCCAAACCCATCTGAGGTTTCCAAACCTCCCTGTAGAGCGCTAATCCCCTAGTTTTCCTTTTAAGTTTTGAGATCTCCTTTTGGCTACCTGGAAAACGCAATGAAGGCATTTGTAAAGATTACAAAGTGACCATGAGTTTTTAAATTATCCTGGTGGCAGATGTGGAACTGTGTGTGCACTGCATGATCACATAAAAATATACAGATAAGCCAGAGAAAACATCTCGGGTTTCCAAGTTGTCTCTAATCAGTCTTTGCCAATTTTCTGCCATCTCAGCATTGTGTAGACATTGCTAGTTTTCATGTCTGTCACACAGTCAACTGTGAATAGTGAAGCTGTCCATGGTTTGGTTTGGTTTGGTTTGGTTTGGTTTGGTTTGGTTTGGTTTGGTTTGGTTTGGTTTGGTTTGTTTTGGTTGGGTTGGGTTGGGTTGGGTTGGGTTGGGTAGGGTAGGGTAGGGTTGGGTTTGTTTTTTTCCAGCACCCCTTTCCTTCTGTCTTTTTCATTGTGAAGACAGCCATTGTTGGACAACTAACTATGTCCTATAAGGCAATCTTTGAAATCTTTTGAGTATATCTTCATTCTATCAGTTCTCCTCCTCCAGAGAACCCTCCCTAAAATACAGACTATTAGGTTTCATGGCTACCTTTGGGATGGAAAACGGGGATGAGAATAAGGCAAGTAAAAATGGCACAAAGCTCACTTTTATTGCCAATATTTAGCCATTTTAAAATGATAAAATAGAAAACGCAAACATTGTTGATTTAATGAGTTTTCTCACGATGATTTTCCTTAGGGTTTGATTTTTCAACAGGACTTAAATAATTATGTTTGTGATTGACAAGATCTAAAAACAAAAACAAAAAGTTTTTGACTTGGTTTGTGCCAAAGTTCTTGCTATATTTATATAGAACTAGCCTTTAAAAGGGATTTTACTTATTTTCATTTATTTATCGGCATTAGTTTATATGTGCCATGGGTGTGCTGATGCCTATGGAAGCCAGAATAAAATACTGGAGTCTGAAACTTAGTTGTAGTAGTAAACTCACGTCCACTGCAAGAACAGTATATGCTCTTAATCACCAAGATGTCTCTTCAGAACAAGAGACGTTTGCTTTGCTACTCAGAAAGTTAGTTTCCCTTTTGTTTAACTCAAAATGACTGAACTTTGGAAAGTTACTGATATTTCAACAGAATGCTAAGTTACAGTTTATTCCACATATGGATTAATTTTTTTCCAATTGTTTGTTGAAAAAAATACAATTACCCTCTAAATATGTCCCCTCATCTTTTTATGTCAGGCTACCAACAAATAAATACTTTTTTTTGCCACCACTCTTTTCCTTCCTTCTGTCTTGAATATACATTTTCTAAGTCTCTCATTTAGCATATAAGCAAAAATAAATACTGAGTGTTGAGAGGCAGTAGTCTAAGAAAACTAATATTATAACTTTATAACAGCATGAGCCAGTCTTGGTAATAATATGACAGAGGCATGGCAATCATGAGTTTAAGTCTGGATTGGGCTGCAGAGTGAGACTCTCAGAACAATGAAATCAGTCAGTCCCTGCTTATCACTGTCCTATTCCTCTACACATTTAAATATTCCCTAAAGTTTCCCTTCCCCCTAATATACCTTTATTCTGCTATCTACCTTCCCTAGAAGCTGTGCTTGTAAAGTTATTCTTAATGGACACATAGCAGCATGAATACTGTCCATATCAGTATACTGCCATGCCCTGTTTCATATATATATATATATACATATATATATATATTATAATATATATAATATATAATGATATTTAAACATTTTTATCTCTCCTAGCATTTATGACTTGCGGTTTTCTTATGGTAAAAATCTTTTAACATCTTCCTTCTAGATTTTTAAAAATGCATAGCATTCTTTTGTGTATAAACATTTTTGGCACATGGCCATCTGGATCTTTTTATGAACTGTTTATGACTGTTTGGTACAACAGCTATTGAATAACTTTTAACAAAGATTATGTGAATGGAAATGTGTACATTATTTTCTGTCTGGATTGTAACAAAAAATGCTGATCCTTGAATTATAACCACCAACAGAATCATAGAAATATATTCCAGGAATGGTAGCTTCTACTCACTACTTATGAGATCAAGGCAGGCAAGAGAAGAGATAATAACATTATCAGTCAGGAGCCTGATGATAGCAATACTACCACAGTAGGGCCTGCATTCGACAGGCTCATAAGCTTGGTTTCAATAGCCTATTCTGCTTTTGAGATATCTTCATGCTAATTATCTTCACAGGAAATTGATGATTAAATTTAAGTTTAGTAAATTACTTTTAGACATTTGGGTCATAATAGGTTCTGCTATTTCTTATCTAAAATTTTTTTTTTTTTAGGAAACTTCATATAAATAAGTTAAGAACCTTGGAACAAAGAAAGGAACTGAGAAAAGTTTCAAAGAGTAACTTTTAAATCAAGGAATCTCTTTGAATCATCATATGACTGCTCATCAACCTTAAGAATGACCAAGGAAGAAAAATGGAAAAAAAAAAAAAAAAAAAAAGGCAAGTCATAGTCCTGATTTCTGGGAAAAGAACACAGACTCACTCCAATTTTAATTGAAAGATTTACAGAATACTGCCAGCAGGACAGCAATCTCTGAGCAAACTTGAGATTTCTGTGAGAAGCTGGGGGGAGGTGTGAGGGAAGGATTGTTGAAGGTGAAAACTACAGGAAGACTCTGCACAAGCAAGCCAAGAGCTCTTTTTCTTTGACAAGTAGTCAAACTGCTCTAAGTATCTGCACAAGCAGGTTACAGCCAAAAAGCAGTTAGTCATAACTTAACATGTAGATGGCCATAGCTGTACATTTCTGGGGAGTATAGTCAGGGGTTATTAAATCGGAGTTACTGCAAACTTGTATTCCAGGAATCGGATTCAGGACCAAATGGCTAGTGGGTACCAATATGGATGCCTAGCATAAAATAGAATTTCTTTAGCCATCACACAAGAGAACTAAAATTATTGTACAAACACTCATAAATTGACTATAACAGTTTGTGGAAATAAAAGCTCACCATGCCTGAATTTCTTTTCCATGAAATCAGAAAATGTTGAGTACTAAAATAAAAGAGAACGATAGTTCTCTTAGTAGCTATAAAAATTAATATGATCTCAAGCAAGAACAAATGGACTCATGATAAACTTACGACAAATATTCTTTTCAAAAGATATCTAATATTCACATCACATTTTAATAAAATGCTTAATGGTATGTCATTTCAAATCAATAGCAATGTAATTTTTCTTTCTACACTGAAAAGTATTTTGGTATCTAATCAATGCAGTGGTACAAAATTGACCAATTGAGATTAGTATGTAAAGTTTCAAACATGTTTCAAATGTTATAGAACAATCTACTTGGATCATGGGATAAATCCAACTGAGAATGTGTATTGAGCTTACGTACTCCTAATCATTAGGAAGTGGAAAGAAAAAAATTAAGTGTTTACCATTTTTTTAGAGTACCGAAAATACAAAATACAAATTATGTACTCACAAAACTCAGATAAAATTTCCCAACTCCACTTAGACAATCAAGACAGCTTGTTCAGCAGTTATCTCCAATTGTATTAAAATCCTAAACAGATAACAACTGTGATTAGAAAATATACACTGGTCCACCCCCAGAACAACCCAAGCTCTCTGTGGGCTGGGATTGAAGTCTGTCAGACCCACCTTCCCTTTTTAAGTGTCTCTAAATTCTTATAAATCACTGTTTAGGTCACATATTGCCCAATGTTCAAGAACCGTTTGCTTTTCTTTTCCTCTAAAACTGCCCATCATATCTTTCCCCTTCTGACAGTCCCGTGTTGTGTAATCACATGTCCATTTGACTCTTCCCTCTGCTTCCCTCTTCTCTGAAGTCAGTGCTTCTGATTCTGTCAGTTGGCGCTCTATACAGTCTCTCATTTCCTACTTCTGCTCCTCTCGCATAGCTCTGCTTTAGAGGAAACAATGGGAAAGGAGCCCATAGAAACCATTACTTCATTAAGCTCGTGTCATACAATTAAACATGCAATTCCCTCCTCATTGATTTTATTCATTTGGCCTCAAATTAGCCTTTGTAGTTTATTTAAGACATTGAAATGAGGGGAGGCATTTCACCTTTGTTGTTACTCAGAAACATCTTGGAAGACAAGTTACGAATGTAACACAAGAATGATCAGGAAACATACTTCATTCACACTCTCCAGGAAGTCCTCGACAAATGTCTTGATTAGAGGCTTATGGAATGAAACTGACTACATGCATGATATAAAATAAAAGATGTGACTTAAAATATGAACTCTTTATCCAGACATTTGAATTAGAGAATTTTAGATTTCTTGGGAAAATACTGTTTTCTCTTATTTTGTTGTTTTTGTTTGTTTGTTTGTTTGTTTTTTTCTCTGTATTATTGTTTTCTTGGTAGGGGATATTTTGGGTTTGTATTTTTGTTTTAGATTCATCTTGCTTTTTTATCTCCAGGGACTATCAGAGGCAAAGCATGCGAATCTTCTGCTGTATTTCAAGATTCCGTAGCTTGGCAGAGTCAGGGCATTTAACAGGTTGTCTGAATTGAAATGTGAACTAAAGATGGACAGATCGATCAGGCATGAAATTGGTAAGCACATAGCCAAACTCAGCAGTACCATCAGTCAACTGCATATGTTTGACATCTATTGACTACTTCATTCAACAGTACAGGATGTACATTCTTCTCAGGCACACATGGAGTATTCACTGTGATAGATCTTGTTCTGAACCATAAGAAACAGCCAAACTTTTGAAAAAGGAAAGAAATTATGCAACATCTTCTTTGAGACCACCGCCGTACAACTAACAAAATTGGAGCCCGAAGCAGAAATAAACAGAGAATAAGCATCACTCTAGATACACATGGATCAAAGGAGAACTTTCCAAAGAAAATCTTCAAGAATTTTAACTAAGAAAATTGAATACATAACTTAGGGAAATCTGTGGGGTTCAGGAAAAGCACAACTTATGTGGAAAATGATACTACTGAATGTAAAGTTAGAAAATAATAGCTCAGCTCAGATTCCACTTGATGAAGCTAGAGAAAGAAAATCAAATTCAATGCAAAGTAAGTCGAAGAACACTAAAAATTAAGTTAGAATTCACTTGAACTAAAATTAGGAGCTCAGCATAGAAAATCAATGAAACCAAAAGTCTAGACCTTAAAAGGACCAATTAAAATGAATAAACCTCTAGTTTGGCTAGGAAAAGAAAAGGTTAACTGCTATCAGAATAATAGAAAACAATGTATTTAAACCAATTATTTATCAGGGTCTGGGTGGGATTGAGTCCAAGAATGCAAAATTATTTAGCATACAAACAGAAGAAGGAATTCCCCAGAGTGAGCATGGGAATACTATGCACAGAACCATACCTGCCAGGCTCGGAATGAGGACAGTGCTCATGGATCAACTGCCCTGTCATACTCAGTAGGATGGCAACACTGAACATGGGGGAACCTGGAGCTGTCATACTTGAGAACTGAGTTCTGCACATAAACCACTTTCATATGTCATAATTGTGAAGGCATTGCACCAATCTACTAAGGGATAAAGATGAGGGATAGAAAAATAACAAGATGGAATGTGGCACCTGTTTCGAATTTCTATTTATATCAAAGAGAACAAAACACAAAGACACATTAATATTTACTGACTTATCACATCATGTTGAAATTTCTTAAAGCCTATGATCTCTTATTGTATTACTCTCCTTTTTTCTCCATATATGATATGGATAGAATACAGAGATGATGCATATGTAACCACATTCATAGATGTTCTTTTATGACATACAAAAACTGCTATAAAGAAAACCCGCAGTGGTCATTATTATGCACATTTGTAATTCTAGGAAGACTGTGAGTTCAAGCTGTGAGTTCAAGAACAGCCTGGCCTGAATAGTGAATCCATCCATGTCTCATGAGAGAGAAAGAGAGGGAGAGAGGGAGAGAAGGAGGGGGGGGGGACACTGAAAGAAAGAAGAAAAGAAGAAGAAAAAAATGATGACTTGAGCCAACTTACTTTGTATGGTATTGTAATAAAGTGCTCTGGTCTAATATGGAATAGAGGTAGACAAGAAAATGAATGATTGTCTTCTTCATTTTCCTCAACTACAAGACAAGTGGCAATTTGATCCAGAGAGCAGAACCTTCATAAATGAGATAACTGCCTTTTTAATATGGTCCCCAGCATTTTGCTGGGGCTGAGGCAGCATTTCCCACCCTTGTGGGAAAACCCTTCTCATTTAGGTCACACCCAGGCTGAATAGCAACTCTGAGCTCCGTCCAAAACAGAGGACTCCCTTTATGAGCAGGGCCTTCTCTGACCTTGTCTGCAGAGCCCAAAACCCCCACACCCTTTACCTTTGGTAGGTCAAGTAGTCCTTGGCAGACCTTCAAGTTCAACTTCCTTTTTCCGTGATAAGAGACCACTCAGCAATTCCTGTTTTGCCTCTCCATACAAATGAGGCATTCACAGTACTTTAAACTCCAATAATTTTGTTCACCTTGAAGACTCCTTCCCACTCTTCAAAATTCATATACAGTTCTTTCCACCCCACATAAAGAATAAAGTTCGTGGGTACAAGCCCACCCCAACAAAGGTATGTGCACAGCAAAGATATTTATTCTAAGACAGCTGTAATACTAAAATCTTTGGAGAAGCCCCTCCCCCACCCACCCACATATGCCCCCTCTCCACATTTCCACCCCACCATTACCCCACACCCGAAACTCACTCTCAGCCAGACCCATGATCCTGTAAATACCAACCGTTCCAGACTCCACTTCATCCTTGCAGCCCAGTGTGCAGTGGCATCTGGAGACCCTGAGAAAGAAGAAACAGACCACAGCTGGCCCCCAATGAGCGCACCACATACCCTGCTCCCTGGGCTGATTCAGTAGCATTTTTCTTGTCTTCTTTAGCCTTAAGACTACCATTGTGAGACTATCTAGCTTCTGGTTAATTAGGTCCACCTAATAAATCACCTTTTGTAATTACAGATGTTCTCAACTGGCTCTATTCCCCTGGAGAATCCAGAATCAGACAAAGCTTATGTCTATTTGCTCTTGAGAAGCATCCCAACAGTTAAGCTCTTCATCTAGTCTGAACAGGCTCTGAGTCATCAGAAGACCTTGCAACTATTTTCCTTGATAGGCTTTCTCTGTACCTGTGTGTGTGTGTTGAGCTCTCTAACTTTAGCATTCATCTGAAGCAAATATGCATTAACATGTCATTGTAGTGGCTGACATCACTGCCAATCAGCCCAAGTCTAAAGAAGTGTTAAGAATCTGCAGCATACCATCAGAGGTTTTTTTGTTTTGTTTTTTGTTTTTGTTGTTGTTGTTGTTGTTGTTGTTTTAGTGTATTTCTCTCTATGGAGTCCTGACAAATGCAGCTCAACTACACAGTGTAAGGTGGACCAATATATGCATGCTGTTAGCAAAGAATTCCTTATCACTTGTCCTTGAATTAGCAGAACATCCTTTCTCCTCTGCTTTCTTCAGTGAACCATTGCTTCAGGAGTCTGCCTGAGCCTTTTACCTGTGTCCACTTCAGGAAAACACTCCTTCACATGTGTGCCCCAGCAAACACCATCCAACTGACTTACCAAAGGACCTTACGTTTTCATTTCAGATTTGTTTCTCAATCTCTCTCTCTCCCTCTCCCTCCCCCTTTCTCTGTGTGTTTATGTCTATGTCTCTGTGTGTTTCTTGTATTGTTTTCTCTTTTATTGTGTTTTTTTGTTTTTTTTTATTTCATTTGTTGGTTTGTCCATTTGTTTTCTAAAGAGAGAGAACGAGGATGGGTGTAGAGGTTGGGAGTATCTAGGAGGAGATGAAAGAGAAGAAACTATGATCAGAATATATTGTATGAAGACTGAATCTTTCAATAAAAATGGTAACTATTCATAAATACAAAAATAAGAAATACAGCAGCCACAATCCATCTCATATCCACATTAGAAAGTCAATGACAAAACCAAACAAACCCTTAAAGCTGTTAGAGAAGGTCACTTATTTCATATTCGGCAATCTGCTTACATTAAGCTTCCCTGTATATCCGTTGCCATCATTCACTCAAGATATTCTATTGTGTTTGTGGGTGGGAAATATAAATGATATGGTGGGTGTGTTCCTTTATCATTCACTGTGTTATTTTATCCCCTTACCTCTTTACAATGAAGTTGAATTTTTCGGGGGTGAGTACCTGAATATTAATAATCATTCCCCCATTTTGATTACTAAACCATTTCAACCTTTTGTTAAGTAAAGGATGTGCAGGTTTTTCTTAAGAACACTATGTGTATTCACAGTGATCCATTGTTCTTTTCAATTGGTGTGGGAGGCAAACCAGCTTCTATGCTTAACACTCTGAAGAGATGTCTATTGAGTGATCCAGAAGTCAGATCTGGTCTTCCAATTCTAAGTAAGTGTTTTTTCATCACAGTGCACATTTAGCAAACTTCCAGTTTGTACTGCAGTTGATGTTGAAGATTTTCAAA